>NC_137792.1:0-407500 GCF_963383645.1 Muscardinus avellanarius
AACCCTAACCCTAACCCTAACCCTAACCCTAACCCTAACCCTAACCCTAACCCTAACCCAAACCCTAACCCTAACCCTAACCCTAACCCTAACCCTAACCCTAACCCCTAACCCTAACCCTAACCCCTAACCCTAACCCTAACCCTGACCCTAACCCTGACCCCACACCTGACCCCTGACCCTAGTTCCTGAAACTGACCCCCAACCCTGACCCTGATCCCGACCCCAACCCCTAACCCACACCTTAACCCCTGACCCTTACCCCTGACCCGACCTGACCCCTGACCTGACCCCTGACCTGACCCCAACTCTAACCTTTGACCCTGACCCCGACCCCAACCCCTAACCCACACCTTAAGCCCTGACCCTTACCCCTGACCCAAACCCTCACCCCTAACCTGATCCCATCCCTAACCCAAACCCTAACCCTTGACCCTGACACTAATCCTAGCCCTAACCCCAACACCTGACCCCCGACCTTGACCCTAACCTTTGACCTTGACCCTGACCCCACTTCTAACCCCTAACCAAGACACTAAACCTTGACTCCTTCCCTGACCCCTGACCCTAACCCCTGAATCTGACCCTGATTCCTGACCCTGGACACTGGACACTGGACCCAGACCCCGACCCCAACCCCTGACCCCTTCTCTAACCCCTAACCCTTGACCCTTAAACTAACCCCGACCCAACCCTAACCTCGATCCTAACCCAGATCTCGAGCCTAACCCCTGAAACTGACCCTTGATCCTAACCCAACCCCTGACCCTTGACCCTGAATCCATCCCTAACCCCGACCCTAACTTTTGACCCTGACACTAACCCTAGTCTAACCCCAACCCCTGACCCCCGACCGTTCTCTAACCCCAACCCTAATCCTTAACCCTGACACTAATCCTAACCACAACCCGACCCCTTTTCTAACCCCTAAACCAGAACCTAACCCTTGACCCTTACCCTGACTCTGACCCAACCCTAACCCCGACCCTAACCTGACCCCTAACACTGACTCCGAACCTGACCCCAACCCCTGAAGCTCACCCCCCACCCTGACCCTTACCCTGACCTCGACCCCGAAACTAACCCTTAACCCCGACCCTAACCCTGACCCCGACCCCAACCCCTAACCACTACCCTAACCCTTAACCCCAACCCTAACCCCTGAATCTGACCCCCGACCCTGACCCTACCACTGACCCAACCCCTGACCCTTGACACTGAACCCATCCCTAACCCTGACCCTAACCCTAACACTAACCCTAGCCCTAATTCCAACCCCTGACCCCAACCCTTGACCCTAACCCTCGACCCTGACCCCATTTCTAACCCCTAACCAAGACACTAAACCTTGACTCATACCCTGACCCCTGATCCTAACCCCTGAAACTGACCCTACACTGATCCCTGACCCAACCCGACCCTGGACACTGGACCCAGACCCCAACCCCAAGCCCTGACCGCTTCTCTAACCCCTAACCCAGACCCTAACCTTTGCCCCTTAACCTGACCCCGACCCGACCCCTACCCTAACCCTGACCTCGAACCTGACCCCTGACCCTAACCCCTGAAACTGACCCTTGATCCTTACCCAACCCCTGACCCTTGACCCTGAACCCATCCCTAACCCTGACCCTAACACTTGACCCTGACACTAACCCTAGTCTAACCCCAACCCCTGACCCCCGACCCTGACCTGATGTCTAACCCTGACCCTAATCCTTAACCCTGACACTAACCCCAATGCCAACCCCTGACCCCTTTTTTAACCCCTAACCCAGAACCTAACCCTTGATCCTTACCCTGACCCTGACCCAACCCTAACCCCGACCCTAACCCTGACCCCAACCCTGACCCTAACCCTGACCCTAGCCTCTGAAACTGACCCCCGACCCTGACCCCTTACCCTGACCCCGACCCTAAGCCTGACCCCGACCCCAACCCCTACCCTAACCCTTAACCCCGACCCCAAACCTGACCCCTGACCCTTACCCCTGAAACTGACCCCGACCCTACTCCCTTACCCCTTGACCCTGGATCCTTACCCCATCCCTAACCCTGACCCTACTACTTGACCCTGACACTAACCCTAGCCCTTACCCCAAACCCTGACCCCCGACTTTGACCCAAAACCTTGACCTTCACCCCAGACCCTGACCCCATTCCTAACCCCTAACCAAGACCCTAACCCTTCACCCTTACTCTCACCCTAACCCCTACTATAACCCTGACCTTGACCCCGACCTGACCCTGACCTGACCTGACCCTAACCCCTGAAACTGACCCCTGACTCTGACTTTTACCCCTGACCCAACCCCTGACCCTGAACACTGGACCCTGACCCCATCCCTAACCCCGACCCTAACCCTTGATCCTGAAACTAACCCTAGCCCTAACCCCAACCCCTGACCTTTTTTCTAACCCCTAACCAAGACCCTAACCCTTGACCCTTACCCCGTCCCGACCCTAAACCATAACTCCTACCCTAAACCCTAACCCCGACCCTAACTGACCTCGAACCTGACACCTGACCCTAACCCCTGAAACTGACCCCTGACCCCGACCCTAACACTTGACCTTAGCACTAACCCTAGTCTAACCCCAACCCCTGACCCTCGACAATGACCCAATCCATAACCAAGACCCTAACCCTTGACCCTTACCCTGACCCCAACCCAACCCTAATTCCTAACTCCTACCCTAACCCCTACCCTAACCCCGACCTTGAATCTGACCCCTGACCCTTGAACCTGACCCAATCCTTAATCCAGACCCTAACCCTTGACCCTAACCCTAACCCCAACCCCTGACTTGACCTTGACCCTGACCCCATTTCTAACCCCTAACCCTTGACCTTACCCTGACCTTGACCTTAACCGTAGCCCTAACCACTAACGCTAACCAGCTTACTTTAACCCTAATGCTAACCAGCTTATGCTAACCCTAACACTAACCATCTTAGGCTACCCCTAACCCCAACCCTCACCCTAACACCTAACCACTATCAGTAACCACCTAACACCCTAATGCTAACCCTAACACCTAACCACTAATGCTAACCAGCTGACGCTAACCAGCTGACGCTAACCCTAACCCCAACCCCAACCCTAACACTAAACCCTAACCACTAACGCTAACCACTTAACGCTCACCCTAACACCAACACCTAACCACTAACGCTAACCAGCTAACCCGCCAACCCCCACCCCAATCCTTTTCACTTACCTCAGACAGCAGATGGTTGGCTCCATCCCGAGTGTGCGTATGCGTGCATGAGAGGCTAGGGATAGAACATTGAGGCATTGGACTCCCCACCCGATTTAGTATTCTTTATTTTGAAACAGAGTCTCACTGGAGCACTGGAGCCTCGCTAAATAGCTGAGGCTGTGCTCGAACCGTGATCCCCCCCATTGCAGCCTCTAGAATGCTGGGATTACAAGCCAATGCCTCCACACCTGGCTTCAAATTTGTAAAAAACGCGCTTGAAGCGGGTGTGGTGGTTCAGACTTGTAGCTGGAGGTAGAATGCTCCTGGGTTCCAACCCCTGTACCACAAAAATAAAAATTCAACAAAATATGTCACCTTAATGACTCAAGGTTTCATGTTGATGCTTTTTAAACAAGTATATATACACATAAAATTTTTTTTTCTTTTGTGCTGGTACTGGGGATGGAACCCTTCTACCTCCGGGCTACACTCCCAGGCCAATTTTTTTTTTTCATGTTTTATTTGAAAACACGGCCTCTGAAACCAGCTGAGGTAGGCTTAGAACCTGCGAGAACCCCCTGTCTCAGCCTCCCAAGGGCGGGAATTACAAGTGTGCGTCACCAAGCCTGGCTGTAAATAGGAATATTCTAAAGGGACAGTTAAAGTCGATAACCTTTAAAATAGAGAAAGTAGAGACACACTACTGGCAGCAGAATGGTTACAAAAATAGAGGCCGGTACTTGGGTGGCTAAGGCTTAAAGATAGCCTCAGGAACCCGGGCAGACCGTGTTTGAAAGTTAAAAAAAATAATAAAACGGGGATAGAACATAGCTTGGAGGTTGAAGGCACCTTAAGCCAATCCCCAGTATAACACTAACACAAAATGAATAAAATATTAAACCCATGAACCATTAAAACATGCATACCTCCCTCTTCAGCTCCCCGCCACAAACAGAACGTGTTTTCTTCAAACTCCACTTAATTTTCTTACCTCTTACACAACGGCTCGTACTCAGGAAAATGGAGCTTGGGCCTGCTGAGGAGGGGCTTCCACAGGCGTCCAGAAACTGAAATCTCTCCCCCGGTCGTCAGAAGAAAGCTCTTCCTGTGAGAAAAGCTGGCGTTATATACCGGCGCTAAGAAAGAACTTCCCGGGCTAAAAAGAGTTCCGGGTCAGAAAAACAGGTTCCAGTGTTAAAGTAATAAGTTCCGCTGCTCTTCGGCGCCGGCCGCCGCCCCGGCAGCACTTTCAACGCGGCCGCAGCCCCGGCAGCACTTGGGACGCAGACGCCGCCGCCCCTGCAGCTCTTGGGACGGGACGCGGCCGCCGCCGCCGCCGCCGCCCCTGGAGCTCTTCGGACGCGGCCGCTGCCCGTGGGACGCCGCCCACAGCTGCCGCAGCTCTTTACAGCTCACTGCTGCTTCCACAAGACACACAGGAGGCTGTCTTATATAGCCTGCCAACTCTCCTGATTGGTTCTTAGATCTGGAATCTGATTGGTCTTTAGTTCTGGGCTCTGATTGGTCTTTAGTTCTGGGCTATGATTGGTCCTTAGAGCTGAGCCCTGATTGGTCCATTTTCAATCTCTTTTTCAAATCCCTGCGTAGCCGGCCGTGGTGGTGCATGCTTCTAATCCCCGAGCTTGGGAGGCAGAGACGGGAGGATGGTGCAGGTTCGAGCCGGCATTGCTGGATTAAGAGACCCTGTTTCTGTTGTATGCGGAGTTTGCGAGAAATGGGAGACTCGAGAGCCTGAGGGAAATGTGTTCATTGAAGCCTTTATTAGCTGGCCAGCGGCGGAGCCCTCAGTCTGTAATCAGACCAGAGGGGCGCCCCGACTGCCTGGGGTAGCGGGCTTATAAGGGGTTAGATCTACATGATTGGATAAGCTAGCTATGATGGTAGGAGGGGTTGACCTTCGTGAAAGGAGACACCACCACAACTTGCTAGGGGAGGTACCTTACAGGGACGTTCACTATGTCAGAATTACATGAACGAGATGGAGGTCATGGGTATAAAAGGCCAGTCACGTGTAATCCCTTTGTTGTATTTATTTCGAGTCACCCCACCCATGCCTGTATTTCTATTTTCTATATTTCTATATTTCTAATAAACTTCTTTAAATCTTCAGCAACTGTCCAAGCTATGCATATTTATTCTTAGCTTAGGACAAGAATCCATGGTTTTTCATCTGTTTGGGGTTGTTTGGGGTTTTGTTTTGGTTTGGGGGTAGTATGTCTGGGACCCTAGAAGGGATTCCTGGGGAACGGCTTCCCCAAATCACATTCTCCCAATCCGTAACAGCTGAGGCTGGCTTTCAAACTGTGATTCTCCTGTCTCAGCCTCCTGAGTACAAGGATTGCAGGCTTGAAGCATGATGACTCTGCCTGTCCTTTTCATTTCCTTCCTTGTTTTCCCAGGGAAGACATGTTTTTCCCCCTATGGTACTGGGAAGTAAACTTAGGGTCATTCTAACTCCAAACGATACTCCCAGCCATATTTTATTTTTATTTTGAAATAGGGTCTCACTAGATTGATGAGTCTCAATACTTGCTAAGGCTGTCCTCAAACAGATGACCTTTCTATCTCAGCCTCCCAAGTTTAAAGGATCAAAGTTTAAAGGTTTAAAGGGATGCTCCACCACACCCAGCTGGACATTCCTTTCCTATGTATTTATTTATTTATTTATTTATTTATTTATTTATTTATTTTGGTGTTAATAGGGGTAGAACCCAGAGGCTTTCTACCTCCGGGCTATCCTCCCAGCCCTCTTTGACATTTTATTTGGAAACAGGGTCTCACTAAGTTGCTGAGAGCCTCACTAAGTACCTGAGGCTGGATTGAAACCTCTGAGATCCTCCTGTCTCGGCCTCCCAAGCCCGGAGATTACAGGCGTGCACCACCACGCCCAGCTCCTTTCCTAATTTAAAAGAAAAGCTGGAGATCAAATGGCACCGGGTCAGTGTCAATTAGTCAGACCAGCTTCCAGGCTGGTAGAAGAATAGGTGTCCCCTGACATTTCCCCTTCAGCCAAGGGTGTAAAGATTGTGAGGCAGAATAGAATAAAATAGTAGATAGAAAGCAGATGAATTGGGAAGGAAAGAAAAATATAGTTTTAAAATCTGGAAAGTTCCTAATCTCTAACTCCACCAGGTAGGATAGATTGTTTCAGGCTAAGGCCTCAATGAGCCACACCCTTATTCACAAAGGCCCCTCTATTCACCAGAGATCCCTGAAATGCTATGTCAACAAAGGATCCTTGAGTAGGACAATGATTGGACACCAGCCACCCACTGCCTCTCATAGCCAGAGGGACCAGAAGATTAAGAGGACCCCCTTGCAGGGAAAGGTGGTGCATTCTTGAAAGCTTGAAGGACACCCTCAGCTACTTAGTGAGGCCCTTTGCAACTCAGTGAGACAGTTTCAAAATAAATAAATAGGGAGCGGGCTTGGTGGCACAGGCTTGTAATCCCTGGGCTTGGGATGCTGAGACAGGAGGATCTCAGGGTTCGAAGCCAGCCTCAACTACTTAGTGAGGCTTTCGGCAACTTAGTGGGACCCTGTTTCTAAATAAAAAATATAAAAGGTCTGGGAGTATAGCCTGGAGGTAGAAAGCCTCTGGGTTCCACCCCTAGTACCACCAAAATAAATAAATAATACATACATACATACATACATACATACATACATACATACGGCTGGGGGTGTAGCTCAGAGGTAGAATGCCCCTGGGCTCCAGCCACAACACTGTAAAGAGGACACCCTTGTGAGGGTTCTATAAAGAACTGAAAAAGTGACAAAGATGGTCTTGGTTGACCTCTCTTAAAATTGCCTGCTTTCACCCTCAAACCTCAGTTTCCTAAATTAAACCTCTGCCTTTTCTGACTGGCAAATGCTGAAATTCTTTTCTGCCACATAAACCAAGAACCCCACAGAAGTGTGTTGTTTTCCCAGGACATTCCCATTAAAAGGAGCACAGCACAGAAGCCCAAGCTGAAAATAAAAGGGCCAAGCCGGGCGTGGTGGCGCACGCTTGTAATCCCTGCGCTTGGGAGGCTGAGACAGGAGGATCACACAGGTTCAAAGCCAGCCTCAGCAGCTTTCCGAGGCTCTCAGCAACTTAGTGAAACCCTGTTTACAAATAAAATATAAAATAGGTCTGGGAGTGTAGGCCGGAGGTAGAAGGCTGCTGGGTTCCATCCCCAGTACTACAAAAGAAAAGAAAGAAAAAAGAAACAAAAGAAAAAAAAGAAAAAGAAAGAAAGAAAAGAAAAGGGTCAGCAGTTTGCTACCATGTTGTTCCTGCACGCTGACTCACTGGTGGAAGGGTTCAATTGCAAAAAGTAAAATTTGTCTTGCCACTCAGCTTTCAAAGATGTATTTCTCTAACCAGGCATGGTGGAGCATGCCTGTAGTTCCAGTGCTTGGGGGGCTGAGACAAAAGGATGTCAGGTTCAAGGACAGCCTCAGCCACTGGTGAGATTCTCACAAACAGATTGAACCCGTGTTCAATCCCCAGTATCACAAAAAAAGTACACAGCTGTGTCTCTTTTTTTTTTTAAATAATGCCATAGACATTTACTTCTGACAGTGAGGTGGAATAGAAGAAATGAAATACTAGGTAGAGAGGAGACAACTTGGAAAAGAAAGAAAAATATAGTTTTAAAATCTTGAAAGTTCATAATACCTAGCTCCACCCTAAAGGCTGTGTTCTGTTTTAGGCAGAAGCCTCAAGGAGCCCACACCCTAAATCACAGTGACCCCTCACCCTACCTGAGATTCCTGAGATGCTTGGTAAACAAAGGATCCTGGGGGAGGAACAAGGTCAGACCCCACACAGCCACCACCACTGATTCCAGGAAGGGAAAGCCCAGACCTCCACCCCAACCATGAGCTCCTAGCCACCTTCTCCTCTAGGGGCCTCTCTTGTTCTGAGCTGGTCTGAGCTCTCCTTTGACTGTGTATTCTCACTTGTTCTTAGCACACCTCTGCCTTTGTCTCTGACTGCACCATGGAAGCTGAGAACTCACAGAACATATCCTGCAGACCCATGACAACAGCACCCCACCTGTACCTGTGGCTGAAGCCCCACCATCTTGTGCACACACCGCTTAGGTACCCACCTCTCTGAGGGCCAGGGATGGGGGGGGGTCATGGACAGCACATCTCCCTTGCCCAGTAAAACCAACTTTTGTGGGGGGGGGGGCGGGGTCTAGAACCTAGGTAGGGGCATTCTACCTTGGAGATACAACCCCTGACCTATTTTTATACTTTATTTTGAAACAGGGTCTCACTAAGTTGCAGAGAACCTCACTAAGTAGGTGAGGCTGTCCTCGAACCAGGATCCTTCTATCTCAGCCTCCTAAGTCCTGGGATTACAAGCATGAGCCACGGGAGACCCTCACTGAGAAAAATACATTGCACTTACCAGATCATACCCAAGTAGAAAAAATGTCCCATGCAGTGCCCCGAGTTCTGGTGCAGAGTCCCTGCTGTGCTGATCCGAAGGGCCCCTACAGGGCTGTGCTGATCCCGTGAGCCGGCCACAGGAGGACAATCAACAAGTTCCATTCGGTATACTTGGGTCTCTCGCTGGGAACCATCTGTCCCTGCAACCCTCCACTGCATGCTTGAGATGTGCCTGGAACTCAGGAGCCCTGCAGCTGGAGGAGGAAGAAGAGTGTGCTGCTTCAGGCCAGGCTGACTGTATGCCTGCATGGGGGAGGGGGCTGTTACCACCCCTGCTCCTCCTGCTGCCCGGCCCCTCCCCAAGGGCAAAGTTTGCTCTTCCTTTGTTTTTGCAGAACTGAGGATCAATTCAGGACCTGGCACATTCTAGGCAAGTGTTCCACCAAAAGTGCCTACTTTTTTTACGTTTTATTTTGAAACAGGGTCTTGTACGGGGCCTAAGACCCTCAACTCTTGGTTGCTGAGGTATCCTGTAGTTTTCAGCCAACTAAAGGGGCTCACACTTGCTTGGGAGACAGGCTGTGACCCCCCTCTGCCATGGCTGGAAGACAAAGGATGGCTGTCAAGCAGGGACAGGAATGGGAGGTGGCACCTGATGCCCTCACTTGGTTTTCCCTGAAGATGGACAATAAATCATTATTATTGGAATAAGCACTGCTATTATGGAGTCCAGTCACCATGTTGGGAACCAGCCTGCTTAGTTTTATTTCCTTAGGAACCAGGGAATTCATTTTGTTGTTTTGGGTTTTTTTTTTTTTTTCTTCTTTTTTTTGGTACTGGACATGGAACCGAGGTTGAGCTACACCCCCAGTACTATTTTTTATTCTTTATTTTGATACAGGGTCTAAGTTGCAGAAGGCCTCACTAAGTAGCTGAGGCTGCCCATGAATCATGATCTTCCTGTCTCAGTAATGCTGAGATTACAAGTGTGCACCACCAAGACTGAGTATTTTGGTTTTTTTAACATCAAAAGTGACCCTCCCAGAAAACTAATGACTGTGGCAAAGCAAACCCACTCTTCTAGCAAAACCCATTGTGTGTGTGTGTGTGTGTGTGTGTGTGTGTGTGTGTGTGTGTGTGTGTGGTGCTGGAGGTTGATCCCAGGGCCAGTCTACCTCTAAGATACATCTCAGCCCTATTTTTTATTATTTATTTGAAAACAGGGTCTCAAGCCAGGCATGGTGGCGCATGCTTGTAATCTCAGCATTCTGGAGGCTAAGACCAGAGGATTGTGGTTTGCGGACAGCCTCAGCTACTTATTGAGGCCCTCTGCAAATCAGTGAGACCTGTTTTCAAAATAAAAGAATAAAAAATAGGGCAGGGGCTGTAGCTCGGAGGTCAAATGCCCCTGGGTTCCATCCCCAGACCCGGAAACAAAAAATGAAAACAGGGTCTCAGTAAGTAGTTGAAGCTGGCCGTGAACCTGGATCCTCCTGTCTCGGTCTCCCAACTGGGATTACAAGCATGAGCCACCATGCCTGACTAGCAAAACCCATTTATTAAAATATTAACCCAACCCATAACAAACTTCCCACCTTTCAGTCCATACCTCAAAAACTCTATAAAACATGGACTGACAAAAGGTCCCAGCTGCTGCTTTCTCACCTTGCGCCAGCATTGGAAAATTGCTTTGATATTAATTTCTAAACTGTAGAAAGTAGCCAGGGCCTGGGGGCTCTGCGGGCACTCAGGCAGGGAGGGGGCGGCAACTGTTGCAGTACAGAGCCCCCTTCTCCCTTCGCCTTTCTTTCTAATGATTAACCTGTAGTAAAAGCCTTAGAGACAATTAAAGCCTTTGGCCCACCAAAATGTATAGAGGCCATCAGTGCCTCTGTTTGCCTCCTCTCCTCTGTGACCTGGCCTGCGTATAGGAAAGGTAAAGTCTGTGGGCTGCTTCAAAGCACCCAGAGTTGACGACCAAACGATGCTGCCCGGTACAATAGAGGTGAAGGCCGGGTAGATTCTTGACCCCTGCAGTTAGTAAGTACACTGCCCAGAGACAAAGATGCACCGCCTTCCTAAAAAATAAGACACTAGACTATTGCCTTGGTAACACTGATAAGAAGGTAGCAGTAGGGGCCAAAGATCCATTTTCAGGCTCTCCGGCATGCAGGTCAGCATGCTGCTTTTTCCTTCTCTTATTTCCTACTGTTTTTTTTTTTTAATTTGCTAAAGCTGCACTGTGCTGCGTATTAGTTTTAACTTTTCTATTCAACAAACTTCAGTTGAATAAAGAAAAGAGCCCTCTGAATCACTGAAACCTTAACAACCAGAAACAGCATTTCAGGCTCCTGACAATAAACTCTTTTGAGCAGGGGCTTTCTACATCCTAGCTAAACCTAAAGCGCTATTTTTTGTTCTTTATTTTCAAAAAGGGTATCACTAAGTTGCAGAGGTCCTCACTTAGTAGTAGCTGAGGCTGGCCACAGTCAATAAGATCCTCCTGTCTCAGCCTCCCAAGTACTATCAATAAATAAAAGCGTGTGCCACAATATCTGGCTTCCCCAGACATTCTTATTTTTGTAGTTTGAGACTGTTTCCCAGGCTTGTCTTGAACCTGCTATCTTCCTGTTTCAACCTCTCTACTAGGTGGAATTGCAGGCATGACACCACTACTTTCGTTTGAGGAGGGCCTTGCTCACTTGAGGCTGGCTTTGAACTATAATCATACTGTTTTAGTCTCCAAATTGCTGGCATTTGGGAGACTGAAACAGGAGAATTGCATTTCATAGCCAGCCTCTGCTAGTTAGTGAGTTCTTTTGCAATTCAGTGAGACCTGTTTCAAAATAAAAAATAGGGCTGGGGTGTAGAGCAGAGGTAGAATGACCCTACATTTTATCACCAGTAGTGCAGAAATAAATAAATGAATAAATAAATTAGGATTGGGGGTTATTTTTGTTGTTGCTTTAGTGGTTCTTGCGGTGGAACCCAGGGGCTTTTCTACCTCTGGGCTATACTCACAGACATACTTTATATTTTAATTTGGAAATAGGGTCTCAAGTTGCTGAGAGCCTCAGTAAGTAGCCGAGGGTGGCTTCTAACCTGTGGGACCCTCCTGTCTCAGCCTCCCCAGCGCTGTGATTACAAGCATTCACCAACAAGCTTGGCTTCAAGGATTGGGGGTTTAGCTCATATTTACCATGGCACTGGGATCCATCCCCAGTACCACCAACAAAAAAAATTAATGAAAAAACCCTAAATTATCACAACTCAAGTTTCTGATGCTTCTCAGGGTCCCAGAAGCCACAGGGATTTGCATTATTCATTGGGGCTTCCAAACCATTACACCCCTTAAAAGAAACCAAGTGCAAAACAGACATATCTGTGCCGAGGCCCAAGTCCCTGAGCTGATTGCCATAAACAGGACGCATCAGGAATGTGTGAAAACAGATGCGGAAGCATTCCATACAAAGACCTTCACAAACCTTGGGGTGAGAAGCAGCATTTCAGCCTCTGGGCACTGGCCTTCCGCAAGGCTTCTCTCTCGAGCACACAGGGTTGCCAGCACCCTCTTGCACTAGTGATTTTAATGAGGCCCTTCACAACTCAGTGAAACCCTGCTTCAAAAAAATAAAAAATAGGGCTGCCAAGCACCACGAATAAATAAATAATAAAAACTACTATGCTGGGCGTGGTGGCGCACGCTTGTAATCCCCATGCTTGGGAGGCTGCGACAGGAGGATGGCAGAGATCCCCTCAGCAACTCAGTGAGCCCCTGCTTCAAATTAATGTAAAAAAAATAGGTTTGGGAGTGTAGCTGGGAGGTAGAATGCCCCGGGTTCCATCCACAGCACCACAGAAAAAAAGAATAACTCACACAACGCAATGTTCTATACACCAAATCTTAACACATTGCACATCTGCAGTGCAGAACTCTTAGTTAGCTTGACTTCCCGGAGGGCTGGGAGTGGAATGGAGGCCAAGGCCAGTGTGGTCGAGGCCTGAGTACTGGGCCCAGAGAGCACAGTCCCCCAGTCTTGGCTCCGAGGAAAGTGGGGCCGATATTGCAGTCTGAGTTCTCTCTTGCTAATTAGAAACCAATCTGGCTGGGCATGGCGGTGCAGGCCTGCTACAGAGGATAAGGCAGGGGAGAGCAAGCCTGAGGCCGGCTTGGGCCACTAACCCACTTACTTAGCCTCAAAACAAACTTTGTAAAGGGGGCTGGGGCTGCAGCTCAGTGATTGCACACTTACTGGGCACATGGGAGGCCCTGGGTTCTAATCCCCAGTGCTATAAAAACCAAAAACCTGGAATCCCAGGAGCTCATTAGGGCACACAAAGAAAGAATCCAACTTGCAGCCACCCGCAGCCACTTTCTCTTAGTTCCTGGGCGGTGGACAACGCTGTGCCCCTCAGGACTGGTTCCTGTGCGTGTCGCCGGCTCCCTAGGAGTCCAGCTGCCAAGCCTCCGCAGCCTGGGCTGGCCCCGCTCACGCACTGTGACCGCCCTTGCTGAGATGGACTCCTGTGAACACTCTGGGCTGTTTGCAGACGATGGATCGCTCAACGCACATCTATAGGGATGTGATGCTGGGCCAGGTGAGGCCGCCCATCAGGACAGCGAGCGCTCACTCACATGGGCATCAGTGAAGAAGGGCTTTTGTCACTAGGTCCAGCAGTATAAGCAGCACCCTCTACATGCTGTGTGTGTGTGTGTGTGTGGGTGTGTGTGTGTGTACACACTAGAGGCAGAACCCAGGGCATTCTAACTCAGAGCTGAACTCCCGTTTCTGTCTCTCTCAGTTAGGTCAGCAGGGACAGTGGCTGCCCCAGCCCCTGGCAGTCCAACTGGCTGACGCATGTAGCTGCAGGTAAACACCAGTTTCCTACCCTAACCAACACCGACGTGTGCAACCACAAACACGTGTTACCCGGTTCCCAATACAGGTGGCACACAGTTCCAAACACTTCAACATGAACCACTGCTTAAGAAATAACCACCCACCTGCCTGGAAAGCCCCCAACTCCCCACTCTCCCCCACCCCCAAAACACAGCCCCATAAAAAGTTCCAACCTGCCGCCCCCAGGCGCGCTGCCCTGGCCGCCTCTGGACCTCAGTGCAGAATAAAGCGCCTCTTGCTTTCCACTTGGCCACTGCCCATTCCCTGCATCATGCCTTCACACTCTTTCTTCCTTTTGTGATATCCGAGACTAAACTCGGGCATTCTACTTCTGAGCTACATGCCCAATCTTATTTTACAGTCTTTATTTTGAAGCAGGGTCTGTCGAGGTTGCTAAGAGCCTTCCTAAATTGCTGCTGCTGTTTCAAACCTGTGACCCTCTATCTAAGCCTCCCAAGTATTGGGATTACTGGCAGGAGCCACCATACCCAGCTTCTCCTGAACAATTTGGGGGGGAAATGTCAATGTGGTCTTCAGACCTTCCCTGGAGAGAGAAATGGGAATAGAAATCACACCACAATATTAATATTAAACCACACCTGTTTAAGGATGTGGGAAAGAAATCCCCTGCAGACACTGGGATTTTCTGAGTAACTTGTGTCCTCAGGCTACAATCCCAAGACTCAGAGGAAGACACTGGAGGATTACAGGTTCAAGGCCAGTGCAGTAACCCTGCAAGGCCCTGTTTCAAAAATAAAAAAGCCGGGCGTGGTGACACGTGCTTGTAATCCCAGCTTTTGGGAGGCTGAGACAGGAGGATCTGGTCCAAGGCCAGCCTCAACTACTTAGTGAGGCCCTTTGCAACACAGTGAGACCCTGTTTCAAAATAAAGAGTAAACCGGGCGTGGTGGCTCATGCTTGAAATCCTAGCATTTAGCAGGCTGACAGGAGGATCACTGTTAAAGGACAGCCTAAGCTACTACTTAGTGAGGACCTTTGCAACTCAGTGAGACGCTGTTTCAAAATAAATAAAAGAATAGGGAAGGGGGTGTAGCTCAGAAGTAGAATGCCCCTGGGTTCCATGCCCAGCCCTGCAAAAATAAAATAAAATAAAATAAAGAGTAGAAAATAGGGCTGGGGGTGTAGCTCAGAAGTAGAATGCCCCTGGGTTCCATGCCCAGCACTGCAAAAATATAATATAATAAAATAAAGAGTATCAAATAGGGCTGAGGGTGTAGCTTAGAGGTCAAATACCCCTGGTTTCATCCCCAGTACTGCCAAAAAAAAAAAAAAGGCTTTGCTAAGTTGCTGACAGACTCAGTGCTGCTGAGGCTGGTCTCGAGCCTTGGTCCTCCTATCTAAGCTTCCAACTGTCCTCTACATTCCTTTATTATCATTTGTAGCCAGTAACTGACTATGATCCTTTGCAGTTTTTGTCCTCAGTAGTGAGTCAGTACAGATTATAAATTTGAGCGTGAACTTTTTAAAAAATACAGGTAAGAATCCCACCAGCGACTCCTCCATGCTCCCTGCTCTGATCCCCGTGCTCCAGCCTTCGGGCAGCAAAGGCAGGCAGGGCCTGGAGGGCAGGGCCCGTGGGCAGGAGCCCTCTGCAGGCATCACAGGGGAGTGGACGCCTGCAAGGCCAAGGTCTAAGCATTTAAGACGCTTTCTCCCCACCCCCACAGCACTCAGCCCTCAGTGGAGCAAAGAGTTCACTGACTGCCAGCCTACAGCCACAGCCCAGCAAGCTGTTTTGTTAAGTGGTCATTTCAGTTCGTATCTAAAATTGGTTCCCACAGAAACCAGTTCAAACCGGAGGGACTTCATGTTCAGGTGTTGCTGTTTTTATCAAGCTCCCACAACTCCGTAACATCCCTGAGTGTACTGAATAGGTTAGATTAGAGGTCACAGGAATCTTCAGAGCAGTGACTACAGAAAAACCCTCCCTTCCCAAGGCTCATCCCAAGGACACAGCCTCCGGGACGGTTTTCCTTTTTTTTTGGGGGGTGGGGGGGAGAACTGGGGATGGAACCCAGCTGGAATTGGACCTCTAAACTACACCCCAGCCCTGGTTTTTATTGTTTGTTTAGCTGAGGCTAGCCATGCTGCAAAACAAAGATCCTCCTGTCTCGGCCTCCCAAATACTGGGATTACAAGCTTGCGCCACCAAACCTGGCTTATTTTTTTTTAAACAAAGTGCAAATAAATTGCAGAATACTTCACTAAGTAGCTGAGGAGGACTGCAAACCTATGACCTTCCTGTCTCAACCTCCCAACTGAGATCACAGCCACGTGCCACCATGCAAGGCTTAAACATCATTTCAAAATAAAAAATGTAAAGGGCTGGAGGAGAGCCGGGTGGTGGTGCACACTCGTAATCCCAGTGCTGGGGGGAGGGGGGAGCTGGCAGGAGGATCACAGGTTCCAGGGCAGCCTCAAAACGTAGTGAGAATCTAAGCTACTTAGCAAGACTCTATTTCAAAACAAAAACTAAAATTGAGCCCAGGTGTAGCTCGAAAGTAGAATGCCCCTGACTTCAATCTCCACTAACAAAAAAAAAAAAAAAACTAGTAAGTAAATAGATAAATAAATAAGAAAAAAGGAGGCTCGTTCATACCTCTAAACAGGAATATATCCACCAGAAATAGTATCTTTTTTTATTTCTTGTTTTTGGTACTGGAGATTGAACCCAGAGGCATTCTACCTCTACACTCCCAACACTATTTTTTTTTTCTTTGCAGGTTGGGGGATGGAACCCAGGGGCATTTGACCTCTGAGCTACAGCCCCTGCCCTGTATTTTATTCTTTATTTTGAAACCGGGTCTCACTGAGCTGGCAAAGGGTCTCACTAAGTAGCTGAGGCTGTCAGCAAACCGCGATCCTTCGGTCTCAGCCTCCCGAATGCTGGGATTACACACGTGCACCACCATGCCCAGCTTCTATTATATTTTTAATTCAGAAACAGGATCTCACAGGGTCCTGAGAGTCCCACTACTTACTGAGGCCGTCCTCTAACATGAGACCCTCCAGTCTCTTGCTCCAAGTAGTAGGATTCTAGGCACTTTGCCTCCAGGGCCAGCTGTAAGAGACAAGGTATCTGGCACTGAAGGCCACTATGAAAAAATTCCTTGTCCAATCTACAGACTGGTGTACAACAGGCCCAGTGCCCTAGAGCAGACCTCAGGGCCACAGCGGGGTCTACTAACACTCTGCGACCCACATCGATCCAACAAGTTCACACCCAAACTTACCTGAAATCCACCGTGGTGTGCTGTATGTCTCAAGGAATACACTTTCCAAAGAGCAATAGGGCCAGAAGAACCTGGACGCTGCAGCACCAAGAAGCCTCTCCCTCATGCCTGGAGGGCAGAAAGCCATGTCCTGCCCTAGGGCAGGGCTGCAGGAGCACCGGCTTTCAGACCCAAGGAGGCTCAGCAGGGGCAGGTCTCCACAGCTGAGGTCAGGTCCTCAAAGGCACAGGAGGAAACTCAGCAGGGGCAGGTCTCCACAGCTGAGGTCAGGTCCCCAAAGGCACAGGAGGAAACGGGAAGGTGTCTGGTGAAGTAGCAGATGCAGGGCCTGCAGAACCCTCCTGCAGGAGCCCAGCTCCCTGCTCCCTGCAAAAAGGAAGAGGGCGTGCTCCACGGGGCTTAAATGCTTAAGGCTGCTGGGGGCGTGAGTGGAGGGCAGGGAAGGGGCTGCTCGAGCTAGCCTCCGCCCTCAGAGGTGGGGCCTCAGCCCAGTGCTTCCCCCAGGCTTCTAACACCAGGAAGTGGGCCTGCTTCGTAATGGTGACGTGTTAGTATCTTTTAAGCTCCATCATCTTGACCAGCTCAGTGACCAACTAGACTTCTGCTTACCAATTACATTCTGCTTGACCTTTGGGGCAGAAGAAATACAACAATACAGAATACTCAGCACACTTCAGGTGTCTTGCATTAAAAAAAACCAAGTCAAAAGCATTACTTAAGCTTCTCAAGAGTTTCAAGAAGACTTTCTGCACCTACTATGACATTAAATGTATACCTAAGCGACCACTTGTGCTGTCTCACTCCAGGTGTTACTGCAGCCCACAGGATGGTGTCTAGCAAGGAAAGAGGTCACCTGGAGGGAACCGAGGAGCCGGACAGCTGGCCAGGATCGATACCAGGGCACCCTTTGCTGGGAGGTGAGTCTCCGCATTCTGTCCTCATCAATTCCAAAGCCTCGTCCACAGCAACAGGGAAATCTGAACACCACAGAGTAGTTCACAGAAGTGAAGTTGTTTTCTTTTACCAGGTTCACCAGAACTGCAGCCATTCTGCTGCCCTGTGGTTTTATCGGCAGGACAGAGCGAGCCGGTCATTCTCATAAAGCAGGAGCAGAAAACAAGTGACTGCGGTCTTCCAGTTTTCCAGATGTGATCACAACCATCTTGGATGCAACTTAACGTAAAGATTTCCTACCAACCATGAGCACAGCAATTTGCTTGGGCTTCCTAGGTAATTAGGTGTAATAGTAATAATAAAGCTAGGTCCTTCAGATATTCTGGTTTACCAAGTAAAGTGGTACTCTCTTACAGTCCCAGTACTTGGGAGGCTGAGACAGGAGGGTCACAGGTTCTAGCCTCAGCAATGTAGTGAGGCCATCTTCAACTTAGTGAAACTGTTTCAAAATAACAGAAGCCGGGAATGGTGGTGGAGGCTCGTAATCCCAGCATTTGGGAGGCTGAGACAGGAGGACTGCAGGTTGCAGACAGCCTCGGCTGCTTAGTGAGGTCCTTTGCAACTCAGTGTGACCCTGTTTCCAAATAAAGAATAAAAATTAGGGCTGGGGGGGTAGCATGGAGGTAGATGCCCCTGGGTTCAATCCCCAGTACCACCAAAAAAAATTTTTTAACCCACCTTGATTTTTAAAATTTCTTAGTAAAATAGAGACTTTAAACTGTGTATGAGAATCAGGATTCACAGGTCCTGAAAACAAGAAGAGGAAGCCAGATTGCTTTGGCTGATACTCTACCTCACCTCCCACCCCCAGGCCTAGAGGCCTGAAGAGAGCTAACTTAGTGGAGAACAAAGTCACTGCCTCTGACCCTGAAATAGAAGAAAATAGAAGCTCCTTTGCATTCCCTCCTTTTGGACAGGGTCTTACTGATTGCCTAGAACCTGCTCTACTCAGGTCTCAGCCCCTGGAGTAATGGGATTGTGTGTGTGCAAGCCACACCCAGCACTTTTTATCTTAAAGATCTTAGAGAATGAATAAGACTATTTCCTCACTTTTGAGTCTCCTATTTACTGTTTGCTTGTTTGTTTGTCTAGTACTGGTGATTGAACCCAAGCATTCCACCTCAAAGCTAAACCCCAGCCCTATTTTATATTTTATTTTGAAACAGGGTCTCAATAAGTTGCAGAGGGGCTCACACTTTGCTGAGGCTGGCTGTGAACCTATCCTCCTGTCTCAGCCCCCCCAAGTACTGGGTTACAGGCATGTGCCACCACGCCCGGCTTATTCTGGTTTTAATGCATCTTTTTTTTCCTGTGGGTCTGGGGATGGAACCCAGGGGCATTCAACCTCTGAGCTATACCTCCTGCCCTACTTTTTACTCTTTAGCTTGAAACAGGATCTCACTAAGTTGCGGAGGGCCTCACTAAGGAGCTGAGGCTGTCTGCAAACCGTCATCCTCTGGTCTCAGACTCCCAAATGCTAGGATTAAAAGTGTATGTCACCAGGCCCAGCTTACCTTAATGATAACAAAATCGTTAATGCATAATAACGTAAAAAATACATAAATAAATAAATAATTTAGGATAGGGTGTGTATCTCAGAGGTGAAATGCCACTGAGAACCATAACCACTACCACCAACAAAATTAATTAAAATGCACCTTAGCTGCCTACATCCAGAATGAAGTCCAGTTCAGCATTAAAGAGAGGCCCAGAGAGCCGTTTGCCTGGATGGCATCCCATACCTGCCCTTTGAGAAGGTTCTCTGCCCGCTCCACCAACTGGCACTCCATTCTGCATCTCATCAATGCCCATGGCTTCGCTGCCCATGTAGCTTGGAGCGGCCCCTCCCTTAGCGAGCTCTGCCAGTGGCCACGTGTCATGGCCCTTGGGTCTGCAGACCAGCCTCCTCTTTTATCAAATTAGGGTGCCCGGGGCCAGGACCACCTGCCCTGCTCCCCTGAGAGCCACAGTGGGCAGAAATGGAGGACCTCCAGAGCTCCCGAGGAAGGGATTCACCTCAGTTTCAGGATGGGGAGAAGCAGTGCTCTTTGACATATTTACTGTTTTCATACCACTGCTGACTCCGGAGAGCCTCCCAGACGAGGTAGCCTGTTAATTCCAATTTTCTCTGGCCTCATTGGACTGGGGAAGTGGGTGTGCACAGAGGGGGGAGAAAGCAAGCCTTGTGTGGGGAAAGAGGAACAATTCAAAAGGACGTACAGAAGCCAATCCTGGTGGCGCACCATGATTCCCAGTGGCGCAGGGATCCCGTGCACATGGAAGAGCCTGAAAAGGTCTCTGTGCTTGGAGCTTATGGAGGGCCTGGCCTGCCACGACCGCAGAGGAAGCTCTGTCAAACCAATTGCTAGCTCTAGCTGTCCAGTACCATGGCTCTGCACGCATTGGGCTCATGGGAATCTGGGGGAAATGAGACTTGTGTGGGGAAAGATGGACAATTCAAAAGGACGTGCCGAAGCCGAGCCTGGGGGCGAACCGTGATCCCCAGCGGCGCAGGGATCCCGCGCACACGGAAGAGCCTGGAAAGGTGTCTGTGCTTGGAGCTCATGGAGCGTCGGCCACGACCGCAGAGGAAGCTCCGTCGAACCGGTTGCTAGCTCCCGCTGTCCAGTACCACGGCCGCGGTTGGCCCGTTTTCCATCTTTCTGGAAGCCCTAGCCTTGTCCGAGAGGCAGGGGAGCCCGACTCCTGCCCCGCCGCCGCTCACCTGATCAGCTGCCCCCAGATCGCCCCGGTATTGCTGAGCGTGCTGGGGTCCGGGCTCCCTCCTGAGGAGGCGGACGGGGCGGGCGGCTGGGGCTCGGCGGACGGGCTGTGGCCGTCGGGGCTCGGAAGTTCCCGAGGGCTGGGAGGCTTCTCCCGGGCCATCGCGGCGGCTCTGTCCGGCGCACTCTCTGTGACTTAATGGCCTCTACGTGGGAAGCCAGTGGCGCACGCCGGCCATTCCCGCGCTTGGCAGGCGGAGACAGGAGGAGCGCGCAGGTTTGAAGCCAGCCGCTCCGGCTTAAGAGACCCTGTTTCCAAATATAAGACAGTATAACATAGATCTGGGAGTGGGGCTTCCAGGGACCCCAGGACCACCAAAAAAAAAAAAAGGGAGACGGAGAGGGAGTCAGAGAGAGAGCAGAGAAAGGAACTCCTCCTGGGGTACCTGCAGGACTGGCGGGGATGGCGGCCAATTCTCACTCACCCTGGGTTCCGACTCCTTAGTCCTTTTTTTTTTGCAGTACTGGGGACGGGACCCAGGGCCATTCTTCCTCCAATCTCCACCCCAAGCCCTACTCTGTCTTCTTCATTTTGAGGCAGGGTCTAGCTAAGCTGCGCAGGCCTCAGCAGTAGCGAGGCTGGCCACAGACAGGACCCTCTGGTCTCAGCCGCCGAGCCCTGGCGTCACAGGCCTGCACCACGTTCCTGGATTCCCGGCCTTTTTTTTTATTTTTCTGAGACCCGATCGCCCAGGCCGGCCTTGAACCCGCTGTCCTCCTGCGTGACCTCTCCGTCTGGGGTTGCGGCCATGCGCCACCGTGGCTCTGGCTGAGGAGGGCCTCGCCGACTGTCGGGGCTTCGAGCCCGCTGAGGTCTCCAAGATGCTGGCAGCGGGGAGCTGAGAGGGATCGCGCTTCCTGGCTGGCTTCTGATTTAGTGAGGCCCTTGGCAATTCAGAAACTCTGTTTGCAAATAAAAAGTAAAAGTGGGGCTGGGGTGCAGCGCGGAGGTAGTATTCCCCTGGTTTCCATCCCCAACAGTGCAAAAGTAAATAAATAAATAAATAAATAAATAAATAAATAAATAAATAAACAAATAGGCTCGGGGTGTGCCGGGGGCATGTGCACCCAGAGGTAGCATGCCACCCGTATCCCTCCCCAGTATCGGCACCCAAATGAACTAATTGATCAATCAAGTGCACCTTGGCTGCCTCTCTGGGTCCAGAATGAAGTCCAGTCTGGCACTGGAGGGGCCCCGAGAGCCGCTCCTCATGGCACGTGGCGTCTCGCCCTTGGGGAGGCTGCCGCTCCGCCCCGGCCTCCCTCTGCACCTCGTCGTGCCCGTTGCTTCGCCGCCCGTTGCCGGAGGACCCCCTCCGCGAGCTGTGCCGGCCGCCAGGCTTCAGGCCCTGAAGGTCAGCTTTCCCTTTTGCCGAAGCAGGGGACCCAGGGCCTCCTGCGCTGCCCCCCGAGAGCCGCAGCGACAGCGGTGGGGCCTCCGGGGCTCGGATGGGGAGAAGTGGGGCTCCTTGACCTTCACTGTCTCCCACAAGTGCTGACCCTGTACTGGTATTGGGAAGAGAGTTAAAAAAAGATTAATGTATCAGTCCTGGGAAGGATTCCAACCTTGAAACATATCGTCTTTACTAAGAAAGCCAGGGTTAGCCAACATGTCCTTGCATTCCTAAGAACAATTTAACACATTTTGGGGGAGAAGACGAAAGGTAAAAGCCTGTGTCTGGAGACAGAGATGCCTCCCTCTCAGGCCATAAATCTGGGCCTGTGTTTGGAGACAGAGATGTCTCCCCCTGTAGGCCATAAATCGGCTGGAGAGATAACAGAAGCAGAGCCGGGGCGGGCGATAAGGTGTAACATGATCTCCAAAAATCAGAGGGACCTGCTGGACTTAGACAGGATAAAAAAATGCAGTAAACTGGAGTTCGTTGGCATTTTCGTTCGAATTGCCCCCCTGTGCCTCGCTCCGGCACAGGGCTGTGACTATCTCTATATTTCTACCTTTTTAATAAACTTCTTTAAATCTGCAGCAGCTGTCCAAGCGATGAATACTTATTCTTAGCTTAGGACAAGAATCCACGGTTTTTCTGTTTGTCTCTGTGTGTCTGGTGGTGGGGGGGGATTTCACACCACACACCTCCCCCCCCAGCCTGTCCCCTGCAACAGACCCCGGAGCCTCCCAGGAGCCAGGGGCCCCTGGAGTGCGGTTTCTCTGGCCTCTGAGCCAGGGGTGGGGAGGGAAGAGGGCCCCGAGTGGACAGAGATGGACGACTGCAAAGGACGCCGCGGAAGCCGGGCCGAGTGTCGACCTCGGTCCTCGGTGCGCGGGGACCCCGTGCGCGTGGAGAGCCCCGCGGGGTCGCCGTGCTGGCAGCTCACAAGGGCCGGGGCCACCGCAACTGCAGAGGGGCCTGGAGGATCGGAGCCGCCGGCCTCCGCGTCCCCGCCTGTGCCCTCCGGCCAGCGCTGGCCGAGGCTCGGTCCTCCGGTCACCGCGGCTCCACTTCTCCCGCGCCGCGGCCGAGCGAGGCCGTCCTGCGCCCGACTCTGCTGAGGTCTCAGACCTGGGCCCCGATTGGTCCTTAGCACTGGGCCCCGATTGGTCCTTAAATCCGGGCCCCGATTGGTCCTTTTCCATGTCACTCTGGAACCCCGGCCTAGTCTCCGCCCAGCAGCCCGGCGGCCTCCTCCTGCTCCCGGCGACCTCCTGCTCCGTCACCACCGAAACCGTGGGCGGCCCTGGCCGTGCGGGACGGGAGCCATGGCTGCCCCGCCGCCTCCTTCTGAGAAGGGCCGATGGGGAGGACGCGGGTCCCGGACACAGGGCCTCGCGTTCACCAGACGGAGGCGGCGGGCGGAACCCCAGGCGGCGGCGCTTACACCGGCCCCATCTCAGGGGAGGAGCGGCCGGCGACCTCGTCCAGCCAAGACGAACCCCGCCGGGCGCGGGCACGCCGCCATCCCGCACGGAGGGCCGGCACCGTTGGGTCGGGGTCCGCCGACAGCCCCGGCTACTTTTTCCCTGACTTAGTGAGACCTTGTTTCAAAATACAGAATATAAAATACGGCGGGGGTGTGGCTCGGAGTTCAAATGCCCCTGGGCTGCATTCTCAAACCTGAAAAAATAATAAATAAATACGTTAATTAATCAATTACAAACGTATTGAGGCAAGACAGAAGACCAATAAACGGGAAACAGAAGATCATCTGCATTTCCTTTCGGTGACGTTGGGGAAGGAAGGCGGAAAACCGAACGACGGCCGAGTCTCAGAAAATCAAGCCTTGACCAGCCTCCAGGATAGCAATTCAAATTGAGAATCAAAATTGTGCAGAACTCATTGGGTCCCCAAAACCCCATCTGACCAGTCAGAAAAGGACAGATAGAAAGAGCCGGCGTGGTGGGCGCGCTGGTCATCCCCGCGCTCGGGAGGCGGAGACAGGAGGACGGCGCAGGATCGAAGCCGGCCGCGCTGGCTCAGGAGACCCTGTTTCCAAATAAAAAATGTAAAAATAGGTCTGGGAGTGTAGCCCGGAGGTAGGAGGGCTTCCAGGAACCCCAGGGCCACAAAATAAATTAATAAATAAATAAATAATATATAAATAAATAATATATATATAAATATATAAATAAAGAATAGGTCTGGGAGAGTAGCCCGGAGGTAGGAGGGCTTCCAGGAACCCCAGTACCAATAATAATAATAATAATAATAATAATAATAATAAATAAAATAAAATATAAAATATAAAAATAGGTCTGGGAGAGTAGCCCGGAGGTAGGAGGGCTTCCAGGAACCCAGGCCACACACACACACAGAGGAGACCTCAGGTTGACGACCCTTCCAAAGGTCACTCTCTAGAATGGCCCTGGCAGGGCGAGGCCTTTGCCTCCCCCATTTCCCCAACTTAACCTTCCAGCCGGGCGGTGGCGGCGCTGTGACCCCATTGGGAGGCCGAGAGCGCAGATGGCGGGTCCGCGGCAGCCGGTCACTTGGTCACAGTGAAGGAATAAAACGCAGGGCTGGGGGCGCTGGGGCCGCGGAGAGCTGCCCGCTCCGGCCACGGCGTGTGGCGGCGCCTCCCCTGCTCCTCGGCCTCCCCTCCTCCTCGGCCTCTCCTCCTCCTCGGCCTCCCCTGCTCCTCGGCCTCCCCTGCTCCTCGGCCTCCCCTGCTCCTCGGCCTCCCCTCCTCCTCGGCCTCCCCTGCTCCTCCTCGGCCTCCCCTGCTCCTCGGCCTCCCCTGCTCCTCGGCCTCTCCTCCTCCTCGGCCTCCCCTGCTCCTCGGCCTCCCCTCCTCCTCGGCCTCCCCTGCTCCTCGGCCTCCCCTCCTCCTCGGCCTCCCCTGCTCCTCCTCGGCCTCCCCTGCGCTCTCGCCATCGCGCGCTGCTCCACCGACGCGCCTGAGCACGAGGCGCCGGCTGCCCCGGGGCTCCGTCCGTCCGTCCGTCCGTCCGTCGGTCCGGCCCTTCCCAAGAGCGCAGGAGGGAGGCCCGGTTTGCGGCCTCCTCGGCCCTTGGTTTTCGGCGGCGCTGGGGCCCGGGCCTCCCCCCCCCACCCCGCTGCACTCCCGGG
The DNA here is from genome assembly GCF_963383645.1 of Muscardinus avellanarius. NCBI lineage: Eukaryota > Metazoa > Chordata > Mammalia > Rodentia > Gliridae > Muscardinus > Muscardinus avellanarius. The sequence continues at coordinate 25,029 of NC_137792.1, forward strand.
TCTATTTATACTTTATTTGGAAACGGCCTCGCTAAGCGGCCGAGGCCGGCCTCGAACCCGCGCGAGCCTCCAGCCTCAGCCTCCCGAGCGGGGCCGGCGCGCGGCCCCACCCCGCCCTCGGCCTCGACCGCCACGGCCGGAGCAGATGGGCGGCGGCGCTCGGTCCTCCATTTTCCTGTGTGCGAGGGGGGGGCGAAGACAGACAGACGACAGACGGACGGACGGGCACTGGGTGGAGCCCGCGCGTCCGCCTCTGATCCCAGGCCCGCTTCTTTTCTTCTTTATTTTGAACCAGGGTCTCCCTGAGTGGCCGAGGGGCTCGCTAAGCGGCCGAGGCCGGCCTCGAACCGCGGTCCTCCGTCTCGGCCGAGTGCGGGTGAGCAGCGCCCCCGCCCGGCTCTTGCTTATTCTAAAGCAGGTTTTGAACACGAGTCACTTCTGGGAAACAGAGCCGGGGCCAAGCTGGCGCTCGGGGGCTCGCCGTGCGTCCGTCCGTCTGTCCCCGCGAGGACGGACGGCGCGACCGAGGCCGGCCGCGATGGCGCCCGCCGGGATCAGGAGGAAGGAGGCCGACGGGGCGCGGGGCCGCCAGGACGCCGGGAGCGCGGACACAGGACGCGCCAAGGGTCATGGGTAACGACCCCTCCCCGCCGAGGAGGCCGGGAGCTGCGGGCCCTGAGGACTCTGGGTAGTGTGGTCCACGGCCTCCGGACACCACCCTGCCCCAGAGGACCGTGGGAGTTGCTTCTTGGGCACCCTGAGCGTTCTGGGTAGTGTAGTCTAGCGTCCTGTGTGCGCCATCTTGCCCCAGAGCATGCTGGGTAGTGCAGTCTAGCGTTGTTTCAACCATATTGCCCCCAGAGCATTCTGGGTAGTGTAGTCTGGCGTCCTGTGTACGCCATCTTGCTCCAGAGCATTCTGGGTAGTGTAGTCTGGCGTCCTGTGTACGCCATCTTGTCCCAGAGCATTCTGGGTAGTGTAGTCTAGCGTTGTTTCAACCATCTTGCCCCAGAGCGTTCTGGGTAGTGTAGTCTAGCGTCCTGTGTGCGCCATCTTGCCCCGGAGGACCACGGGAGTGGCAGGCGCAGGCCCGGAGGATCATGGGGGTTGTAGTCCGTGCTCTACCGGCCACTCCCCGGGGCACAAACCCGCAGAAAGGACCCGGAGCCGCGCGTCCTCCGCCGAGGCGGGTCGGGTCGGGTCGGCGTCCTCCAGGCGCGGACCGGGGCAGCCTCCGTCTACACTGCGGGCGCCCGGGCGGCTCCTCGGTCTACGCCAGCTGAGGTCGCTGGGTCCTGTCTGCGATCCACCCAGTCGGTCCACACTGGCTCCGGCCCTGGTGACCCGGGACCCCTCCCGCCGTCCACACCCGCGGACTCCCTGCGGCTCCGCCCGTCTACACTGCAGGCCGCAGCTCGGCTGGGCTCCCGCGGTCTCCAGGAATGCAGCCGGTCTGCGAGTGTAGACCGCGGGTGGAGGGGCTCCCGGGAACCCAGGACCATCTCAAAAGTTAAAAACAAAACACTCCGCGCAGCCCCTTTCCCGCCGGGACGACGTTGACCCGAAAGCACCCGGGGGGGGGGGGGGGGCTCCATCCGGGACTCCAGCCCCCCCCCACCTCGCCGCCCGGCTCCGTCTTCCGGATGTTCTTTTCACTTATTTTGCCCCAACACCACACTTGCTAGGCTGACTCCGTCTGACTTCCCACAATGCCCGTGGGCGCGGACGGGCTCCTGGAGGGCGCGGAGGCCGCCGGCGGAGGCCGGCCTCGCCACCCGGAGGCCCTCGGCTGGCCTCGAACCGCGCGCCCCTCCGTTTCCAGTCAAAAGTCAAAATAAGCCGCGCGGTGGGCGCCCTGGTCACTCAGCACTCGGGAGGCTGAGCCCGGAGGACGGCGGTTCGAGGCCGGCCTCGGCTACTTGGCGAGGCCCTGTTTCTAAATAAAGAATAAAAAGCAGGGCTGGGGTGTCCTCGGAGGTGGACGCCTGGGCTCCCCGCAGACCCAGACTCGCAAAATAGATGGAAACAAAGTGAGAAGGGCCGGGGGTCGGCGGAGGTCGGGGTTAGCTCCTGCCCCCCCCCCGCCGGGTCAGAGGCCAAGGGGCGGGTCAGGTGTCAGAGGCCGCCCCGGGTGTCGCAACCGGAGGAGGGGCCGCAGGAGGCCGGGCGGCCATCCCGACCTGAGCCTCCGCCATGGGCGCGCGGCCCGGCGCCCCCCGCGGCCCCCCGGCGCCGCCCCCGGCCCACGCGGACTGGATGTCGGCGCTGAGCCCGCGGCTGTGGGACGTGGCCCTGAACCACCTGTCCATCCCGGGTGAGGCCGGCCTCCGCGGGGGCTGGAGGCCGGGGAGGGGGGTCGGAGCCCGAGTCCAGGAGGGAGGTGCCGGGCAGAGACCCTCGGCACCCTAGTGGGACCGGGTCCGAGCCGACCCGGCCGGGGGCGGGGGCCGGAGGGCAGGAGGGCGGGCGGGCGGGGTCAGCGGCCTGTGCGCAGGGAGCCACGCCACCATGACGTACTGCCTGGACAAGCGCTCGCCCGTCGCCCGCACCGAGTCCCGGCTGCTGCGGCTGCTGACCCGGCTGGCGCCGTGCGTGGCGCGGCCGGCCGTGCTGCGGTGGTCCACCACGCAGGTGGGTGCGGCCCGGGGGTCTGCGGCGCGGTCCCCTGCGGGTGCCGGGGAGTCTCTGCGGGTTGCCGAGGGTCTCTGCACGGAGCATCCGGGTCCCGCAGACGCTGAGCGTCACGGAGCAGCTGGACGCGGGCGCGCGCTACCTGGACCTGCGGGTGGCGCACGAGCCGTCGGGGTCGGAGCGGAACCTGCGCTTCGTGCACTTGGTCTACACCACGGCGCTGGTGGAGGTGCGCGGCGGGCGGGCTCGGGCGGCAGGGTCCCCGCGGGGGGCCGAGGGTCTCGCGGCGCGGCCTCCAGAGGGAGGGAGGGAGGGAGGCCGCCCCGCCCCCAGGACGCGCTGACGGACGTGGCCGAGTGGCTGGAGCGGCGCCGCGCGAGGCGCTCGTCGTGGCCGTCGTCGTCCGGGGCGTCGCCGGCCTCACGGAGCCGCTGCACGAGCACCTGGTGCGCTGCGCCGAGAACATCTTCGGGGCCGCGCTGTGCCCGCGCGGGGTGAGCGCATGCGCGAGCCCGCCATTTGCATAGGCCCCGCCCCGTATTTGCATACGGCCCCGCCCCGCGCGCACCCGCCCGTCCGCGTGCCAGGCCCCGCCCGGGCGCCACCTCGCATTTGCATACGGGCCCCGCCCACCCGCCTGGCGGTTGCTGGCCTGCCGGCCCCGCCCAGATCCCACCTGCATTTGCATGCCGGGCCCCGCCCACCGGCGTGATTGGCGGGCGGGGCCGAGTGCCGGCCGCCGGGGGCGTGTGCGCTCGGGGCCTCCCTCCCCGGCCTCCACCCACCGGCCTCCCTCCCCGGCCTCCCCGCAGGCCGTGTCCACGCTGCGCCAGCTGTGGGCGCGCGGGCAGCAGGTGCTGCTGTCGTACGAGCACGAGCCCGCCGTGCGCCGCCATCCCGAGCTCTGGCCCGCGCTGCCGCGCTGGGGGGGCGACCGCGCCAAGGCCGGCGCGCTCGTGCGCTACCTGGAGGCCATGAAGAGCCAAGGGCGGCCAGGTGCGTGCGCGCCCCGCCCGGGGAGCACCGTGCGGGGAGCCCGCCCCGGGAGCACTGTGCGGGGAGTCCTCCCCGGGGAGCACCGTGCGAGGAGTCCTCCCCGGGGAGCACCGTGCGGGGAGCCCGCCCCGGGGAGCCCGCCCGGGGAGCACTGTGCGAGGAGTCCTCCCCGGGAGCACCGTGCGAGGAGTCCTCCCCCGTCCCGCAGGCGGCCTGTTCGTGGCGGGCACCAACCTCACGGCCAGCCCGGCGCGCGCGCTCGTGCACCCCGGCGGTCGCTGTGCGCGCTCTCGCTGCCCCCCGTCCGCGCCTGGGTGCGCGCGCAGAGCCCCGGGCCGGCGCCGGCGGCACCAACGTCATCGCCGCCGACTTCATCGGCGCCCAGGGCGGCGGGCTCGTGGCCGACGTCATCGCGCTCAACAGCAAGCTGCTGGCGTGACCCGGTGCCCCCTGACCTCGGGTGCCCCCTCACCTGGAGGTCGCCCCCCCCCACTCCACGGGAGCACAGAGACCCTCGGCAGCCTGAGGAGACCTGGGTTAAGACAGAAACGGGCCGGGGTGACGCTGAGCTCCTTCACCAAAATCAAAATAATGGAACAAAAATAAAAGCCCGGGCCCCGACCCCTGAGCACAGCCCCGGGCGGCCTTTTTATTTTGAAACAAGGTCTCCGGGGCGGCCTCGAACCCGCGGCGACGCCGTCCCGGTTTCCTCGGCCCGAGCTCCGTGCGTCCGCCGCTGGCCGGGTTTGCGATGAACGTGCATGGAGGCGCGAGGCCGGCTTTAAACTGGAAACGGCCTCCTTGAGGCTGGCCTCAAGCCCGTGGCCTCCTCCTCCGGCCTCCAGGGACGGACCTCGCGCGAGGCCCCAGGGAGACGCCGGCGGTCTGCCGCCCGCAGGAGCGCTCGAGGCCGGGGAGCCTGCTCGGCTGACTGCGGGCGGAGACTTACACGCTCAGGAACAAGGAAACCCGGGGACGCGCGCGGCGAGGCGGGAAGCGCGGCTGCCGAGCCTCCGGCCTTCACGAGGCCGACGGGGGCGCGCTCCGGACCAGACGGGGCGGCAGCCGCACCGGGCGCCCGCCCGACCTCAACCCGTCCCTCGTGTTCGCTTCACAGCAGCCTCCGCCCGCCGGCCTCCTCGCGGCCTCCTCCTCGGCCTCCTCCTCCTCGGCCTCCTCTCGGCCTCCTCGCGCTCAGGAGCCCCGGGCCGCGCTCTCGGGGAAGAGCTTGCGGAAGCGGCCGAGGGCGGCGGCGCTGATGAGCACGGACACGCGCGCGCAGCCGGCCTCGGGCAGCACCGACACGTCCTGCACGGCCGCCTCGCGGTGCAGCCAGCTGGGGAAGGGCGGCGGGTCGGCCTGCAGCCTCCGCCCGGCCTCCGACCTCAGCCTCCGCCCGGCCCTCCTCCCCGGCCTCCCATCTCAGCCTCCACCCCGGCCTCCCTCCCCGGCCTCCCCGCTCACCTGAGCTCCGGGCCGCCCAGCGGCACTCGCAGGGTGCACAGGCGCCTCGCCGTGGCCGCCAGCACGGCCGCCTCCAGCCGGGCGCGCAGCTCCTCCAGCCCCAGCCCGTGCAGCGCGGACACGGCCACGGCGCGCTCGGGGGCGCGGTACCTGGGGCGGCGGGGGCGGCGGGGTCAGCGGGGTCGGCGGGGTCGGCGGGGTCGGCGGGGCGCAGGGCGCACACTCACTCACCCCGGCACCAGGTCCACCTTGTTGTGCACCTCCAGCAGCGAGTCCAGCAGCGGCGCGGGCAGGCGCAGGGCGCGCAGCGCGGCCAGGACGCTGGCCTTCTGCAGCTCGCTCTCGGGGTGGCTGACGTCGCGCACGTGCACGATCAGGTCCTGCGGGAGGGAGGCGCCGGCTCGCGCGCATGCGCAGGGGGCACGTGCGCAGGCAGAGGGCTCGTGCGCCTGCGCACGCACCGGGGCGTGGCCGCAGAGAGGGCTAGAACTCAGCGCACGCGCAGAAGGGGCGAGGAGCCTCCCTCAGAGCCGCCTCCCAGCCGTGCTCGGGCGCATGCGCAGGACGGAGGCCCGCACCAGCCGGCTCCGAGGGCGCCCCCCTGCCGCGCATGCGCACTCCCCTCCTCTCCGAGTCCCCTCCCGCGCGTGCGCACCGCGTGCGCCACCTCCTCGAGCGTGGCGGAGAAGGCGTCGATGAGGCCGTGGGGCAGCTGGGACAGGAAGCCGATGGTGTCCACGAAGAGCACCGTCAGGCGCGAGGGCAGCGCGCCCGCGTGCGCCGTCACGTCCAGCGTGGCGAACAGCTGGTCCCGGGGCTGCGCCGCCGCGTCCCCGGTCAGCGCGCGGATCAGCGTGGTCTTCCCTGCGGGAGGGCGGGCTCGGTGGGCGGGACCTGGGCGGGCTCGGTGGGCGGGGCCTGGGCGGGCTCGGTGGGCGGGGCCTCGGCGTGGGCGGGGCCGCAGCCATGGGCCGGGCCGACAGGGAGGGCCTGCGGGGCGTGGCCTGGGAAGAGGCGGCCTGTGCCTAGCTGGAGGACGTGGGCGTGGCCTGGGCGGTGGGCGTGGCCGGGCTGGGCGGGGTCGTGTAGGGGCGGGGCCTGTGGGCGTGGCCTGGATTAGCTGGGCCGGGCTGGCAGGCGGCCCCGTGTGGGCGGGGCTTGGGACAGGGCGTGTCCCCGCTGGGCGGGGCGTAGCTCTTGGTGGTGTCCGCGGAGCGGGGCGGTGTGGACGCCGGGGCGGTGTGGACGGCGCTCACCGCAGTTGGTGTAGCCGACCACGGCCACGGCCGGCAGCGCCCTCTGCTCCCGCCGCCGCCGCAGCAGCCGCCGCCTCGCCCGCAGGCGCTCCAGGGCGCGGCGCAGCTTCTGCTCCTTCTCCCTCAGCAGCCGGCGCCGCAGCTGCGCCCAGGACTCTCCTGCGGGGCCGGGGTCGGGCGGGTCAGGCGGGCCGGGGTCGGGCGCCCCTCCCGCCCCGCGAGAGCCCGAGGGGCCTCCGCGACTCACCCGACCCCATGATGTAGCGGGAGCCCCCGCCGCGGCCCGGGCCGGCCGGCTCGCGGCTCAGCGTGGACCTGGCGGAGAGCGGCGGCTGCAGGTGCTGCGGCGAGGCTGGCCTCCCTGCCTCCTGCCTCCCGGCCTCCCTACCTCCCAGCCTCCCTGCCTACCGGCCTCCCAGCCTCCCCGCCCAGGCCTCCCGGCCTCCGGCCTCCCTGCCTCCCGGCCTCCCTGCCTCCCCGCCCCGGCCTCCCTGGCCTCCCTGCCTCCGGCCTCCCCGCCCCGGCCTCCCTACCACAGCAGCGGGATCTCGGCCAGCGCCACCTGCAGCCGGGCCTCCCGGGTGCGCGCGTTGCAGCGGAAGACGTGCAGGACGAGGGTGAAGCGGTCGAAGACCTCCAGGCCCCAGGCCGCCTGCAGCTCGGCCTGCGAGACGGGGCCTGAGCCTGGGCCGCCCGACCCCCGACCCCCGACCCCCGACCCCCGACCCCGCCGCCCGCCCTCACCTTGGCCGGGGCCGCCAGCCGCTCCACGTTCAGGAACACGCACGACAGCTGCGGACACGCGCGGATCTTCTCTGCAAGGGCGGTCCGTGAGCCGCGCTGGCCGCGGTGGCCTCTCGCCCCTGCCCGCCCGCGGCTGTCAGGGCTGGGCACCCGCTCGGGGCTTCCGCCGCCCGACGGCGCCAGCCCTTCTCAGGACACTTTCGTTTTGGAATCACGGCCTTCCGGGGTCGCCGGGTCCCCCGGGCTGGCTGCTCCCTCGCTGGGCTCCCCGGCTGCCAGGCGCAGGGCCGCGGGCGCCGCCTGTCTCGAGTGGGGGTTTGGCCGTGGCGCTCGTGTGTGCTGCTGGGGAGGGCACCCAGGGCATCTAGCTCCACGCCACACCCCAGCCCTATTTCTTATTCTTCATCTTGGAACACGGTCTCACTGAGTGGCCGAGGGCCTCGCTAAGTAGCTGAGGCCGGCCTCGAACCGCGGTCCTCCTCAGCTTCCCGAACGCTGCGAGGACAAGCGCGCGCCACCGAGCCGGCCGCGGCCTCCCTCTGGCCCGGACCCTTCTTGGGGAGCGGCCGGGAGGGTCGGGGCCGCGGGACTCACCCGTGAGCTGCTCAAAGTGGCCCTTGCCGAAGACGCGCCTCTTCTCCGGCGTCTTGGTCGGCACCACCATGGTCTGCACCACGGCCCAGCCGTCCAGCGTGTGCACCAGCGCCGCGGCCTCCGCCACCTGCCACTCGGCTGCGGGGTGGGTGGGGGTGGGGTCGGCTCAGCGGGCAGGACCCGAGACGCCCCACTCCGAGCCCCCCAAGCCCGACCACCCCAAGCCTGCACCCGTCTCCCCGCGGCCGCCGGCCAGGGACAGCTCGGGAGGCCCAGGGAAGGGGAGGCCGGCCTCAGACACTCGGTTAAAAGCACGAAACAGAATCGGGCCGAGAGCTCGGAGTCTGAATGCCCCGCGCTCAACCTCCAGGCCCAACACGAAGTTATGGACAGCCGGGGCCGGCCGCCCTTCTCGTCCCAGCCGGGTGGTGGAGGCGCGGATGCCGGGCGGGCGGCCATTAAGTGGGCCGAGGCCGGGCGCATTCCGGGCCCGCTGAACCCGGGGAGGGCAGGTGGTGGGGCGGCCGGCCCCTCCCGGGTGAGGACGGTGGCGCAACCCAGGGCTGCGGCGCGGGGACTGCGCTCCACGGGGGCCTGTGTGTCCACAGGTCAGACAGGAGGGCGAGGACTGCGGGCCGCCCCGCGCTGCTGGAGACCTGGGCGGACGGTCCCCGCCCCGCCCGGGCCCTGCGACCCCGCCCCGGGCCCCACGCCGCCCGGGACCCCCGGCGCCGGCCACACAGGCGGCCCCGCCAGCTCCGCCGCCGGCCCCGCCGGTCCAGCTGCCTTTTAAGTCCCACCTGCGCCCCGCCCCTCCCTCCCCGCCACCCAATCAGCTCGTCTCCTGCGTCCCCCCCCTCGCCGGAGGCCCCGCCCACAGCACCTCTGCCCGCGAGCTCCGCCCTGGGGCCGCCCCGCCCATGAGAGCTCCCGACGCCCCGCCCCCCGCGGCTCCAGCCAATGAGCGCTCCCCCTGGGCTCCCGCCCCCGCGGCTCCAGCCAATGAGCGCTCCCCCTGGGCTCCCGCCCCGCCGGCGGCCAGCTTTGGTCACCTGTGGTCAGCTGCGGCCTGCCCGCGCCCCACCTGACGTCCGGGTGCACCAGGCACACGCGCTGCGTCCCGGCGGGCAGCAGGGGCTCGCGGCGCAGCAGCTCCTCGTCCTCCTCGTCCTCGTCCTCCTCCTCCTCCTCCGACTCCGCCCCGTCCCGCTCCGCGCGGCCGCCCCTCCCGTCCGCCCCGCCCCGGCCCGCGGCCCCCGGCCCCTCCCGGCCCCCTCGGCCCCAGCGGGCGGCGGCGAGCGTGCGCGCGGGCCATGGCGGCGGCGCGGAGCGGGGGGCGGGCGGGACGCGGGGCGCCCGCAGGAGCCGCAGCCCGGGCCGGACGGCGGCCCGCAGGGCCCACATGGCGGCGCGCGGAGGGGCGGGCCGGCGGCCGCCCATTGGCTGCGCCGCGTCACGTGGCGGAGGCGCCCGTCCGGGCGGGGCCGGAGGCGGAGCGCTGCCCCCGCGGCCGCCCATTGGCTGCGCCGCGTCACGTGCCCCGGCGGGGCGGGGCCTGGCGCGCGTCCTGGGCGCGCGGCCGCCGGTCTCCAAGGGTCTCGGCGCCGGGCTCAGCGCGGGCGGCTGCTCAGGCTGCGCGGAGCCGGCGGCCCCAGACCCCAGGCGGCGCCGACCGAGGCCCCGACCCGCCGCCCCAGGGCGCGGGAGGCCCGCGGTTCGAGGCCAGCCTCCTCCACGGCCAGGCCGCGCGGCTCAGCGAGACCCCGGCCCGGTCGGGCCGCAGAGAGGCTTCTCTCCCCTTGAGGGCGCGGCGCCCACGGTTCTGCCGCGGAGGAGGCCGGCGAGGGGGGGCGGGGGCCAGAGGGTCCTGAGCGCTGTGCGAGACCCTCGGCAGCCTAGTGAGACCCTCGGCACGCAGAGGAGCAGACAGCTGGGCCGGGCGCTCCCCACGCAGCACTGGGGAGGCAGCCACAGGGGCGTCGCGCGGGTTCGAGGCCGGCCTCAGCTTTGGGCTGAGACCCGTCCCCAAATAAAGTGTAAGAGAGGTCTGAGGGGTCAGGCGGAGGGAGAAAGCCTCGGCCCACCCCCAGGGCCGCGTGCGTGCGCGTGCGTGTGTATATTACTTAATTAAAATGAGGGCTGGGGTGTAGAGCGCCTGGGTTCCACCCCCCCCCAACACGCGAAAGGTAAAAATAAAGCAAAATAAATGAAACGAAGGCCATGCGCGCTCGGAAGCGGTGGGGAAGGCGCCCTCGGCGGGCAGCTCGGCGGCCATGGCTCGGCCTCCCGCCCCGGCCTCCCTCCGCGGCCTCCGCTCCGGCGTGGACGCGCTCGCCCGGGGCGGGGCCGGGTCTGGGGTCCGCGCCCCCCCCTCCGCCCAACAGACCCGGCGGCGGCGAAAACACTCAAATTCTTTATTCAAAAATACAAACGTGAACGCGAAAACGTGTGCAGCCGCCAGGCCCGCTCCAACGCCCGCGCCGGCCCCGCGGCCTCGGCCGTCCCGTCCCGCCAGCGCCCGTCCGTCCGTCCGTCCGTCCGTCCGTCCATCTGTCCTCCCCCCGGCTGAGTTCGGCCGGCCCCGCGGCCTGGGGCGGGGGCGCTGCGGAGCGTGCCCTGGAGACTCGGTGTAGACCGGGTGTCTATACCCGCGGTCAGGGCGGCGGCGAGGCCGGGTCGTCGTCGTCCCCGCACGCGAGCTCGTACAGGTCCACGGCGCCCAGCGGGGCCTCCAGCCTGCAAGGCCAGGGGCGTCTACGCCGCGTCCACGCCGCCCGGGGGTCCACGCCGCCCGCCGCCCGGGGCGGAGGCCGCACTCACCCGTCCTCCCAGGGGCCGCCCGCCAGCTCCTCGGCCACCAGCAGGTCGTACTCCTCGGCCGCGTACTTGTCCCAGTCGGAGAGCTCAGGGCCGTCGTCGCTGTCCTGCAGTCAGGGCGGGGCCGGGCAGGGTCAGTTGGGGGCAGGGTCGGGTCAGAGTAGGGTCAGGGGTTGGAGTCAAGGTCAGTAGGGTCAGGGGTTGGGGTCAGGGCCAGTTGGGGGTCAGGTCAGGGGTCAAGATCAGGGTCAGTCGGGGCCAGGTCAGGGTCAAGGTCGGGGTCGGGTCAGGGGACAAGATCAGGGTCAGTCGGGGTCAGGTCAGGGGCATGGTCAGTTGGGGTCAGGGTCGGGTCAGAGTAGGGTCAGGTGTTGGGGTCAAGGTCAGTCAGGGGTTGGGGTCTGGGTCAGGACAGGGGCATGGTCAGTCAGGTCAGGGTCAAGATCAGTCGGGGTCAGGTCAGGGGACAAGGTCGGGGTCAGGTCAAGGGACAAGGTCAGGGTCAGTCGGGGTCAGGGTCGGGTCAGAGTAGGGTCAGGGGTTGGGGTCAAGGTCAGTCAGGGGTTGGGGTCTGGGTCAGGTCAGGGGCATGTTCAGTCGGGGTCAGGGTCGGGTCAGTCGGGGTCAGGTCAGGGGACAAGATGGGGGTCAGTCGGGGTCAGCTCAGGGGACAAGGTCAGGGTCAGTCGGGGTCAGGTCAGGGGACAAGATCGGGGTCAGTCGGGGTCAGGTCAGGGGACAAGATCGGGGTCAGTCGGGGTCAGGTCAGGGGACAAGATCGGGGTCAGGTCAGGGGACAAGGTCGGGGTCAGTCGGGGTCAGGTCAGGGGCATGTTCAGTCGGGGTCAGGGTCGGGTCAGGTCGTCATGGGCTCCGGTCCGGGGCCCGCCCACCCGCAGCAGCGCCGCCTGCTCCTTCTGCTCGTGGTCCAAGTACTTCTCGATGTTGAAGAAGGTGTCGAAGAAGACGTTGGCCATCTTGCAGCGCTTGAGGTCGCGGAGCGTGATCTTGCCTGCGGGGAGGGCGGGGAGGCCGGCGTTGGCGAGGAGCGGGGGTCCCGGGCGCCCGCCCTCGCCCGGGCTCACCTGGGCAGCTGGGCTGCACCAGGTCCAGCATCTGGCACAGGCAGTCGCGGAAGGGCAGCGCCTCGATGGCCAGGCTGTCCAGCCGCCGCCGCTGCTCCTCGTAGAAGTACTCGAGCTCGAACATGGACAGCGCGCCGTCGCCGTCCAGGTCCATGCAGCGGAACCAGTACTCGATGCTGCGGGCGGGCGGGCGGGCGGGCGGGAGCCGGCGAGGCCGGGAGTCGGCGAGGCCCGGGGCGAGGCCCAGGCCGGAGGCCGCCGCCGCCGCCCCAGGACCCTCCCGGCCCCTCCCAGCCCCACCTGGTGGGCGAGCGCTTGTCCTCCTCCGAGATCAGGAACCACACGAAGTCGGCGTAGCTCAGCTTGCCGTCCTTCTGCACCCGCCGGCCTCTGCGGGGGAGGCCGGTCAGCCGGGCCGGCCTCAGCCTCCCGGGCCGGCCTCCGCGAGCCGCCACCTACCGCGTCACGGCGCCCGAGAAGATGCGCTCGACCATCCTGGTGGAAATGGCTGAGGGGAGGAGGGGGCTTGAGGCCGCGGCCCGGGCGCGGGTCCGGGCCATCGCGGTGGGCGGGGCCTGGCGCTTTGGGAGGGGCCGCTTGGTGGGCGGGGCCGGTCGCAGTGGGCGGGGCTGGCGAGGAGGGAGGGCCTGGCGAGGGGGCCTGCCTGGTGGGCGGGGCCTGTCGCAGGGGGCGGGGCCTGGCGAGGGGGCCTGCCTGGTGGGCGTGGCCTGCCCGGGGGCGGGGCCGGGAGGAGGGCGTGGCCTGCCCGGGGGCGTGGCCGGGCGGAGGGCCCCGCCCCGCGCTCACCGTGGTCGCCGTGCCGCGCCAGGTCGGCGGCGTCGATGAGCAGGTCGTGGTCCGTGTCCAGCTCCCAGAACTTGCAGTAGATGACGTAGAAGTGCTCGTAGGAGAAGAACTCGGTGAGCTGGTTGATGTCGGCCTCCTGCTCCAGCAGCGCCACGTTCTGCGGGCGAGCGGCCGGTCCGTCTGTGTGCCAGGCCGCCGGCGGACGGACGGACGGACGGACGGACGGACAGGCGCGGGCCGTGGGCAGGGGGAGCACTGAGCGCCCGGCACCCCGCGCACCTGCAGGAAGGTGCTCTTCCGCAGCTCCGCGCACGTGATCCTCCCCGACCAGGACCGGTTGACGGTGTAGAAGATCCTCTGGATGACCTGGGGCGGGGAGGAGGGCGGGGAGGACGGGGAGGAGGGCGGGGAGGATGGAGGGGAGGACGGGGAGGAGGGCGGGGAGGAGGGCGGGGAGGAGGACGGAGGGGAGGACGGGGAGGAGGGCGGGGAGGACGGAGGGGAGGAGAGCGGGGAGGAGGGCGGGAAGGAGGACGGAGGGGAGGACGGGGAGGAGGGCGGGGAGGATGGAGGGGAGGACGGAGGGGAGGACGGGGAGGAGGGCGGGGAGGAGGATGGAGGGGAGGACGGGGAGGAGGGCGGGGAGGACGGAGGGGAGGACGGGGAGGAGGGCGGGGAGGAGAGCGGGGAGGAGGGCGGGGAGGAGGACGGAGGGGAGGGCGGGGAGGATGGAGGGGAGGACGGAGAGGACGGGGAGGAGGACGGAGGGGAGGACGAGGAAGAGGACAGGGAGGAGGGCGGGAGGATGGAGGGGAGGAGGGCAGGGAGGACGAAGGGGAGGAGGGCGGGGAGGACGGAGGGGAGGACGGGGGGGAGGACGGAGGGGAGAACGGAGAGGAGGACGGGGAGGAGGGCGGGAGGATGGAGGGGAGGAGGACGAGGAGGACAGAGGGAAGGACGGGGAGGAGGACGGAGGGGAGGACGGAGGGGAGGACGGAGGGGAGGACGGGGAGGACGCGCGGGCGTGAGCCGGGCCTGCAGGCGCGGGGAGGCTGACCGCGGCAGGACGGGCGGGGGCCGGGGCGGGAGGACGGACGGACGGACGGACGGAGGGACGCCCGCGGCGCTCACCGTGGTGATGTAGCGCGAGTGGAACTCGGACGCGTCCTTGAGGAAGGCCAGGCCGGGGTGCGTGTCCACCACGTCCTGCGGGAGCACAGGCTGAGCCCCGCCCGCCCCCCGCCGCCCCCCGCCGCGCTCACCTGCACGAGCGGCACGAAGTCCTCGGGCTCCAGGTAGCCGCGGCCCGGGCTCCCGAGCAGCTGCACGAACCTGGCCGCGTCGTCGTGGCAGCTCTGCAGGACCCTGGGGGGCGGGGCGCTGAGGGCGGAGGCCACGCCCACCAGCCGCGGCCCCGCCCACCGCGAGGACCGGCGCGGCCCCGCCCACCGCGAGCCCCTCCGCAGCCCGCCCAGCCCCGGGACCGCCAGGGCGAGGCCCCCACCACACCCAGGGGCCAGCATGGCGGCCCTCCCGGCCCCGCCCCCGGCGCACAGGCCCCGCCCCCGACCCGCAGGCCCCGCCCCCGACCCGCAGGCCCCGCCCGCTCACTTTCTCCACATGGCCACGAACTTGTGCACGGACACGGAGCCCGTGCGCTCGCCGCCCGCGCCGTAGAAGAGCGGCCCCTTCCAGTAGAGCGGGCAGCCGCAGGCCTGGGGGAGGGGGCGGCTCAGGACACGACCCCGCCCGCCCGGCGACCCCGGCCCCGACGCCCGCCCGCCGGGACCTCGAGCCACAGCTCGGGATGAAGACGGCCGCCGTCCCCGCAACGGGGAGGCGGAGGCAGGAGGGTCGCGGGTTCGAGGCCGGCCTCGGCTACCCAGAGGCCCTGTCTCCAAGTAGAGTATAAAGTAGGAAGAGCCTCTGGGCCCCGCCCCCAGTGCCACCCACACACTGAAACATGATAAAAAATTTAAAAAATACAACGAAAAGGCCCAGCAAGGAAGCCGCGGCCCAGGAGGGGCGGCCGGAGACCCCGCGGACGGGCAGGGCGGCCGTGGACGGGGGACCCCGGAGGCCGTCGGGGCCCGGCCGGCGCCAGGCTGGAGGCCGGGGAGGGAGGCCGGGGAGGGAGGCCAGGAGCGAGGCCGGGGAGGGAGGCCGGGGGTGAGGCCGGGGAGGGAGGCCGGGAGCAAGGCCGGGGAGGGAGGCCGGGGAGGGAGGCCGGGGGCGAGGCCGGGGAGCGAGGCCGGGGAGGGAGGCCGGGAGGGAGACCGGGGGCGAGGCCGGGGATGGAGGCCGGGAGGGAGGCCGGGGGCGAGGCCGGGGATGGAGGCCGGCCTCGCGGCGCAGACCCCGCGCACCTTGGCCACGCGGCCCATGTCCCCGGCCGCGGCGCGCTCGTGCGGGAGGCCGGCGAAGGCGCGCTCCACGCGGGCGATGGCGGCGTCCACGCTGCCGGCCTCCGCCGGGCGGCCCCGGGGGAAGTGGAAGGCCGGGACGCTGGGGCCGCGGGCGGGCGGCGGCGGCTCCTTCCTCGCCTGGACCTGAGGACGGACAGACGGACGGACGGATGGACGTCGGGGCCCGGCCTCCACCCCCGGCCTCCGGCCTCCACCCCCGGCCTCCCGCCCCGGCCTCCGCGCCCGCCCGGCCCCGGGCAGACAGACAGACAGACAGACAGACAGACGCGGGAGGAGCGAGGAGCCACCCTGGACCCCGCGCCTGGCGGGGAGGCCGAGGCGGGAGGCCCGCCGTGGGAGGGAGGCCGGCCTCCACCCTCCGGGCGCGCAGGCTGGCCCGGGCGGCCCCGGCTGTCCGTCTGTCCGTCCGTCCGTCCGGAGGCGCCGACAGATGGCGGACGAGCGGCCGCAGCCGGAGACTTAATCTGGAGACAGAAATAACCCGCGGGGGCAGCTGCGGGCGCATTCCTGCCGGGCCTGTGCGTGTGCGAGTGTGAGCGCGTGTGAGTGTGCCCGCGGCCTCGCCGACACGCGCGTGTGCCACGGAGGCGCCCGGCCTGGCGGGCGGACGGACGGACGGACGGACACGCAGGACACGAGAGCCGACCTGCAAGGCCCGCAGCCGCGTCCGGAAGCGCGACGGCAGCACCAGGTCGCAGCCGCGGGCCAGCGCCGCCAGCTCCCGCCGCAGGTCGGGGTCGGGGCCGGGGTCGGGGCGCGGCCGCGGGGCGAGCGCCATGGGGCCGGTCACGTGGCGGGGACGGACGGACGGACGGACGGACGGCGACACCGCGGAGGACGGACCGGCCACGGCCGCGCGCGGCTCCGGCGAGCTGTGCCCCCGTGTGGCTGCCGCGGTCCCGCCGGGCGGCCGAGGGTCTCTGCCGGGCGCCCCGCCCCGCCCTCCTGCGCCCGACGCTCGGCGCCATGGCGACCCCGGACGCGCCCCCGCCCCTCGCCCGCGGCTCCTGGGGCGGACGGCGCCGAGCCCGAGGGCCCGAGGCCGGACTCGAACCCGCGCGGCCTCCGGCCTCGGCCTCCCCGGCGCCCAGTGTGTATTTTGGGGCGGGGTCTGCGCTGGAAGCCGGGGCCGCTCGACCCCCGAGCTCCGCCCCAGCCCCGCTTTTCACTCCCTATTCGGGAGCCGGGCTCCCCGCGCTGCAGAGGCCTCAGCCAGTGGCTGAGGCTGGCCTCGAGCCCGCGCGGCCTCCGGCCTCGGCCTCCCGGGAGCCGGGATGACGAGCCTGCGCCTCGGCTTCTATTCTTTATTGTAACCGGGCGGCTGGGAGCCTGGTCTCCGGCCGGGGGAGGCCGAGGAGGGAGGCCGGGGGCGGAGGCCGAGGAGGGAGGCCGGGGGCGGAGGCCGAGGAGGGAGGCCGAGGAGGGAGGCCGGGGGCGGAGGCGGGGGCGGAGGCCGGCGCGGACCGGGGCCCAGGCGGCGCCGACTTACGGGCCGGGGCGCGGCGGGCGCGGCGGGCGCGGCGGGGGCGCGGCCCGGGGGCCTGCGCGGCCGGGGCTGGGGCCGGGGCCGGGGTCCGGGCTCGAGCGCGCCCCCGGGGCCCCCGCGGCGGAGGCGCCGCAGCCCGTCGAGCAGCGCGCGCTGCGTGGCCGCCTCGCTGAGCCAGCGCAGGAACAGCTCGTCCACCTTCATCTTGAGCACGGGCTGCAGCGCCCGGCCCGGCGGCATGGCGACGCCCGCCTTCAAACCCGGCGCCCGCGTCACCGCGCCGTGACGTCACGCCGGCGGCGCCCGGGTCGCGCCCGTGACGCCATCGGCGCCGCGCCTGCCCGAGGACGCCCTGGCGGCCCGAGCCCCGAGCATGCGCAGAGCGCGCCCGCCCCGGAGGGGGGGGGCTGCCAGACCGCGCGTGCGCAGACGGAGCCGCCGCCGGCCCTCGGGCGCGCATGCGCAGAGTGCTCCCGCCGGGAGCGAGCCCGAGGCCTGGGCCGGGAGCGCGCAGCGGGGAGGGAGGGAGGGAGCGAGCGAGCATGCGCAGAGCGGCCGCTGCAGGCCGCCGCGGGCCCTGTGGGGGCGCGTGCGCAGTGCGAGCCCGCGGGGCGGGGCGGGCGCGAGTCGGTCCGTCTGTCTGTCCGTCTGTCAGTCTGTGCGGTCAGGCCGGCCGGGCGCGGCGGCTCCTCGTGTGCCGTGTGTGGGCGGCCGGGGTCTCCCCTCCCCACCCGGGGTGTCTGGGCGCCCCCTCTGGCGGGTCCCCGCGGGCGGCCGAGGGTCTCTGCGGGCGACTCCTCCGCCCGCCTTCCTCGTCTCCCAGCCCGGGGACCTGCGGCCTCCCCGGGTCGAGGCCGGCCTCCAGCCTGGGCCTCCGCGCGCCGAGGACTCCGGGCACAGTGCTCGCTCCTGGGGACGGACAGAGACCCTCGGCCCCACAGTGCGGACTCTGCGAGGCCGGTGACATGGGGAGGGAGGAGGGAGGCGGGAGCACGGAGCGAGGCGCTGACACTTGCTGAGAAAATAAAAGCTGAGCGGGAAGCCGCGCGCTGGTCCACCCCGCGTATTCACGGGAAAAGGCGACTGAGTCGGAATATTCAGCGCGGGAGGCCGGGGAGGAGGCCCAGGAGGAGGCCGGCCTCGGCCACGCGCCCTGCGTTAAGGCGGCGAGCCGGGCCCCAGCGGAGGCTTCAGTGTTGGCGGGCCGCGGGCGTGCGCGGCCTCCATCCCGGCCTCCATCTCGGCCTCCATCCCGCCTCAGGACCGCCCCGGGAGGAGGAGGACCAGGCCCCGACGCCCTGCGGAGACCCCTCAAAGGACAACCTACGGAGGCTCGGGGAGTATTATGCAGCCAGGAACAAGGCGGGGCCAGCCCCGAGGGTCTGCGGAAGTCACGTGCGAGCTCCGGCCCGCCCCTGCCGCGTATCTTGGGTTTCGTTAAGTCTCCCCGAGGGGCCGAGGGTCTCTGCTCGCGGCCGAGGCGACCTCCACCCTGCCGGCCTCCGCCTCAGCCTCCCAGGGACCGACGCTCTTTATATTTATTTCTTGGTGGCGGATGGAGCCGCGGCCCCGGCGCCCAAAGCGGGGTCTTCGCCGTGAGCCGGGGGCGACCCCGGGGCGCTTTGACCTCTGACCTGCGGTTTCATTTATTTATTTATTTATTTACTTATTTATTTTTGGCGCGCTGGCCACCGGGGTCGGCTTTGTCCTTTCCCTGTTTGCTGCGCGTCACTTCACCTCCACGATTTACCTTTTATTTTAAGTTTAGAAGCGGGGTCTCGCTGGGGGGCCGAGGGTCTCGCGCCGCGCTCCCCGGCTCAGCTCCGAGGGCGCCCCCGCCGCCCGCCATGTTCCCGCCCGGACGCGGTCGCGCCGAGCGGCCGCCCTGTGAGAAGGCCCTTCCCTTTTCAGGGCCGCATAGTATTCCCTGGCGCGAGCCGACTCCCGAGTCTCCATCTACGTCGGGACCGTGGAGAGGCCCTCGGCACCCAGACGTCCGTCCTCGGCCGGCCCTGGCTCCGGAGGCCCAGACTCTGCACCTAAATATGGCCGGCCCACAGCGGGCCCTTTAAGGGGCGGGGCGGGTGGCACCCAGCTGAGAGATTGCGTCACTGGAGGGGTGGGGCCGGCGGAGGTTACGTCATGTGGGTGTGGTCTCGAAGGGTGGAGCCCAGCGGAGGTCACGTTGGAGGCGTGGCTTCAGGGGCGGACTGAAGCCAGAGCAGTGAGGTCACGGGGGCGTGGCCCTAGAGAGGCGGGACCCGCGTGAGTACTGTGGGCGTGGCCTCGTGTGGGTGGAGTCGAGCGGAGGACGTCACGTCATTTATAGGCGTGGCCTCCGTGGGTGGAGTCCAGACATAGATTATGTAATTGGGGCGTGGCCTGAAAGGGATCGGCCCAAGGGGAGATTACGTCATGGGAGGGGAGGCGTGCCCAAAGGAGGAGGTTGCGTCATTGGGGCGTGGCTTAAAGGGGTGGAGCGAGCACAGTCATGTCACGGGGGGCGTGGCCTGGAGACGGAGCCCCCGCAGACCATGCGTGTTGTGGGCGTGGCTTTCGGGGTGGAGTCCAGCGTGGGAAGTTACGTCGTTGTGGGTGTGGCCTTTTGTGGGCGGAGTCCAGCCATACATGAGGCCATTGGGCGTGGCCAATGACAGGTCGCACCGTGGGAGACCTGGCCAATAGGGGTGGAGCCCGATGGAGGGTTACGTCATTGGAGGCGTGGCCTTGAGGGGTGGAGCGAGAGCAGTCGGGTCACGGGGGCGTGGCCTGGGAGGCGGAGCCCTCCCGGAAGTTACATCACGGCGGGCGTGGCCGCCGTGGGCGGAGTCCCGCCGTCGATGAGGTCATGGGGCGTGGCTTTAGTGGCTTCCAGGGGCGGAGCCCGAGGTCGGCGCTTGCATCACTGGGGGCGGGGCCTCGAAGGACGGAGGCTGCGCCATTGGAGGCGTGGCCTCTTGCGGGTGGGGGGGCTCAACGGGGGGTTACGTCATTGGGGGCGTGGCCCCGGGGCGGAGCCCGGGCGGGAGGTGAGGCGCGGTGGGCGTGGCCTCGTGTGGGTGGGGCCAGCGCGGCTGCACGTCCTTGTGGGCGTGGCCTTGCCTCCGCCAGGCGGCTGTGGGCGTGGCCGCGAAGAGGGCACCCTGGCCCCGGGTTGCTGTTGGCCTCCCCTGGGCCCCCGCCGCCGGCCTCCCGCCTCGGCCTCCCTCCTGGGGCCGGGACCCTCGGCCCCGGCTGGGCCCGGCCGGACCCGGGCCCAAAGAAGAGAGGAGGCCGCGCCCACCGCGGGGCTCGGGGTCCAGAAACGCCAGGGCTGGACCGACCCGGCCCGAGGAGGCCATGGTTCATGCAGCGCGCCGGCCTGCTCGACCTCCCCTCCTCGGTCCTACTCCGGGTGCTGGGGACTGAGTACCCCCGGGTGCTCAGGGCTGAGTGCTCCTTGGGTACTTAGAACTGGGTTCTTACCTGAGGGTAGGACTCAAATCCTCTCCTAGGTACTGAAGGCTCTAGTATTCTCCTGGGTGCTGAGGACTGGGTGCTCCCCGGGTGCTGCTCAGGGCTGAGTGCTCCTTGGGTACTTAGAACTGGGTTCTTACCTGAGGGTAGGACTCAAATCCTCTCCTAGGTACCGAAGGCTCTAGTATTCTCCTGGGTGCTGAGAACTGGGTGCTCCCCGGGTGCTGCTCAGGTAACGAAGGCTCTAGTATTCTCCTGCGTGCTGAGGACTGAGTACCCCCCGGGTGCTCAGGGCTGAGTGCTCCTTGGGTACTTAGAACTGGGTTCTTACCTGAGGGTAGGACTCAAATCCTCTCCTAGGTACCGAAGGCCCTAGTATTCTCCTGGGTGCTGAGGACTGGGTGCTCCCGGGTGCTCAGGGCAGAGTCCTGCCTGCAGTCCCTAGGACTCGGCCGTCGCTCTGTCCGACCTCGGGGTGAGGCGGGGGTCCTCCGGGGTCGCGAGCCCGTCCTGGCCTCCACGGCCCCCGACCTCCGGGTGAGCAGCAGGTGCTGTGCTGAGTAGCGGAGGTTCGGCCCGGGTGCTTGGTGCTGGGTCCTCCCTCGAGCCCGGCCTCGATGTTTGCCGGGGTCCTCCGGCCCGAGGGTCTGGGGAGGCCAGGGCCCGCTCCGGCGGGCGCGGAGGCCGAGGCCGGAGGCTGGCGGGTGGAGGCTCTGGGCAGAGACCCTCGGCCCCGGGTGGGACTCCTGAGCCCGGGCCCTGTGCGCAGCCGCTTTCCATTCTCTTTTTATTCTGAAACAAAGTCTCTGCAGGTGGCCGAGGGTCTCTGTGCTCGGTGTCCGAGGCCGGCCTCCAGCCTCCAGCCTCCAGCCTCGGCCTCCCGAGCGTCGCGGGCGGGGGCAGCGTCCCCCCCTGCAGAGCGGGGCGGCCCGTCCGTCCATCTGTCCGTCTGTCCGTCTGTCTGTCCGTCCGTCCGTCCGTCCGTCAGCCCCGGGACGAGTCTGCGACCCGGGCGCCGGCCCCGCAGGACCCGCGGGCAGCGCCGCCGGCCATTAAAAATAATTGGGCCGCGGCCGGCGGAGGGCGAAGCGAGGCCGCTGCAGCGATAATTGACTCGCCCGAGCCCGCTGGCCGGGCCCACGCCGTATTGAATTTACTTTATTTATTTCATTTCATTTTATTGTATTGGCTTTATTTCATTTTATTTCTTGTATTTTTATTTTTACTTATTTTATTTGTTTTATTTATTTTATTTCATTTTATTTACTTTATTTTATTTGTTTTATTTATTTTATTTACTTTATTTTATTTTTATTTTTACTTATTTATTTTATTTGGTTTTTTATTTCATTTTATTTATTTATTTTATTATTTTATTTATTTATGATTTTATTTTATTTTACTTCATGTTCTCCCGGCGATTATTGGCTTAACCTAACAATCGAACACCAACACGACCCCTACAGTCCTTCCCCGTTGGGGCCTCGCCCCCCGGTGGCCGCGGGGATTGAAATGAAAAAGAGGGTTTTAAAGGGATCGATTTAAGAAGCGGCGGCCTCGTGTTTGCAGGTGTTGCGGGCGGGCGGCGGGGCCGAGGGTCTCTGCGGAGGCCGGCCTCCGCCCCCAGCCTCCGCCCCGGCCTCCGCCCCGGCCTCACAGCCTGACCCCGGGCCGGGTTTTGTTTTCGTTTAGTTTATTTTGCCCGTTGCTGCGTCTGTCCGTGGCTCCGTCCTCGCTCCGCCGCAGGGTCCGGGCGGGGGGCCGAGGGTCTCTGCTGGGGCAGGCGGAGGGGCCCTCCCATTCTCGGATGAGGAAGTAAATGAAAGCGCCTTCGCCCCCCCCCCCCCCGCCGCACAAGATGGATTTCAGCCCGATTCCGGATTTATGAGATTCTAATTAATGAGCTTTAATCCGGGAGCCTCGGCCCTGATGTGATTTCCGTGTCAGCGCCATCAATTACCCGCGATCAGCGCGGCCGCGCGGGTTAATTCGCGTCCCCGGAGGAGAAGGAAAAAAGAAAAAACCACCGCCCGAGACGGCGCGCAGACGGACAGATGGACAGACGGACGGACGGGCGGACAGACGGACGGACGGACGGACAGACGGACAGGCCCGAGCGCAGGAGCCCGCAGGCCGCGCCTTCCCGCCGCTCCGCTTTTTACCTTCTGTGGCGCTGACTGCGGACCGCGGCCCTATTGTAGAGGTTTTGAAAAAATTTTCCAAACAGGTCCCGCTGAGTGGCCGAGGGTCTCTGCCAAGTAGCCGAGGCCGGCCTCCGGCCCGCGGCCTCCCGACGCGGCCTCCCGGGCGACGGCGGCACTGAGGGGTCCCGGCCGGGCTGGGACGTGGAGGCCGGGACGCGAGTCTGACCTCCGCGGCGAGGCCGAGCTCCCGGTCGCCGTCGAGACACTCCACGGACGAGCCTGGTGCTGGGTGCTGGGTGCTGAGTGCTGGGTGCTGTGTCCCCTCCGAGTGGGCGGACCACCAGAAAAAGGCAGTTTCAAGTTCCCCGTGGCGCCGTGACACGTGGCCGAGGCCACGGTCCTCGTTCCTGCAGCCGGGGCCCGGCCTCTGCCCTCAGCCTCCGCCCTCAGCCTCCACCCCGAGCCTCTGCCATCCCAAGGAAGGGAGACCTCAGCCCGGGCCTGCAGGCCGCACTGTGCCTGCGTTGTCCTTTTCCTTTTCCTCTTCCTTTTCCGCTTCCTGTTCCCCTCTTCCTCTCCCCCCTCCCCGCGCCCTGACCCCGTTTCTCGTCCCTGACCTCTGACATCAGACCCGGCTGTGACCCAGATCCGGTTTTATTCTTCTGTCTCTGACGTTAAGAATCTGCCGAGAGCAGGTGCATCTTTTACTTGTATTTTATTCTTTTTTTATTAAGGCGCAGCGGGGCCCAGGCCTGCGGCCCGGGACTCGGAGGCCGAGGCGGGAGGCCCGCAGGATGGAGGCCGGCCTCTGCGCGCTCTCCCTGGTCTCTGGAGCAGCGTCCCCGCCGGGGGCCGAGGGTCTCTGTCTTGGCACA
The DNA here is from genome assembly GCF_963383645.1 of Muscardinus avellanarius. Lineage (NCBI taxonomy): Eukaryota > Metazoa > Chordata > Mammalia > Rodentia > Gliridae > Muscardinus > Muscardinus avellanarius. The sequence continues at coordinate 47,810 of NC_137792.1, forward strand.
GCGGCCTCCGCCCCGGCCTCCGCCCCGGCCTCCCCCGGACCTGGGAAATCTTTTTAAAAAGTAAACGAGAGCGATTCGGGGCCGGGGGAGGAGGAACCCGCATCAGGACTCCGGGGGGAGCCGAGCCGGGTGGAGCACTGCAGAGGGAGTCCAGGGGCCGCCGGGGGGGGGGGGGGGTTATTTCACTTTATTTGTGACTGATCTCTGAGCAAACCCCGCACCTGGCTCCAGCCTGTATCTGTATTTTTTGTTTATTTTCGAAGCCAGGTCCCGGGAGGCGGCCGACAGTCTCTTCCCGGCTCGCTGGCCTCCATCGGCCTCCAACGTGCCGGCCTCCGGGCTCAGCCTCCGGGTCCCCAGATGACGGGTTTTGGTTCTTTCTTTTTCTTTAAAGAGGGAAATTTGCTTTTATTTTTAACCAGAGACTTTGCAAATCGGCTGGGGGGGGGGGGCGCCAGGCGGGTGTAGACGGATTCAGACCCTGGGGGGGGGGTCGGCTGTGTGCAGAAACGAGAGTGGAATCGAACCCGGCGGACAGAGGCGGCCTCCCCCATCCCGCTGCTGGAGGCCGCGAGACCCAGAAAGAGGAAAATAAAATAAAATAAAACCCGCTCGGCCTCGGGGGCTCGGAGGGGGGTTAGGTTGTGAAAAGTAAGAGAGGAGGAGGAGGGCGAGCGCCCGGGAGGACGGCGAGGCCTCGGCCGTGTCGAAGGTCAAAGGTTGGGGTTTTGCACAGGCCCCGACCTCCAGCCGGGCCTCGCCTCTGCGGTTCGGAGGCCAGAAGTGGAGGCCGGAGGGGCTCAGAGCTGGGAGGGAGCGCTGAGCCCCGGCCTCCACGGTCCAGCCTCCGCTCCCGGGCCTCCACTCCTGGGCCTCCACTCCCGGGCCTCCGCTCCCGGGCCTCCGCTCCCGGGCCTCCACGGTCCGGCCTCCGCTCCCGGGCCTCCCGCCGGCTGCCGCCCCGGGGCCGGGAAGGCGAAGGCCGGCAGGGGGCGCTGCGCGGGCGCCGCCGCGATAATAACCGGGATAATGAAGGTCGGAGCCGCCGGGGCCGAGACAAAGGGAGCGACCCGAGCGCTGCGAGAGGGAGCGGAGAGCGGGAAACACGAACGAGGGAAGAAAATGGCAAGAAGAAATGCGATAACACCATGACGTAGGATAATGAAATAAAAGTGATAAGATCACGAGGTCAAAAAGGAAATTTAAATAAAATAATAACAAAATAAATTGATAAAATGGTAAAAATAAGGAGATCAAAGTGGATAAAAATAATAACATACAATTAATAACATAAAATCAACGAGAGACGGCGTAACAAATAATATCCGAAATTTAAACACTCAAACGGGGTAAGAGTAGGCACGGTGACGGGTTGAGGGCTGGAGACGCGCATTCGAAATGAAACGAGCAGAAATCACAAGGAACAAAAGCAGGACGACGGCAGAGCCGGAGCGCGCGAGACGACGCCGTGGAGGGAAATAAAATCCACCTCGCGCCCCGCCCCGCCCCGCCCTCTCCGGCTCCGCGGCGCCGCGGCTCCTTCTGCTCGCGCCGCTCGAGCCGTCGCGGTCGGCGCCGGGGGCCGAGGGTCTCTGCCGGGCGGGCCGCGCCTCATCAGGCGCCGGCGGCCTCCGCGTCGCGGCCTCGCCAGCCCGGCCTCCGCCGCAGCCTCCGCCGGCGCCATGGAGGAGCTGGCCGCCTTCGTGACCAAGTCCTTCGACCCGCAGAGCCCGGGCGGCGGCGGCGGCGGCGGCGCCAAGACGGAGCCCGCGCCCTTCCGCGGCGTCCTGGAGGCCGAGCCCGGCGCGGCGGAGGCCGGAGGCTGCGCCGGAGGAGGCTGCGCGCGGGAGGCCGCGGACGAGGCCGAGCGCGCGGCGCCAGGTGAGGCCGGGCGAGGGAGGGAGGGAGGGAGGGAGGGAGCGGGGAGGACGAGGCTGCGGCCTCCACCCCGGCCTCCGCTTCCAGCCTCCACCCCGGCCTCCGCCGGGCAGGGCCGCCGCCCCCTCCGCCGAGCCCGCGCGCCTCTTCTTGCCCGTTTTCATTTAATTTTCATTTAATTTTCATTTAATTTTCATTTATTTTCGTTCCTCGGCCCCTCCGGCCGCCCGGCGCGGCGATTCTTCTGATTTTCGTTTGACTTTTTGATTCTCCCGATGTTCCTGTCGGCAGCTTCACCTCGATGGCCGGGGTCGGGACTGGAGTCGCGATTTGTTCCTACGTCGCGTTCTCGCCATCATTATTATCATATTATTTTTACATTATTATTATTATTATTATTATTATTATTATTATTATATTGCTCAGAAACGAGCCGCGGCGCTCTCTGCCCGGCTGGCGCGTTCGCCACGAGAAAAGAGGAGAAAGAAAGGAAGGAAAAGGGCGCCGGGGCCGCCTTCGGGACGATCTTTGACAAGAGACATTTCCAGAATTAAAGAAAAAAACCGTCCCGAGCCGTCTCGGCCTCCGCGGTGCTTGGCGGCGGCGGCTCGGTGCTCCGCGGGGTACTCAGCACCGAGCACCCGGCCGGCGCGGCGGGGGACGAGCGGGGCTTTGCCTTCCCGTCTCTGTGTCTCTTTTCTTTTTCTTCTTCTTCTTCGTTTTTTCTTTCTTTTTTTCTTTTTCTTTCTTTTCTTTTTTTTTTTTTTTGGTGCAAAACCCGCTTCGCTGCGGAGCCTGGGGCCGCGGTGGAGCCGGGAACCGTTCCCCGCGGGGTCGGCGCCGCAGGGTGCTCGGCGCTCAGTCCTCCGCGCCGGGACGCGGGACGGGGCCGAGCCTCGCACCGCCCGGGAAACTGAGTCTGGCGGGGGCTGGGGCCAGAAAAGGGTTTTTTTTTTTTTTTTTCCTTCCAGCCGGGCGAGTCCGGAATTTTCTGCTTTTAAATCGGGTCGGGGGCGCCCGGGAGGGAAGAAAAGGAAAAGGAAATAGAAAAAGATGAAGACGGGCCGCGGTCGGGGCTGGGGCGGCGGGAGAAGCCGCGGACTCCTACGGGACCGCCGCGGCCCCAGGCGGTGCCCCGAGTGCTCGCCCAGGGCTGCCAGTGTCCCCGAGAGTGCCCGAGTGCCCCCCAGTTTCCCCAGTGCCCCGAGCACCTCCAGTGTCCCCGAGAGTGCCCCCGAGTTCCCCGAGTGTCCAGAGAGTGCCTGCCGAATGCCCCGCGAGCGCCCCCAGTGCCCCCCGAGGGCCCCCAGTGCCCCCCAGTGCTCCGAGCACCTCCAGTGTCCCCCGCGTGTCTCCCAGTGTCCCCAGTGCCTCCTCAATGCTCTCCCCAGTGCTCCCGGAGTGCACTCAGTTCCCCGGGTGCCACCCCAGTGCCCCCAGTGTCCCCCGAGTTCCCCGAGTGTCCAGAGAGTGCCTGCCGAACGCTCCCGAGTGTTCAGGGTGGCCCCCGAGTGCCCCGAGTGCTCTCCCAGTGCCCCCAGTGTCCCCAGTGCCTCCTCAATGCTCTCCCCAGTGCTCCCGGAGTGCCCCCAGTTCCCAGAGTGTTCCCCGAGTGCCCCCCGAGTGCTCCCCCAGGGCCCCAGCACCTCCAGTGTCCCCCCAGTGTCCCCGGAGAGTGCCCTCAGTCCCCCGGTGCCCCCGAGAGTGCCCCGCGCGGCCTCCGCTCACGGCCTCGCCGGCCTCGCCCCCAGGCCTCCCCGAGCGGCGCGAGGACGAGGAGCCGGCGCGGCTGAAGCAGCGGCGCAGCCGGACCAACTTCACGCTGGAGCAGCTGGGCGAGCTGGAGCGGCTGTTCGACGAGACGCACTACCCCGACGCCTTCATGCGCGAGGAGCTCAGCCAGCGCCTCGGCCTCTCGGAGGCGCGCGTGCAGGTCGGGGGCGGAGGCCGGGGAGGCCGGGCACGGAGGCCGGGCGGAGGCCGGGGAGGCCGGGCGCGGAGGCCGGGCGGAGGCCGCGAGCGCCTCTCCTCCGCGGGTGTGGACGCCCGGATCCAGCCCCGGGCGGGGACGACGTTTCTCTCTGTGTCCGGGTCTCCCGGCGGCCGGGAGGGCCGGCCTTTGTTTTTCGTTTTCGCCTCATCATCATCATCATCATCATCATTATTATTATTATTATTACTATTATTATTATCATCATCATCGTCATCATCATCATCATCTGTCACTATTGTTTTCCTTCATGGCCGCAGCGAGGCCCCCGGGACGCGGTGGACGGACGGGATTAATCCGGCGTCTGTCGACCCGGCCCCGCGGGACCCGCCGGCGGCGCCGAGAGCCGGGCTCGGAGGAAAAAGCGGGTCGGGTCGCGGTGTGGACGCGCGGGGTCCGCGCCGACCTCCGACCTCCGACCCCGCGGGTGGGCGAGACCCTCGGCCCCCCGCCGCGACCCGCGCGCCTCTCAGTTCCCTCAAACAGGCGGCGGGCGCGGAGGCCGCGGCCGCGTTTTCCCGAATAAAAAAGACAGAAAAAGTGAGACCGAGGGGGAGGGGCCCGGACCGCAGCCCCCGAGAGGGGTCGGGGTGAAGGGCGGAGTTCAGAGGGGAAGGCAGGTGAAAGGGCAGAGTTCAGAGGTGAAGGCGGGCTAAAGGACGGGGTTCAGAGGTGAAGGCGGGGTGCACGGCCGCTCGGAGGTGGCCTGAGCGCAAAGGGCGGAGTTGAGGGGTCAGGGCGGCGGCGGGCGCCCCCACCCCGGTGCCCGCAGGGCGACCGAGCCCGAGCACCGCGGCGGGGGTATGACCGAGCCCGAGCACCGCGGCGGGCGGTGTGGACGTCGGCGGAGCCGGGGATTGGCGGAGTGACCGCGGAGGAACCGAGTCCTGACGGAATCGCGCGGCTCGGGGAGTCCAGGCGGGAGCACTGCGCGGGGAGTCCAGGCGGGAGCACTGCGCGGGGAGTCCAGGCGGGAGCACTGCGCGGGGAGTCCAGGCGGGAGCACTGCGCGGGGAGTCCAGGGGGGGCACCGAGAAGGGCGGGAGACGCCGCGCGGTGGAGACGGCCGGGCCGCGACCCGACGCGGGTCATCGCTAAGGGCCCGAGGCGCGCGGGGAAACCGAGTCACGGGCCTGCGGGATCCCGCCGCGCTCTCCCGTTAGAATTCCAGTTTTTCCTCCGTTTCTGGGTTTCGGTTATTTTCCCCTTTTGTCCCTCCCATGGCCTCGGCTCGGTCCGCGCCTCGGGCTCCCCGTCCTCCCGCTCCGCGGTCCTCTCCTGAGCTGCTGCTGCGCGTCTGCTTGTTTCTCGACTCTTCCCGAACGTTCCCGAACGTTCCCGAACGTTCCGTCCTCTCCTCGCTGCCCTCGCGGTGTCGCCCACTTCGTTTCCTCAGTTTCCCTCCCGCCCGCGCCGCGTCGGCTCCCGGCTCCCCGGACTCGGGATTTAATTTGCTTTTTCTTCTTCTTTTCCCCTCTTTTTGGGGCTAAAACGTCCTTCCCGGGCGGCGCCGCTTTCCTCTTTTCCTCCCCCTTTTCCTGTGAGGATCGGCCTCCAGCCTCCAGCCTCGGCCTCCAGCCTCGGCCTCCAGCCCGGGCCTCCGCCCTCCGCCCGCCCTGGGTCAACTCTCTTTTCCTCTCTCGGCCTCACTCGCCCCGGGGCACTCGGGGGGTCGCCGGCGGGTGTAGACACCGCGCGGGTCAGAGGGCACGGGTCAACCCGATTCGGGGGTCGCCGGCGGGTGTAGACACCGCGCGGGTCAGAGGGCACAGGTCACCCCGGCGGGCGGTGGAGACCGCGGACGTTTCTCCTCCGCCCGTTCCCGGGTCCACACCGCCCGCGGCCGGCTCCGTCTTTAATTTAATTTTCCCGCGGGCGGGCGGCGGGGGTCGCGCCGAGGGGCCGAGGGTCTCTGCGGCGCTCACGGTGCTGTGTGCTCGGTCCTCCCAGGTCTGGTTCCAGAACCGCAGGGCCAAGTGCAGGAAACAGGAGAACCAGATGCACAAAGGTAGGCGGGAGGCCGGGAGGGGAGGCCGGGAGGGGAGGCCGGGAGGGGAGGCCGGGGGAGGGAGGCCGGGGGGGCGCGCTGACCCCGCCCTGTCCCGCAGGCGTCCTCCTGGGCTCGGCCGGGCACCTGGACGCCTGCAGGGTGGCGCCCTACGTCAACATGGGCGCCCTGCGCATGCCCTTCCAGCAGGTAAGGCGGACTCCGCGCCCAGTGCTCCCCGCCCAGGGTTAATTTTTTTTTTCCTTTTAAATCTTTTTACAAGGCCCGCATTTATGAGCCGGTTTGGCACGTTCGTAAAAAATCAGGCCGTAAAATTAAAAAAAAAAAAAAGCCCAGGAGGCCGCGGGGCGGGAGGAAGCCGAGCCCGTGCAGGGCCCGAGGCAGAAAATTAAAAATTAAAGCGCCGCCGGCCGCCGCCGCACCTCGTATTTCCACTTCACGGCCTGGGCCGCCGGGCGGCCGCGAGTGGCTTCTGTCTGCTCCACCGCCGGCCTCCACCGCCGGCCTCCACCGCCGGCCTCCACCGCCGGCCTCCACCGCCGGCCTCCGCTGCGGTGACCCGGCGGGCTCAGGGGTCAGGGGTCAGGGAGTGCGCGGCCTCAGCCGGCCGGCTGACCTTTGCACTCTACTGCACTCGCTTTTCTAAGAGATACGTGTATATTTTGTGGCCCTGGGGGGGAACCAGGGGCTTTTCTACCACCGGGCGACACTCCCAGACCTATTTCTATTTTTATTTTTATTCTTTTGGGGGGTCTGGGGATGGAACCCAGGGGCGTGCGACCTCTGACCTACACCCTCTGCCCTATTTTTTATTCTTTATTTAGAAACCGGGTCCCACTGAGCTGCCGAGGGTCTCGCTAAGCGGCGAGGCCGGCCTCGAACCGCGGTCCTCCTGTCTCAGCCTCCCGAATGCTGGGATGACGAGCGCGCGCCGCCGCGCCCGGCTTGGGCCCGCTTCTTTAATATACAATTTTTTTCTTTTGTGGCCTCGAGGGCGGAGCCAGGGGCGGAGCCAGGGGCCTTCCACCTCCGGGCGCTGCTTCCAGACAGATTTTATATTTTATTTGGAAACAGGGTCTCACTCGGTAGTAGCTGAGGCTGGCCTCGAACCTGCGCCGTCCTCCCGTCTCAGCCTCCCAGGCGCGGAGATTACGCGTGTCAGCCACCAGGCCCGGCTTAATTATATAATTAAAATAATAGTAATGATAATAATGGTCTCGGCAGTCAGGCTGAGCGTGTCGCCCCATATCCCAGGTCCTGGGGAGGCCGAAAACAGATGCAGTCAGGAGACCCTCGGCACCCTAGTGGGACTTTTTTTTTTTCTCTCAATGATATTTTAAATAATAAAATGGCCGGGCGTGGTGGCGCAAGCCTAGGAGACCCTGTTTTCAAATAAAAATAATGTAAAACAGGTCTGGGAGTGCACCCGGATGTGGAAGGGCTTCCAGGAACCCCAGTACCACAAAATGATAATAATGATGATGACGACGAGGACGAGACCCTCGGCACCCTAGTGGGACTTTTTTTTTCCCCCCCCCCAATGGTTTTTAACAATGCTGACCCTGCCCCTGACCCCGCCCACCGCAGGTGCAGGCGCAGCTGCAGCTGGAGGGCGTGGCGCACGCGCACCTGCACCCGCACCTGGCGGCGCACGCGCCCTACCTCATGTTCCCGCCGCCGCCCTTCGCGCTGCCGCTGGCGTCGCTGGCCGAGTCGGCGTCGGCGGCCGCCGTGGTGGCCGCGGCCAAGAGCAGCAGCAAGACGTCGAGCATCGCCGACCTGCGGCTCAAGGCGCGCAAGCACGCCGAGGCGCTGGGGCTCTGACCGCCGTCCACGCCGCCCGCCCGGACGCTCGGACCGGGCCGCGACGGCCGGCGCCGCGGCAGCCGCGCCGCACCACGAGGCCGGCCCGCCGCGCTTCCGGTCCCGTGCTCCCCGCGGCACTCCCTGTCCCGTGCCCCCACGCTGGACTTCCGCTCCAGTGCGCCCTTCAATGCCCCCGGCCGGACTCCCTGTCCAGTGCCCCTGGCCGGACTCCCTGCCCAGTGCTCCCGGCCGGACTCCCTGTCCAGCGCTCCTGAGCTGGACTTCCGGTCTCGTGCTCCCGGCTGGACTTCCGGTTCAGTGCTCCTGGCCGAACTCCCTTTTATTGCTCCTGGCCGGACTCCCTGTCCAGTGCTCCCGGCCGGACTTCCGGCTCAATACTCCCAGCTGATCTCCCTGCCCAGTGCTCCCAGCTGGACTTCCGGTCCCGTGCTCCCGGCTGGACTCCCTTTTAGTGCTCCCGGCCGGACTCCCTGTCCAGTGCTCCCGGCTGGACTTCCGGCTCAGTACTCCCAGCTGATCTCCCTGTCCAGTGCTCCCGGCTGGACTTCCGGCTCAGTACTCCCAGCTGATCTCCCTGTCCAGTGCTCCCGGCTGGACTTCCGGTTTAGTGCTCCCGGCTGGACTCCCTTTTAGTGCTCCCGGCCGGACTCCCTGTCCAGTGCTCCCGGCTGGACTTCCGGCTCAGTACTCCCAGCTGATCTCCCTGTCCAGTGCTCCCGGCTGGACTTCCGGTTTAGTGCTCCCGGCTGGACTCCCTTTTAGTGCTCCCGGCCGGACTCCCTGTCCAGTGCTCCCGGCTGGACTTCCGGTCCCGTGCTCCGGCCGACTTCCGGCCGGTGCTCCCGCGGCCGTCCTCCCCTGCATGCGGCCTCACACAGACGCCTCCGGGAGAGACGCCGGGCCGCGGGTCGCGCATGCGCACAGGCGACGCCGGCGCCTCCCGCCGCGGTTTTCGTTTCTATTTTATTGTTATTATTTTATTTTGGTCTCTGATGATTCCGGTTTCATGGTTCCCTCTGGTTTTTCCTTTTTTCTTCGCCGCCTGAGAACTTTGTCAGCGGCGGCCTCTCTCCAGGCCTTTTATCCTCCGGGGTCGAGGCCGGGCCTCCCTTTCCAGCCTCCACTTCCCCAAAATCCCCCCAAAATCAGCAATAAGGACCCGGGGCCCGGCCCGGGGCCTGCGCGTCCACGCTCCTAATTCATACTTTTTTTTTTTCTTCTTCTTTTTTTCTGATTTGCAAAAAAAAAAAAAAAGAAAGGAAAAGAAAGGAAAAAAATCAAAAACCCCATGATGCGTGTGTGCGTAGGGCGGGGAAGTTTTTATTATTTTATCTTGTAATAATAATAATTGTTTTTCTTCCGAAGGCGGAAGTCTTCACCTTTGCGATGACGTGCAATATTGTAAATATTAGAGATTAAAAAGAAAAAAAGTTTCATTTTTTGGTTTTCTCCTAATTTTATTTTTTTCTATTTTTATTTTTTTAGTTTCATGTTTAATTTTATATTTTTATTATTTTTGTATTTTTATTTTATTTTCGCTTATATTTTTGTTTATTTTAATTTTATATTTTTATTTTTCTATTTTTATTTTATTTTCGTTTATATCTTTATTTTCATTTTTAAAAATTTTATGTTTACGTGTATCTCCATTTATATTTTTATTTTTACGTTTTTTATTTTATTTTGTTATTTTATGTTCATGTTTATTTTCCTTTGCATATCTGTTCTTATTTTTGCTGAGGTTTTCACTTGTGTCTTATTTTACGGTTTTATTTTCATTTTCAGCCGTGCGCTCCGGGGCGTCTGTCCTTTAAGGGGAAAAAAAGAGCCGAGGGGTTTTGTCCTGAATCGTCCGCCCCAGATGTCAACTCGGTTTTGGGGGAGGCCGGTTTCTTAGCCTAAAACAAAACAAAACAGAAAAAAAAAACCCAAAAGCCGAAGGCCCGGGGCTGCGGCCGCTCGTTTTTCTATTTTTTTTTTATTTATTAGTATTATTTTATTTTATTTTACAATCAGGTCCCCCTGAGTGGCTGAGGGTCTCTGCCGAGAGGCCGGAGCCGGCCTCCACCCCGCCAGCCTCCCGCCTCGGCCTCCCAAGTCCTAAGATGACGCCCGTCCTGGCTCCTACTATGTTTTTATTTTTATTTTATTTTTTGCGGGTCTGGAAATGGAGCCCAGGGGCCTTTGACCTCCGAGCTCCACCCCCAGCCCTATTTTTTATTCTTTACTTTGAAACCGGGTCTCGCTGAGTAGCCGAGGCCGGCCGGCCTCGAACCGCGGTCCTCCCGTCTCAGCCTCCCGAGTGCCCGGATGACCGGCGCGCCCCACCACGACAGCTTATATTTGATTTCATTTTTGAAACAGGGTCTCCCTGAGAGGCTGAGGGGCTCTTTGCCGTAGGGGCTCTGCCCGGCCGGGCGGGTTGATCCTCCCGTGTAGACCGCGGGGGTTTTCGGTTTTTGGTTTTGATTTTTATTTACTTTTACTTTTTATTTATTTTCATTTTTTGGGCAGCCAGCTGGACAACAGTTTGCGAGTCGACTTTTTACTTTTATATTTAATTTTTTTTTTCCTCTGCTTTTTGCGGTGACTGTGAGTCTGGGTGCGGAGGCCGCCTGGGGGGTTTTCTTTTCTTTCTTTCTTTCTTTCTTTCTTTTTTTTTTTTTAACTAAAATTCATTTGTGCTGTAGACCCTCAGCCCGATTTTATCGTTTTTATTTATTATTTTATTATTATTTCAACAATTTTTGGAAACAGGGTCTCGCTCGGGTGCCGAGGGTCTCTGCGCTGCGTGGCGGAGGCCGGCCTCCACCCTCAGCCTCCACCCCGGCCTCCCGCCTCGGCCTCCCTGCGCCCGACTCTGTTTCTCGGCGACGCTTCTGTGTCCAGGAGCCCACCCTGGGGTAAAAACGGGGAAAAAATAAAAACGAAGCTGATTTCCACCCGGCTGTGTGTTTCCTCATTTTCGCTCCGGCCCCGGGATCGCGCCGGGCGGTTTCTTTTTCTTCTCTATTATCGGTATTTTCAGTCATTTTTGCAAAAAAAAAAAAAAAAAAAGAAAGAAAGAAAAAGAAAAAATAATAATTATTTCTTTTCTCCAAGTGTTTCTGAGGTGCGAAGGGAGTTTACAGTGTTGGTTTTTTAATATTACAAATAAAAAATTGCAATTGAAATACAACCATATTACATGAAAAAATAAAATATTTGAAGTAAGGTGAAAAAATACAGTCAAATATTAAATAAATGCCGGGCACGGCGGCGCGCGTTCGTCATCCCGGCACTCGGGAGGCTGAGACCGGAGGACCGCGGTTCGAGGCCGGCCTCCGCTACTCAGCGAGACCCGGTTTCAAAATAAAGAATAAAAAAATAGGGCTCTCTGTAGATGGAGAGAAAGAAAGAAACCCAAGGGGTGGAGGCCGAGGACGGAGGCCGGCGGGGTGGAGGCCGGCCTCTGCCACTGAGGACGGAGACCCTCGGCCGCCCCCCGGAGACCGGGCTTCAGGAGAACAAGAATAATAAATGCAGAAATAAATAGTCCAGAAATCAATACAGAAACCCATCAACAGACACAGAAATGAACACAAAAATAAATGTATAAATAAATGCAAAAATAAAAATAAGTGCAAAATAAATAAATAAAAATAAATGCAGAATAAATAAACAAAAGAAAAATAATTAAATGCAAAACAAAAAATAAATGCATGAATACATGCAAAATAAATAAAATAAATGCAAAATAAATACACTCATCAGTACAGAAATAAGTATGCAAATCCAGAAATCAATACAGAAATCCATAAATTGAGACACAAATAGATACAGAAATGAGTGTATAAATAAATACACAGTTGCAGAAATAAATACATAAATCCCCAGCCGGGGCCGACCTTTATTTTTTATTTATTTCATTTCACCTCGAGGTCCCGCTCGGTGGCCGAGGGTCTCTCCTCGGGGTCCATGATGGAGGCAGCCGGCGGGCCGTCTACGCCGCCGCCGTGTCCGCCAATCCCCTGAATCCGGGCCTTGGGGAGGCCGGGGCGGGAGGCTGGAGGTTGGAGGCCGGCCTCGGCGCTGAGCAGAGACCCTCGGCACTATTTTGTGAGTTTTTCGTATTTTATTTGGGAATCAGAGTCTCCCTGAGTGGCCGAGGGTCTCGCTCAGCGGCGGAGGAAAAGAAAATAAATACAGCGCGCGGCGAGCGGCGGAGGGTTTATTTATTCATTTCTCTCCCCCTTGGCTAATGGAAACGCGAATGACATTTATTGTGTCTAATTTACGGCGCGTTAATACAGTGCCGAGCGCGCGGGCGAATCTCCGCGAAATGGAGATGAACGCGCCGCGGAGCCGGAGGCTGCGGCGGCTTCTCTCTCTCTTTGTTTCTTCCGATTTGTATTTTTATTTCTTCCTTTTACATCTTTTTCTGCTTCCCCTCATCGCGCGTCGCGACGTCGAGCCCAGAAACGTTCAGACCCCGGGACGCCCTCCACCATCGGCCGTTCACTCTACTTTTCTTTATTTGGAAACAGGGTCTCCCTGGGAGGCTGAGGGTCTCTTTGCTCAATGCCGGAGGCTGGCCTCTAACATCTGGCCCCTCTGGCTGCCTCTGACCTGTGACCCCTCTGGCTGGCCTCTGACCTGTGACCCCTCTGGCTGTCCTCTTACCTCTGGTCCCCTCTGGCTGGCCTCTCACCTGTGACCCCTCTGGCTGGCCTCTCACCTGTGACCCCTCTGGCTGGCCTCTTACCTCTGACCCCCTCTGGCTGGCCTCTCACCTGTGACCCCTCTGGCTGGCCTCTCACCTGTGACCTTTCTGGCTGGCCTCTCACCTGTGAACCCTCTGGCTGGCCTCTGACCTGTGACCTTTCTGGCTGGCCTCTGAACTGTGACCCCTCTGGCTGGCCTCTGACCTGTGACCCCTCTGGCTGGCCTCTTACCTCTGGCCCCCTCTGGCTGGCCTCTCACCTGTGATCCCTCTGGCTGGCCTCTTACCTCTGACCCCCTCTGGCTGGCCTCTCACCTGTGACCCCCCTCTGGCTGGCCTCTGACCTCTGACCCCCTCTGGCTGGCCTCTCACCTGTGAACCCTCTGGCTGGCCTCTGACCTGTGACCCCTCTGGCTGGCCTCTCACCTGTGACCCCTCTGGCTGGCCTCTCACCTGTGACCTTTCTGGCTGGCCTCTGACCTGTGACCCCCCCTTCTCTCTCTCTCTCTCTCTCTCTCTCTCTCTCTCTCTCTCTCTCTCTCTCTCTTTTATACTGACGATTGAACCCAGGCGGGTTCTGCCTCTGAGCTTCGACCCGGCCGTCTGCTATTTTTATTTTTTATTTTTTTGGTGGTCCTGGGGTTCCTGGAAGCCCTTCTACCTCCGGGCTACACTCCCAGACCTATTTTTTATACTTTTTTATTTGCCGGCCGTCTGCTATTTTTATTTGCATTTTTCTCTGTCCGCCCTGGGGGCTGAGGCTCCTCCCCTGCTCAGCGGCCTCCAACCTGCGGCCTCCAACTCGGGCCTCCTCAGCCTCCCAAGTCCTGGGCTCACAGGCGTCGGCCCTGACTCCTCGGCCTTTCGCTTTATTTTATTTTATTTTTCTGGGGAGGCAGCGAGGATGAGGCTCGGGCCGTGAGTGTTGGTTTGAAATTCTGCATTTTTCTTAAGATGTTAAGTTTCCTTTTCTTTTTAACCTATTTTTTTTCTTTCTTTTTTTATCTCGGGCTCTTTGTGCGCTCTTGGGGGCTCATCACGGGCCATCACAAGCAACTTTGGGGGCACCCGGGGCTCGGGCCTCAGTTTCCCTCTACCACCGTGGACCAGCCCCGACCTGGCTGTGCACGCGACGACCCAGAGCTCAGGCCACACAAGAGAAGCGAGTCCGAAAAAAATAAATTTATTTTATATTTTTAAAAATATAATGAAAATTTATAAAATGTAAAATGTGTATTTGTCATCAATGTGATTCTCAGTAGAAATAAAAAAAGGGAGACAGAGTCTCCGGGCGACGCCAGGGAGCGCGCAGGGCTCGTCGGCGGGTCCCCCCGGGCGGCCGAGGGTCTCTGTCCTCCGTGGTCGAGGCCGGCCTCCGCCCGCCGCGGCCTCCCGGCCTCAGTTTCCCCTCTTTCTCCTTCGCTTTTGCTTTTAAAATCTAATTCCCGGCCGCGACCCCATACACCCCCGCGGCCGGCTCCGATAATTAAAAAGAGAAACAACGGGAGAGAAAAATAATAATAGGAAAAGCGCGTGGCGGCGCCGAGAGGGTCGGTGCGGGGAGGTTTATTTCTTCTGAGGCCGAGAGAGAAGAAAAATGAGTTTTACGCCTTCATGGGGCGTCGGGTCCGCGAGGCCGGAAACGCACCCGGGGATTTTTTCATTTCTTTTCCTTTTTTAAAAAAATGTTTGCAGGAATCAGTGAGCACCGGGGTGTTTTTGGGGGAGTCGCTCAGCGACCCCGGCTCCGGACGCGAACTCTGACCCCAGGTGAACTCCGACCCCCGGTGTGACCTTGGGAGGCTGGGTCGGGAGGCCGGCCTCGACACTTGGCTAAAGAGACCCTCGGCCGCCCGGTGAGACCGTGTTTAAAATAAAACCTAAACAATAAACCGTTTTAAATACAATAAAATCGCTCGAGGGAGGATGTTCCTGGGTTAAGTCTCAAGAAAAAAAAAAAAGTCACAAAAAAGAAAGAAAAAGGGATTTCGGGGTCGCGCGTCGAAGCGGCCCCGCCGCCCCCGCCCCAAAAATGCCAGAAAAAGTAAAATATCTGGGAAACGAGAACAAGGCGCCGGATCCTTTGAGGTCGATGATCAAAGCGGCGCCAAGGTGCGCAATTAGCGAGCTGTCCTTAATTGTGCGGCTCGTTAGGGCCCCGGCGCCTCATTAGCATCTCATTAGCATATCCTGCGGGAGCCCGGGCCTCAGCCCGCACCTCTGGTCTGTTTTATTCTAATTTATTGTATTTTATTTTATTTTGGGGTTTTAAAACAGGGTCTCTCTTTGCTAAGTGGTGGAGGCCGGCCTCCCTTCTCGGCCTCCCCAGGACCCGGATGATAGGTGTGCGCCCCCGCGCCCGCATATTATATTATTATTGTTGTTGTTGTTGTTGTTATTATTATTATTATGGCGCGGACATCGCCGACTGCGCGGGCGAGAGCTGATTGGCTGAGAGACCTGCCCGGCGAGGAGAATCGAGGGTTGATTGGCTGAGAGCTGGGCCGCGGACCCGGCTGAGGGGTCGATCGTTGATTGGCTACAAGAAAGTCGGTGGTGATTGGCTGAGAGACCTGCCCGGCGAGGACCGAGAGTTGACTGACTAAGTGATGGCGAGCGGGAGATCTGTCAATTGCACAGGGCCCGGACTCGGGCCTCTGGGCAGCCGGTTTTTATTTCTGGTATTTTTTGGGATTTTTTTAATTTTATTTAATTTTATTTTTTTAGTTTTTTGTCTAAATAAAAAAGGAAAAACAAACCTGGGCCCCGGGTCGGGCTATTTATTTATTTCTCGCGGCGCCGCTTCGATCGCGCCTCATGAATATCGAGGCTCCGATGGTGATTTGATTAAAATGGAAATTCGGGGTCGTCAATAACGCGCGGCCGCCCAGCGCTCGGCCTCTGCGGTCTCTTTTTAAATAATCTTCTTTTTAACCCTCGGAGCCGCGTCTGTGGACGGGAAAATGGGGGAAAACAGAGAAAAATGATCTGTCTCCAGGGGTCCATCGGCGAGTTGATCTCTGACGAGGAAATTAAGTACTCATTATTATTATTACTATTACTATTATTATTATTATTGAAAATGAGTCCTGTGTGGGTTTTAATTTTCCATTGGGACTTTGGGCCCGGAAAGTACATCATATTATTATTATATTATTTTTATTATATTATTATTTTATTTTACTATTATTATTATTGTTATTATTTGGAAAGAGTCCTGCGTGGGTTTTAATTTTCCATTGGGACTTTGGGCCCAGAAAGTATATTATATTATAATATTATATTATTATATTATTTTTATTATATTATTATTTTATTTTACTATTATTACTATTGTTATTATTTGGAAAGAGTCCTGCGTGGGTTTTAATCTTCCATTGGGACTTCGGCCCCGGAAAGTAAATTATATTATTAGAGTAGTTTTATATTATCATATTATTTTTGTATTATTTTATTATCTTATTATATTAGTTTTATATTATCGTATTATTATTTTATCTTATTATTAATTATCATCATATTATTATATTGTTATATTATTTCAGTCCGCCCGCCGGCCTCTCTCTTCCCAGCGGCCTCCTTGTGGGTGGATCGATGATCTATCGATTGATCGGCCTGTCAGGTTGTCGGTGACGTCACCCATCTATCTCTCGTCAGTCCATTGAGCGGCCTGTCGGTTCCTCCATCTTTCTACCACCGTCTCCGCCCACCCGGCTATCGATCGATGATCTATCGACTGATCGGCCTGTCAGGGTATCAATGACGTCACCAACTTACCTATCGTCAATCCACTGTGGCCTACCCAGCTATCGATTGATATTCCTGTCGACCCTTAGTCAATCACTTACCACATCCGCAATCTCTCAGTCTATCGATGAGCTACCCATCCATTAGTCAATCAATTACCCCATCGGTCCATCTATTAGTCCGTCAGTGACCACATCCGTCCCTTGGTCAATCGATTAACCCACCAGTTATCTCTTAGTCCGTCAGTTACCGATTGGTTTATCACGAGCTCATCAATTACACGATCAGTTATCGATTGGTCTATCCGCAGCCCCCTCGGTCCGTCTATGAGTCTATCAATGGCCCCAGCGTCCGCCGAGCCCTTTGACCTCTGCGGGGTCGTGGGTTTATCCTGGGGCGCGTCGGGTCACGACCCCCGACCCCCGGCCCTGACGCTGACCCCGAGCCGGCGACCCCGGGCTCGGGGAGGCCGCGGGTTCGAGTCCGGCCTCCGCCGCCGCCGAGACCCTCGGCCACTCAGTGCGACCTTGTGCCACATTTTTTTTATATATATATATATAAAAATTAGATCAAACAGGGCCGCGGCGGCCGTCCTTCAGAAATAAACTCCTGGAAAAAATACGTTTTTTGGCGCCCGGGAGGGGTGAGGCCTGTACTGGAGGGGGCGGAGGCCGTGATTATTTAAAATAGAAATTAAAGCGAGGAGCCTCAGACAAAGGAAACGCCTCGCGCCGCTAATTGCGTTTCTCACAATTAGATCCCGGGCGGGTTTTTGTTTTTTTTTTTTGGCTCATTTTGTATTTTATTTTATTTTTTTCCCGCGTAACCGCATTAGGCGGCGGGTCGGGGCCGCGCGCCCCTAATGAAAAGTGTCAGGTGGAATGAAAATCCCGGGGCCTAATTGAATCCGGGGGCGCCTAATGGCTTTTATTGCGAAACCGCGGGGCGGGCGGGGCGGCCGCGTTCTTATTTCAATTTTCTGTCTCGGTTGAGTTTCTTTATCTTAATTTCATTTGGTACTTTCGCTCTTTTGATTTGAATTTTTCCTTTATTTTTACCTCACTTTAAATTATATTTTAATTTTAATTTCATTTTCATTACATTTGTATTTTAACTTTTAATTATATGTGTGTTTTATTTTTATTATATTTTATATTTTTAAAATTTAATTGCATTTCTATTTTATTTTTAATTATACTTTTATTTTTAATTATATTTTAATCTTATTTTTAATTAGATTTGTATTTTAATTTTCAGTTATATTTGTATTTTATTTTTAGTTATATTTTTAGTGTATTTTATCTTATTTTTAATTCGTATGTTAATTTTCAATTATATTCGTATTTTATTTTTAATTATTATTTTTATCTTATTTTTATTTATATTTTATTTTATTTCATTTCATTTTTTTTTTCTTCTTTTGCGGGTCTGGGGATGGAACCCAGGGCAATTTGACCTCCGAGCTCCACCCCCAGCTCTATTTTTTATTCTTCTTTTTATTTTAAAACCGGGTCTCACTGAGTGGCCGAGGGCCTCGCTAAGTAGCCGAGGCCGGCCTCGAACCGCGGTCCTCGGGTCTCAGCCTCCCGGATGCCCGGATGACGAGCGCGCCCACCGCGCCCGGCCTATCTTTAATTTAAAAATTATTATTATTTTATTTCATTTTATTTTTTTGCCACACACACAGGCCTCACTTCGCGGCCCCGGGGGGTGTTTGAGGTCAGAGCAACCTGGTAATTTTATTTTATTATTTTATTTTATTTTATATTTTATTTCATTTATTTATTTTTGAGCCTCTCGGGGGCTCGGGCTCGGCCAACGCCTCATAAATATTCCCAAAGAGAAAAAAAAGGAAAATCGCGCCGGGGCGGCGCCGTGATTTCTGCGGTTTTTCCGTTTCTCGATTCTTTCCCCCCAAATAGACGCTCCCGAGGGAAAATTATACGGAGGAGAAAAAGGACAGAAGGGAGAGGGCCGGGGCAGCGCGGCCCGCGTCAAAGCGGAGCACTGTTTTAAGAGTCTTCGGGAAAAAGTAGGGGTTTGCGGTGGACGTGCTTTTATTTTCGTTTTTGTTTTTCTTTTTTTTCTTATCCTTTTTTCTTTCTCTTTCATTAATTTCTTCTGCTACACCCCTGAGTGGTATTTTATTTTCTTTTATTTTTTTAATACGAGGTCTCACTAGGGTGCCGAGGGTCTCTTTGCCCGGTGGCCTCCAAGCTGCCGGCCTCCGGCCTCAGCCTCCCAAGTCCCGGAATGACAGGCCTGTGTCCCCGCGCCTGGCTAAATAGGCTCATTGGTATACAATTTAAAAACTGGATTCCCTTGGACCTTTATCATTTTTTTTATTTTTTATATTTATATTTTTATATTTTATTGTTTTATATTTTTATGTTATTATTTTATTTTATATATTTAATATATTTTTATATTTTATATTTTTACAATTTTTATATTTTTATAATTTTATTTTTATATATTTATATTTCATATTTTATATTTTTACAATTTTTATCTTTATTATTTTATATTTTTATATTTTATATTTTTATTTTATATAGTATATTTTATATTTTATATATTTTACATTTTAATATTTAATATTTTATATTTAATGTTTTATTATTTTATCTATATTTTATATATTTATTTTTATTTTGATACTTTTATTATATTTTATATTTTATACATTTTTATTTTTATATGTTATTTGTACTTTATCTCGTGTATTTTTATTTTATATCTTATATATTTTCTTTCCCATCGTTCCCCTTCCTCCTCGTTCCTGCCTCGGGGCCTCTCTCCGTTCCCCCCGCGCGGGTGGAAACCCGACACCACGGATGAGATTCCGGGCGCGGCGTTTCCGCAGCTGGAAAGGAAGAAAAATGTAAAGAAAAAAAAAAAAAGATAATTATTATTTTTTTTCTTCCTGAAACGTTTCTGAAGCAATTTTGGAGGAAACGAGCGAATTTGGAGGAAACGATCGGGATAATCGCGGCGCAATTAGGGGTCCGCCGGGGGGCGGCTCGGTTCCTCCGCATTTCTCGGCGCTGAGCTCAGCGCGACCCGATTTTCCTGCTTAAAAAGGCGATTTCGGGCCATTTCGCGCTCACTTCCCGCTAGGTCGCCGCGAGGCCGCGCCCTCTTCGGGGCCGCGTAGTATTCCCCGGCGCCCCGGCCACTGCGCGTGCGCCGCACTCCGGGCTCTCGAGGGGCTTTTTCCGGAAGAGAAATGTGTTTTCTTTTCTTTTCTCTTTGTCTTTCTTTGCTGTTTTCTTTTTCTTTTTTTCTCTTTTTTTCTCTTTTCTGCTTTTCTGGGGGATTCGGGGCCGGAGACGGTGACGTCGTCGACATCCGGGGTCTGCGGAGTGTTCAGGTCGTCTCAGTAGTGAAGAGGGGCCGGTATACAGCTGGTGCTCACTGCAGAGCATTCATTATGAGGCATTCATTGTATACTGTTTATTATATAGTATTATGAATTATTTATTATATAGTATTTATAACAAAGTGTTTATTACGTAATATTTATTATGCATTATTTATTATATAGAATGTATTATAAAGTGTTTATTATATAGTATTTATTATAAAGTGTGCATTATATCATATTTATAATGAATTATTTATTATACGGTATTATAAATTATTTATTATATAGTACTTATTGTAAATTATTTATTATATAGTATTATAAATTACTTATTTTATAGTACTTATCGTAAAGTATTATATAGTATTTATTATATAGTATTACAAAGTATTTGTTACATAATATTTATTATAAAGTACTTATTGTGTAGTATTTATTATATGTTGTTATTAGGGATTTATTATATCATGTTTGTTATAAAGTATCTCTTGGGGGCCCTTTCATTATATAGACGATACAACGCCTGTCGAGACCCTCGGCACCGCGCTCGAGACCGCGGCAGCACTTAACACCAGCACCCGGCGCCCGAGGACGTCGACCGAGGCAGCGTGGGGGTCTCTGGACGCTTGGAGCTAGAATTTTTATATATATAAATATTTTTTTTGAGCTCTATTTTAAAATTAAGGAAACAAAACCCACCGGGAATGAGGCGTCGCGGCCCCGGAGGCCCCGGGGGGAGACCGCAGGGTGGAGGCCGCAGCCTCCGCTGGGTGGCGAAGAGACCCTCGGCCGCCCGGCCGGGCCCTGATTCCAAATTTAAACAAAACAAAATTTAAAAAAATAAGAATTTGTTTCAAAATAAAATTTAAAAAAGTAAACAGGGCTGGGGGTTTCTGGGTAGCTCAGCCTCAACCAACTCAGAAAAAATAGAGACCCTCGGCCCCCCCAGCCAGACCCTGTCTCAGAAATAAAAATAAAATAAAATAAATAAAATGGGTCCGGGGGCGTAGGTAGCTCGGCCCAACTTAGCGCGGAGGCTCCCGGGGTTTCTAAATAAAAAATAAAATAAGTCCGGGGGTGTCCATAGCTCAGCCTCGGCCACGTGGCAAAGAAAGAGACCCTCGGCCCCCCAGCCGGACCCGCGTTTAACATTTGAACATTAACCGGGGTTCCAGGAAGAGTCCGAATTTCCCGGGATCCAAGAGGGTTTTTCTGAAAAGAACGACTTTCCCGGAGTCTCTTTAAAAATAAAAAGTACTTTAAAAACATATAAAAAATAAATAATAAAATAAATAAACTAAAATGAAGCCCTGCCGCGCGCCGCGGCCCCGCTTTGCGATTTGCATTTATTATATATATATTTTTTTAATAACCCGGCGACGTCCGGCGTCTTCTTGCGATTTTTAATTTTTATTTGCTTTTCGCGTTTCCTGCGCCCGGGGCCGCAGCCGTGTTGACCCAATAATCGCCGACTCCGGATCCAAGTCCACTGACCTCTTTTTTTCTTTTTTTTTTTTTTTCCCCACAACGTGTTAAAAATTACTTTTCTGCCTTAAAAGATAAATAATAAGAAATAATCGGGCTGTTGACAGGAAAGCGCCGCGCGGCGTCCAAGAGAAACAGCAAAAACACAAGTTTTTCTGTCTCTCTGCGAATTAAAAACCCTTTAACGGGGGAAAAAAAATGGTCTTTTTTGAGAATTTATTTTTTTGGATACTGGGGATTGAGACCCCCGGCCGCTCAGCGACCCCCTGGTATTTAAAAAAAAAAAAAGAATAGATATAATAAAACATAATAAAATATGATAAATTATCAATTAATAAAATATAATAAATGTGATAAAATATAACAATAATGCGATATGATTATAATAATAAATTAATTAGTATAATAAAATATGATGTTATAAATAATAATAAAATATAATAATATAATAAAATATTATAATATAAAATAATAATAAATGATGATGATGATGATGATGATGCTTGGGAGGCCGAGGCCGGAGGCTGGCGGGGTGGAGGCGGAGCAGAGACCCTCGGCCCCCCCGGCGGGACCTGTCTTTGCTAATGAAAAAGAGCTAGTCTTTATTTCCCCGATTTATTTTTACTATTTTAATTTGTTTTTTTCCTGCCTTTTCTATTTATTTCCACTCTGCCCACAGTGTCAGAATCCGAAGAATTTCTGTTTGTTTCTTGGCTTTTCGGGTCGATCGTTTTCTGCACAAACACAGCCGAGCCCCGTTTCTCTGACCCCCGGGGAGAAGCAAAAATAAATGCAATTACTTGAGATTTTCTTTGCATTTTTTTTCTCTATCTCTCTCTTTTTTTAATTAAAAATTTTTGACGCTGGTAAGAAGGAAAAAAAGTGAAATAAAAAGTTTAAAAAGTAAGTTTATTAAGACCCCGTCTCCAAGTAAAATACACAACAGGGCTCGGCGGAGTGCAGGACGTAGGAAAGCCCCTGGGTTCCACCCCGGCGCCACATGAAAATAAAAATATGTAAATAAATTATAATATTAATAGTTTATTTATATAAATATTGATAGTAATTCAACAGGACCGTGGCGGCCCCCGGCGTGATTGACGGGCGCGAGCCCCTCGGCACCCGGGTCGTGACTCCGACACGGCGTCCGCGGGCGCCGCCGCTAAGTGGGTTGTTTTAATTCTGTTTTTTTTCCCCCTCGATCCATCATCCGCCAACAGCTGCTCCGGGCTCCGGGGGTCAGAGGAAGAGAAAACACATTAAAAAGGGGAAAAAACGAGACGGGATTTGCAGCGGACGCTTAACACAGAAATAATACGGATTCAGTGAGGAAAATAAGTTGGTTTTCACGTAGAAAAAAATGATTTTTTTAAAACAAGGAAGAAAATAAGTTAATTTTTAAAATAATACAGAAAATAAATTTATTTTTAAAATAATAAATTTATATTTTAAATAAATCAAGTGAAAATAATCTTTAGAGAAAATTAATTTTTTTAAAAAATGAATCGAGAGAAAGGGAAAGGCTCTAAAAGGAAAATTATTTGATCAAGAGATGCCAGATGCACCGGCGCCTCATGAGTGCGCAGCGCGCAGAAGAGCCGCATCCCGAAGGCGCCTAATAAACGCACATTATATTAAAAGGCGAAAGCGCTGCATGCACCCGGCGCCTAATGAGCGCACACTACGTTTAAAGGTGTATGCACCCGGCGCCTAATACATGCAGATTACATTAAAAGTGCGGCGTGCCCCTGGCGCCTAATGCGTGCGTGTTATTTTTTTCAGGGGCCTGGACGCAGCAGGCGCCTACTGCGTGCGCGCTCCTGCAGGAGCGTGGAAGGGCCGCACACCCCAGGTGCCTCATGGATGCGCATCATCTTGAGGGTAGGAAAGAGCCGCGTGCACCTGGCGCCTACTAAGTGCGCGCCTTTCAAGCGTGGTCGGTAAGAGGAGCTGGAGACCCCGGGCGCCTCATAAGTGCACGGCGTCCCGAGGGGCAGAGCGCGCGGCATACACCAGGCGCCTAATAAATTCACGCTGCTCCTAAGGGGTCAAAGGACCCGTATGCAGCTGGTGCCTAACGAACGCAGATGGTTTTAAAGGCTGCAAGGGGCGCCTAATGCATGCGCGCGTGCGTGTTGTTTTGGAAGAGGCGGCAGGCGCCTAATTAATGCGCGCTGCTTTAAGAGAAAGGGCGCGAAGGCGACCGGCGCCCAATGATCACGAGGAGCCGAATACAGCAGGCGCCCAATGCGTGCGCGCGGCTCTTCCGGGTCAGAGGGCACGCGCGCAGCCGTTCCTTTTTCATTGCTGTATAGGTTTCCGGTGCGTTCAGAACGAAAGGACTAGGAGGAAGGCAGGAGTGCGGGGGTCGGAGGTCAGAGGGCGGACGCTTTTGACAGAAAACCATGGTGCTCCCGGCGGCCTTTGCGCCGGGCCTCCCATGAGCCTCCGCGGCGGGGACTCCCCGTAGGGGCCCGGGCGCCTCGAAGAGGGTTTATTTCTGGGCGAGGCCGTCATGATAATGATGATGATGATAATAATAATAATAATAATAATAATAATAATAATAATAATAATAATGTGGAAACGATGTGATTTTCTGAAAATATATTTTATAATTCGCAACCGACCCGTGACGAAATACTACAGCGCATTTACTCTAAAGCAGAACATGTTTATTATATAGTGTCGAACCGTATTTATTATGTCTGCCGTATTTATTATAAAGTGTCATGACATATTTATAAAGTATTATAACACGCTATTGTAAAATATACCGTATTTATTATAAAATATCAAACCGCATTTGAAATGTCATAACATATTCGTAAGGTTTTATAACATGTCATTATAAAGTATATCGTATTTATTATAAAATGTCTTAACATATTTATAAAGTATAATAACACGTTATTATACAATAAAGGGTTACTATAAAATATACGTATATATTACATATAAAATTGTATATATTATTATATATTGACATATTTATACATACTGTAATATATCAATTATATACTATATGATTATATGTCTTATAATCATAAATTATAAAATACTGTGGTCTTATGAAATAAATAAATGTAATAATGAGATATAAAATAAAATATCACATGTAAAGTGAGATAAAGGACCACCAAAGAACAAAGTCAAAGATTAAAAAATAAAATATAAAATAACACATGAAGCGAAGGACCCCCCCAAAAATAAAATAAAAATATGATGAAATAAATAAAAATAAATACAAATAAATCCGTGTTGTTCCCGTTTCTGCCGTGAGCGACGCGCCCGCCGGCTGCAGACCTTGTCAGAGCCTTGACCCCGCGTTTCCCGCCCAGAAAAAAGTCGTGGTTTATTCCTTAAAAAAAGGGAAAAAGTTAAAAAAAAAAAAAACAGCCAGTTTCAGGTTGAGAATGAGGAAACGCAGACAAGAAAAAAAAACACCCAAATCCCGAGTTTTTCCCTCGTTTCTGTCAAAATCCATCACGTAGAACAAAACCCTGAAACCGTAAAACTTGAAATCACAGTAAATACCGATTTTATTTTATTTTATTTTATTTTTCCCTGTGTCCTCTTTTATTTTTTAAATTTTTTTCCGGCCTAATTGGTTTCCCTCCCGCTCCGGGGCCTCCGCGCTGCATAATTTATAATTTGCGGCGTCGTCGGATCAAACGCCGAAAATTGGAAATAACAGGGCGGGAGGAGGAAAGGAAAACGCGGGGCGGAGCGGCGGGCGGGCGGGCTTGGATTTTTTACTCATATTTATTTTTATTTTTATTTTATTTTTATTACCTAATGGCATTTATTTTAACGTGAGTACCTATTTTCATTTTTATTTATTTTATTTTTATTGATTGGTATTTATTTTATTTTAGTAGGTATTTTTTATTATTTTATTTTATATTTTTATTGTATTTTTATTACTTCTTGGTATTTATTTTTATTTATTTATTTATATTTTACTTTTATTACTTATCGGTATCTATTTTATTTTTAGTACGGATTTTATATTTACCTTATTTTTATTTTAGTATTTTTTTTAATTTTAGGTCTTATTTTTAGTTATTTCATCTTATTTTTTGTCTTATTTTACTTTTTGGAAGGCCTTCGCTTTATGTGTTATTTTATTTTTTATCTTACCTTTTTCTTTTTTATTTCATTTTTCGGTGGTCTTTACTTCGCTTTATGTGATATATTTCATTTTATATTGTATATTTTATTTATTTTAAAATTTATTTGATCAGTTTCATTTTCTGTTTTATTATTTTATTGTATTTATTTGGAATCACGGTCCCGCCGGGCAGCCGAGGGTCTCTGCGCGGCGTGGCGGAGGCCGGCCTCCAGCCTCAGCCTCCTCTTGTCCCATTTTTTTCTTCCTTCTCGGACTTGACCCCGGCCGCACTTACCTCCAGGCGTTTCCAGCCTCCGGCCTGGGCCTCCCTCCCCGGGCTTTGGAGGCCGAGACCGGAGGCCAGAGCCTCGACCACGGCGCAGAGACCCTCGGCCACTCGCCGAGACGCTGTTTCCATTTTTTAAGATTTTTTTTTCCAATTTTTAATTTATTTTTTATTTTTTCTGCGGGTCTGGGGTTGGAGCCGGGGAGACCCCCCCCCCCCGGCCTATTTTTATTCTGTGTTTGAAAGCGGGTCCCACCGAGCTTCGCGGAGCACTGTTTTGGGAGTCCTCCGCCCGGGGAGCACTGTTTTGAGAGTCCGCCGGCCCCAGGAGCACTGTTTTCGGAGTCCGCCGGCCCCAGGAGCACTGTTTTGGGAGTCCGCCGCCGGCGCCCGGGGCCTAATTGCCGCCAGACGCGGCCGCGCTCGCCGCGCATCTGGCACGGTTTTCTTTCCTTCCCGGCTGATTGCTGCGCCCTGATTAAGGGAATTTATGTCTGATTCGGGGCCTTTTTAAATATTCATTATTATTATTATTATATTATTATTACTCCTTTTTTTTTTTTCTTCTTTTCTTGGCAAGAGCTGCGCATTCCGAGGCCCCCGGGGGCGGGGCCGAAAAGGAAAGAAAAAGAAAAAAACAGAAAAAAGAAATTTATAAAAAAAAAAAAGGAAAGAAAAAAATAAATTAAAATACGACCAAAGAAAAGAAAGGAAGAAAATCTTTATTTTGTGCAAAAAGACAAAAGTCTGGGGAGGCCGAGGAGGGAGGAGGCCAGCCTCAGATACTGAGTCCTTTTTTTTTCTAAATATAAAATAGAGACCCTGGGCCACCCGGCGGGACCCTGTTTCAAAATAAAAATAAAAATAAAAACAGAATCCGGGCGCCGTGGGCGCGCTCGACATCCGGGCATCTTGGAGGCTGAGCCGGGAGGCTCGCGGTTCGAGGCCGGCCTCGGCTACTCAGCGAGACCCGGTTCCAAAATAAAGAATAAAAAATAGGGCCGGGGGTGCAGCTCGGGTTGCCTCCCCAGACCCACTTAAAAAATGTTTTAAAATAAAATAAAAAAACTAAAATAACAAAATAAGATAAAAAATTGAAAATAATAATATTTTAAAAATTAAAAAGTCTCAGCGGGTGGCTGAGGGTCTCTGTTTTTTTTATTTTATATTTTTAGGGGGGAAAAACTCTCAGTAGGTGTCTCTGGGTCTCTTTTTTATTTTATATTTGGAAACCGGGTCTCTTATTTTATATTTTTTTTTTTGGGGGGGGAGTGTCTCCTTTATTTTGTCTTTGGGGTCCGGGTCCGGCCGGGGTGCCGAGGGTCTCTCCTCTGGCCTCAGCCTCCCCTGCTAATTTTAAGATTTTTTAAACTTTTTACCTAAAAATAAAATCCCGGCGTCTCATTTTGGGACGCGGGAGTCGAGAAAGAGTTAATGTCTGCTCCAGATACATTTTCCTTTTTTTTTTTTTCCTCCGTCCGCTGAGATTTTCTTTTTTTTTCTTTTCTTTTTTTTTTTTCCTCCTTTTTTTCCCATTAGCATAAAATGGGGGGAAATCCAGGCCGCGCAGCTCATTAGGGTAATTATTTAAATCCTCTCCCGCCCGGCCGGCGGCGGGGGACTTAATTTTATTTATTATTGTTATTTTTCTTAATTTAATTTAATTTATTTTTTTTCCCCGGGAGCTCAGCGCCGCTAATTGATCACGCGAGCCGGGTCTATTTTTCTTTTTTTTCACCGCTGAGGGATTTTGACCCTTCTTCCGTGTTGTATTTTATTTATTTTTTATTTATGTTTTATTTCTAAATACAGAACGGTTCTTTAAACCTGTGAATTAGAAAGTCCTGGGGACGCCGGGCAGAGACCCTCAGCCCCTCAGCCAGACCCTGTTTTAAAATAAAGAATAAAATGTGGGGCTGGGGATGTGGGTCAGAGGTCGAGTGGGTCAGAGGTCAAATGCCCCTGGGCTCCGGCCCCTGACCCACCCGCAAAAAAAAAAAAAAGAAAAATTAAAAGTACTTCAGGGTGGAGAAAATAATGGGTGGACGGATGGACGTGGTAGTTGATTGACTCTTCGATGGATTTGGTAATTGATTGACTCCTAGGTGGACATGGTAATTGATTGACTCATTAATGGTTGTGGTAGTTGATTGATTGACTAATTCATGGATATGGTAGTTGATTGACTCCTAGATGGATGTCATTGTTGATTGACTCATTGTGGATGTGGTAATTGATTGACTAATCGATGGATTTAGTAGTTGATTGACTCATCATGGACGCGGTAATTGATTGACTAATCGATGGATGTGGTAGTTGATTGACTCATCGTGGACGTGGTAATTGATTGACTAATCGATGGATGTGGTAATTGATTGACTCATTGATGGTTGTGGTAGTTGATTGATTGACTAATCGATGGATATGGTAGTTGATTGACTCCTAGATGGATGTCATTGTTGATTGACTCATCGATGGACGTGGTAGTTGATTGACTCTTCGTGGACGTGGTAATTGATTGACTAATCGATGGACGTGGTAATTGATTGACTCACTGATGGACGTGGGAGTTGGTTGACTCCTAGGTAGATTTGGTAGTTGATTGACAGATAGACCTGGTGGTTGATTGAGGGCCGAATGCGTATGATTGACAGACGACGCAGTGGTCGCTCGACTACCCACAGCAAGATGGATGACAGGCGCGTCCGGTTGTTGATTGACTCATGGATGGATGAGGTGGCGGTGGATTGGCGGGTGGACGTGATGATTGATTGATTGACGTGGCGGTCGGCTCATTGGCAGGTGGAGGATACGGGTTTGATCGCAGATGGAGGACATGTTTGTCGATTGACTCCTGGACGGGCCGGTTGTCGATCGACTGACAGACGGCGGCGGACATGGCGGCTGAGGAGTCGGCTGAACATTTTTGTCCATTTTTTACCTGCTTTCGCCCAGTTTTTGCAGAATATCTTGTCGAACATTTTGTGTAGTTTTCGCGCAACCTTTCTGTACAGATTTTCCATTTCTCGCGTGATTTTTTGTATACTTTTTTCTAACACATTTTCTACAATTTTGTAAATTTTTTTATAGTTTCCGTACACCTTTTGCATTTTTTTGCATAGTGTTCCTGTCCTTCCCCCGCCCTCGCGGCGTCGTGAATGTGCGGCTGCTGTTTTGTTTTATTTTGTTTTATTTTATTTTATTTTATTTTATTTTATTTCATTTTTAATACGCCAAGACATCTGAGCTCAATTAGCCGCTGCTCGCTGAGTCTCCTCCTCCTCCTTCTCCTCCTCTTCCTCTTCTGCTTCCGCCTCCATTTCCTTTTCCTCTTCCACTTCCGCTTCCTTTTCACATCAGCTTCCGCTTCCGCTTCCGCCTTCTCCTTCTGATTCCGCTTCCTTTTCCACTTCTTCTTTTCTTCCTTTCCCTATTCCGCTTCTGCTTCCGCCTCATTTTTCCCTTTCCGCTTCCGCTTCCGCTTCCTTTTCCGCTTCCGCTTCCGCCCCTCCTCCTTCCTCCTCTGATTCAGCTCCCGCGTGCCCACACTATTCCCTTCGGAGCGGCGCCGTCATCCGGGCCTTCGGAGGCCGCGTCGGGAGGCCAAGTTCGAGTCCGGCCCCGGCGGCTCCGCGGGACCCAGAAACTCAGCTCGACCCCGAGTGACGAGACCCTCGGCCATTTATCAGGACCCTCAGCAGCTTGACGAGACCCTCAGCTGCTCACTGAGACCCCGAGGGCCGAACCCCTCCTTTTTTTTTTTAAATTAAAAAAAAATTATTTTTGAAAGCGGGTCTCCGTGGGCGGCCGAGGGTCTCTGCGCGCGTGTCCGAGGCGGCATGGGGTCCGAGTCGCCCATGACCAGCTCGACACCGCAAGGCCGTTTCCTGATCCTGTTTTATTTAGGTATTTGGAAGCGAGGTCTCACCGAGGAGCCGAGGGTCTCTTTCCTGCCTGATTTTTATAGACATTTTTTGGTGCCGGAGAGCACCGTGCACACAGCACTCGCGCGCCTGAGCACTCGGTGCTGAGCTCGGTAGATGCGGACTCGACGGGATTTGAACCCGGCCCCTTCCCGCCCCCTCTCCGCCTCCTCCACCCAGAGCCAAGCTCTGGCTGGCGGGGAGAGAGGAAACCTATACAGCCCTGAACTCTGCTCAGGGCAGCCGCGATGGAGGCGGGGCTTGGTTGCTAAGGAGCAGTTGCTAGGGGCGTGACGGCCATGTTGAGGGCGGGGCTTGTTCGCTCTGAATACGTCATTGGGGGTGTGGCGGCCATGTTTGGGGCGGGGCGTACCTGCTAAGGAGGAGTTGCCGGGGGCGTGGCTGTCATGTTAGGGCGGGGCTTGGTTGCTAAGGCGCGGTTGCTGGGGTGTGGCAGCCATGTTGTGGGCGTGACTGGTTTCTAAGGGCGGTTGCTGGGGGCGTGGCTGTCATCTTGGGGCGGGACTTCGTTGCTAAGGAGCGGTGGCTGGGCCGTGGCAGCCATGTTGGGGGCGTGGCCTGCCTGCTAAGAAGAGGCCGCTGGGGCGTGGCCCGCGTGGGGCGTGGCTGGTTGCTGGGGGCGTGGCCCATGGTGGACAGGGCTGGTTGCTGGGGCGGCTGCTGGGGGCGTGGCTGGTTGCCAGGGACCGTTGTTGGGGGCGTGGCCTCGTTGTGGGCGTGGCTGGTTGCTAGGGCGGTTGCTGGGGGCGCGGCCCTGGTGGGCGGGGCTGGCCTGGCAGCTGCGGTAGCCGCAGAGTTTCACTGGCGGTGTCATCCGGGCATTTGGGAGGCCCGGGTTCGAGGCCGGCCTCCGCCCGCAGAGACCCTCGGCCGCCCGCAGAGACCTTGCTCCCAAATAAAGAATTAAAAACGGGGCTGAATCGCGCGCACGCTGGCGTTTACTAGAGGTTGGGATCTGCCCCGTCGGGTTTGTATTAAAACCTCGGGGGGGGGGGGGCTCCCTGTGTTAAATTTAATTGTGACTGTGAGCCGGCGAGGGCCGAGTGTGTCCCCGGAGCCTCATGTGGAGGTTAAATATATGACATTTATCTCCCAATGTTAACGGGGGAGTAGAGGCTGCGCTCCGAGTGCGAGGTCGGGGCGACTCGCTCTGTGTGTCGTTCACATCTGCGTCTCCGCAAATAACTATTTA
This sequence comes from Muscardinus avellanarius, assembly GCF_963383645.1. Lineage (NCBI taxonomy): Eukaryota > Metazoa > Chordata > Mammalia > Rodentia > Gliridae > Muscardinus > Muscardinus avellanarius. The sequence continues at coordinate 78,350 of NC_137792.1, forward strand.
TGGGAAAATGGAGCCTCGAGCGCGGCCAGAGTGAGGGACGGAAAGGACGCGGAGGCCGGGCTGCGGCCCCGGACGCAAAACGTAATAATAATAATAATAATAATAATAATAATAATAACGATAATAATAATGATAATAATAATGATAATGTAATAGGCCCCTGGGTTTCATCCCATCACACAATAAAAATAATAACAATAATAATAATAATAACAACAACAACATAATATCGGGCCGGGGCTGCAGCGCGGGCTCCACCCCAGGACACAAAATAATGATGATAATAATAATAATAATAATAATAATAATAATAATAATAATAATATATAATGTAATAGTGTAATAGGCCCCTGGGTTCCATCCCAGGACACAAAACTAATAATAATAATAATAATAATAATAATAATAATGATAATAATAATAATAATAATGATGATGTAATAGTGTAATAGGCCCCTGGGTTTCATCCCATCACACAATAAAAATAATAACAATAATAATAATAATAATAATAATAATAATAATGTAATAGGCCCCTGGGTTAAATCCCATCACATAATAATAATAATAATAATAATAATAATAACAACAACAACAACAACAACAACAACAACAACAACATAATATAGGGCCGGGGCTGCAGCGCGGGCTCCGCCCCTGGACACAAAATAATGATAATAATAATAATAATAATAATAATAATAATAATAATAATAATAATGTAATAGGCCCCTGGGTTCCATCCCAGGACACAAAACTAATAATAATAATAATAATAATAATAATAATAATAATAATAGTAACATAATATAGGGTACAGGTGCAGCTCGGAGGTCAAAGGCCCCTGGGTTTCATCCCATCACACAAAAATAATAATATATAATAAAATAATAATCTAATGTAATCTAATACAATTGATCTAATATAATACAGAGTGCGGGTGCAGCTCGGAGGTCGAAGGCCCCTGGGTTTCATCCCAGGACCGCAAAAAATAGAAAGAAAAGAAAAAAATATATTGGATAAATGAGAAACATTTCCCATATTTGGGGAAAATGCACCAAAACCCACGTGAACAATAACCAGGGCGCGGTTGCAGACGTTTTACCTGTGAGCTGCACCCCCTGCCTATTTTATTTTATTTATTTTATTTTATATATTTATTTTATTTTATATATTTTATTTATTTTATTTTATATATTTTATTTTATTTTATATATTTTATTTATTTTATTTTATATATTTTATTTTATTTTATATATTTATTTTATTTTATTTTATTTTATTTATTTTATTTTATTTTATATATTTATTTTATTTCATTTTATTTATTTTATTTTGTTTTATATTTTTTATTTATTTTATTTTATTTATTTTTAATTTTGAGTGTAAGCAGAGTCCCCGGCGGCCTCCTCGGGCCTCCACCCTCGGCCTCCCTCCTCAGCCTCCCGAGCGCCGATCGCCACGACGCGAGTTCCTCTTTTATTTATTTTGAGATAAAGACACCTCCGCCGAGGATCCCATTCATCCCAGGACGATCACCCCGGGTTATACTAAAAAAAAAAAAAAAAATCTCTGCAAAATTGGGTTTCCCTTGAGAAAAAAATACTGATAATAAACCTACCTGTGCTGGGCGCTCGTTTAATTTAAAAAGGCGCGGACGCGCAGGTTTTTCTTTATTTATTTTTATTTTTATTTTTATTTATTTATTTTCATGGCCTGGGTGCTTCTTCACAGCTTCTCCCAACGGGTTGTTTAAATAAAAAAAAAATAGCTCATTTTTCTGCAGGTTTTTTTTTTTTTTTTTACTTATTTAATTTTCTTTTTTTTTTTTTTTCCTTATTTATTTTTTTCCGACCTCTTTATTTTCCCCGCAGCACACTGAGGAGATTCGCGGCATGGTAATGCGCGGCATTAATTTCCCGCGCGTGCAAACCTTCTGGCCGGGAATAAATTGACTTAGGCCCCGCGAAGCGAATCTTCTGTCTCTAATCCACCGCGCGGCGGTGACGGCATCGATCTCGTGTTATTAGATTTATTAAAACCTCCCAGAATGACTTCTGCAAAAAAAAAAAAATTATATATATATATATATATCATCACGACCCACACAAAAAAAAAATAAATAAATAAAAATAAAAATAATCAGGCCATCGGAGGCGGAGACAGGGAGAGAGGAGAAAAAAAAAAAAAAAGGGCGAAATCCGTCACGGCTAAATTAAATTCTCCGTTCTGAATAAAATTGTCTTTTATTTTCTCAGGGGAGAGAGAGAAAAAAAAAAAAAAAAAGAATAAATCTCCCCAAAATGAGCGCGGCTCTCGGGTCCCGGGTGATCAATCGGCCCCCAGCAGCTGCAGCGACGCTTTCTCCCCGAGGGGGGGAAAATTAAATTAAATTCAATTAAATGCTCTGGGGGTGGAGGAGGAAAAAAAAAAGGAAAAAAAAAAATCTTGGAGATATCTGATGAGCCGCGACGCGGGCTCCGTGAGGTCATTTTGGCGTCTCCAGCCACCCGCCGACCCAAAAACCTAAATATCCGTGTAATGTCGGCCCCTGGGAGGCTGAGGCTGGAGGCCGGAGGGTGGAGGCCCGAGGAGGCCGCCGGGGACTCTGCTTACACTCAAAATTAAAAATAAATAAAATAAAATAAATAAAATATATAAAACAAAATAAAATAAATAAAATGGCGCCCGGGGAGGCCGGTTTTATTTTTATGTGGAAACGGGGGTCTCACTGGGTGGCCGAGGGTCTCTTTACTGATTTATTATTATTATTATTATTATTATTATTATTATATTCTTCCCTTTGGCCTCCGCCTTTTCTCTCCCTCTCGGTGTCTCTGAACCTCGAAAAATAGGGTCGTCCCCGGGGAAACAAACGCGGTGCCAAGACACAGAAACATTTTTCAGGGCTGTATAGTGATCCACGCCGGGTGCAAAAGTGAATTGGAATTCAGCCTTTCCTCCTGGCCTGGATGAGCCATCTATCAATCATCAGTCTTTATTTTTCTTTTTCAATCAACTCACTTCGGCTCAGTCTACACTCGGAGGCCGCCTGGGGCGACCCGGCTCCATGGCTCGGCCATTTGCTAACAAGGTCTCTGTAGGTGGCCGAGGGTCTCTGTGCTCAGCCTCTGAAGCCGGCCTCCAGAGTAATTTTAATACTTTTACATTTGATTTATCTTTTTTTCTCTTTCTTTTTTAGAAAAAGAAAGAAAACAGGAGAGAGAGAGAGAAAGAGAGAGAGAGAGAGAAAAGGTCTCTCTAGGTGGCCGAGGGTCTCTGTGCTCAGTGGCCAAGGCCGGCCTCCGACTGGCCAGCCTCCTGCCTCGGCCTCCAGAGTAATTTTTAATATTTTTACATTTAATTTAATTTAATTTTTTCTTTTTGCTAGAAAAAGAGGGGAAAAAAGAGGAAAAGTAGAAAACGAGAGCGAGAGGGGGCCGCGGCTGCCACTCGGCGCCGAGTCACAGGCCCCGGGCGGCTGTAATTTTATTTTATGAGGTTTTTCTTATCCGGGCTGTAAATCCCGCCCGCTTCCCCGCGGCCGAATTAATCCGCTCGGCTTCCTCCCCTCCGTCCTCACTCGGGGACCCGGGAAAACTCGCCCGGAGGCCGGGGAGGGAGGCCGGGAGGGAGGCCGCCTCGGCGCCGCGCAGAGACCCTCGGCCGCCCGGCGGGACCTGCGAAGGAGGAGACCCGCGGCCGCTGGCTTTTAATTCGGAATTTTATTATATTTTTAATCTGGAATTTTGTCATATTTTTAAGTAGGAATTTTATTGTATTTTTAATTTGGAATTTTGTTATATGTGTAATTTGGATCTTTGTTATATTTTTAATTCGGAATTTTATTATATTTTCAATCTGGATTTTTATTACATTTTGAATTTTATTGTATTATTATTATTATTATTATTATTATTATTGTTATATTTGGTGTTTGGATGCCACCCGGGGCCTTGCTCCGTCCGGGCGCCGCCCGCAGCCTTATTTTTCATTCTTTATTTTAACCCGGGGCCTCAGCGAGGCGCGAAGGACATTTTTCTATTTTAATGTATTTATTTTTTATTTTTCGCCGAGGGCCCGGGCGGCTCACCGGCTGCGGCTCATTAGCCGCATTTCACGGTGGGTTTGCTGGGTTTTTTTTTTTCTTTTTCTGACCCACAGAGGGGAGAGGGAGAGAGGGAAGGAATTATTTTTAAAATAAAAATTAATTTAAAAAATATATATATTAAAAATATTTAGCAATGCCCCAGGCTGTTCGATTTGCTTTATTTTTATTTTATTTTATTTTATTTTATTTTATTTTATTTTATTTTATTTTATTTTATTTTATTTTTATTTATTTTATCTTTTATTTATTTTCTGCGGCGGCTCCGGCCCGCTTAAAGCAGCGGCTGGAATAAGTTTCTATTTCTGGGTCTCGGCCGCAGCCGCCGGCGACACCCGGGGCGGACGGACAGACAGATGGACGGATGGACGCAGAGCCCTCAGGAAGGGGGGAGAGAGAGAAATATCGGGAAAAAGAGAAAAGAAAAAGAAAAAGAAAAAGAAAAAGAAAGCTCGGACCCTTTTGCCTAATTTTAGCTTTTTTTTTTTTTAGGTCCACTGAGACCCTCGGTCCCTCATTCTCATTACTATTATTATTATTATTATTATTATTATTATTATTATTATCATCATCATTATTATATTTTTATTTTAAGTTATTATTTTATTATTATTTTAAAATTATTTTATTATTTTAATTTTTATTTTATTATATTATTATTAATGATATATTATATTATATATTTTTAAATTATTATTTTATCATCTTTAAGTTATTTCATTGTTTTTAATTATTATTTTATTATATTATTATTAACAATATCATATTATATATTTTATTTTTAAATTATGATTTTATTATTATCTTTAAATTATTATTTTATTATTTTTATTATTATTTTATTATATTATTAATAATAATATATTATATGTTTTATCTTAAATTATTATTTTATTATCTTTAAATTATTATTTTATTATTTTTAATTATTATTTTATTATATTATTAATAATAATATATTATATGTTTTATTTTAAATTATTATTTTATTATCTTTAAATTATTATTTTACTATTTTTAATTATTATTTTATTATTTTTAAATTTATTATTAATTTATTAATGCTATATTATTATTATTTTTGAAGATTTAGAGAAGTTTATTAAAAAGTTAGGATACAGAAGACACTTAGAGCCGCCATTCAGAGACGGCACGGGGGGGGGGGCTCGAGCCGATACACCCTTATCATTATATTCTAAATTATCATGATTTTATTATTTTAAATTATAATTTTATTATTATATTAATACTATATTATTGTTGTTGTTGTTATTATTATTATTATTATTATTATTATTATTATTATTATATCCACTGAGCCCCTCGGCCTCTCTTTCTTTTTTCAGTAATGACCATTATTTTGGGGGATCTACTGACACCCTCAGTCTTTTTTCTTTTTCTATTATATTTCGGGCGCCGAGCCCCTCGGCCTCTCCTCCCGGCCTCGCCGCCCGCGGCCTCCGCCCCCGGCCTCCTTTTCTATGTCACGGTTTTTAACGGCCCCCAACGGGCGCTTGGTCTCCGGTTTTATTCTGCTTTTTCGAGGCTGGACGGAGGCCGGGGCGGAGGCCGGGGCGGAGGCCGAGCTGCGCGCCCGGATTTCAGGCCGGAGGCTATAATGGACCCCGGGTTCTAGGTCGGGGGTGTCAGGGGCCCGGATGTCGGACTTGGGGTCCCAGTGCCCCGGATGTCGGACTTGGGGTGTCAGTGCCCCCCATTTTGAACTTGGGGGCCCCGGATGTCGGACTTGGGGGCCCCGGATGTCGGACTTGGGTTCCCACTGCCCCCGATGTCGTACTTTGAGGTGTCAGTGCCCCGGATGTCAAACTTGTGGTCTCAGTGTCCCCCCCATTTTGGACTTGGGGGCCCCAGTGCCCCCAGATGTCGACTCGGGGTGTCAGTGCCCCGGATGTCGTACTTTGAGGTCCCAGTGCCCCCCATTTTGGACTCGGGGCCCCCAGTGCCCCCAGATGTCGACTCGGGGTGTCAGTGCCCCGGATGTCAAACTTGTGGTCTCAGTGCCCCCCCATTTTGGACTCGGGGTCCCAGTGCCCCCGGATGTCGTACTTTGAGGTCCCAGTGCCCCCCATTTTGGACTCGGGGGCCCCCAGTGCCCCCAGATGTCGGACTCGGGGTGTCAGTGCCCCGGATGTCAAACTTGTGGTCTCAGTGTCCCCCCATTTTGGACTCGGGGTCCCAGTGCCCCCGGATGTCGTACTTTGAGGTCCCAGTGCCCCTCATTTTGGACTTGGGGGCCCCAGTGCCCCGGATGTCGGACTTTGAGGCCCCAGTGCCCCGGATGTCGGACTTGGGGTGTCAGTTTCCCCCCATTTTGGACTTGGGGGTCCCAGTGCCCCCGGATGTCGTACTTTGAGGTCCCAGTGCCCCCCATTTTGGACTCGGGGGCCCCCAGTGCCCCCAGATGTCGGACTCGGGGTGTCAGTGCCCCGGATGTCAAACTTGTGGTCTCAGTGTCCCCCCATTTTGGACTCGGGGTCCCAGTGCCCCCGGATGTCGTACTTTGAGGGCCCAGTGCCCCTCATTTTGGACTCGGGGGCCCAGTGCCCCGGATGTCGGACTTTGAGGCCCCAGTGCCCCGGATGTCGGACTCGGGGTCCCAGCGCCCGCCCCGCCCCCGCCCAGGTGTTCCTCAGGCTCCGAATCGCCGGTTTCCGGCGGCCCCGCGCGGGTCGGAGGTGGCGGGGTCAGGGGTCGCGGGGTCAGGGGTCAGGGGTCGCGGCGCAGGTGTCCCCGCAGCTGGTTCGCAGGGCGGGAGACGGGGAGAGAGAAAGAAAGGAAAGTGGGAAAGGAAGAAGAGGCCGGAGCCGCGATGGCTTCCAGATGCCGCGGGTCCGCGCGCTCGTTTTCGGCGATGTTTGAACTTTTACTTTTTTCCTATTTTTTAAATTCCTGATTTTTTTATTCCTAAGTTTTAATGCCTAACTTTTAAATTAATTTTTCAGTTCCTGATTTTTTTATTTCTTAATTCCTTAATTTTTCATTATTTATTTTTTCATTATTTAATACCTAATCCCTGGATTTTAAATTCCTGATTTTTAATTGTTAATTGTTTTAATTATTTAATTTAAATTATTTAAGGTTTATTCCCTAATTTTTATTTATTAATTGTTAACTATTTTTAACTTAATCGTTTAATTTTAATTATTTAATTTAATTTTTTAAATTTTTAGTTATTTAATTTTTAATTAAAACCTAATTCCCAGTTTTTTTAGGTCCTCATTTTTAATTCCTATTAACTCTTTACTCGTAATGCTCTAAACCCTAATTTTTATTTTTTATTTATTGTTTTTAATTAATCATTCAATTTTAACTATTCGATATTTAATTTTAAATTCTTTTATTAATTCTTAAGCTTCACTTCTTTAATTCCTATTTCTTAATTCTTAGTTTTTGATTTTTTATTTCCTTTTTTTTTTTTCAAATGGGCACTTTTCCTTCCTTTTCGCTTTTCATTACCTGATTTCACTTTTCTGCCCTCTTTTTCTCTGAAGCGCCGGCGTTCCTGGCGACCCCGGGACCTGGGGAGGCTCAGGTGGGGTCCGGCCTCGGCCCTGGGCACAGAGACCCTCGGCCGCCCCGCGAGACCATGAGCCCCGACTTACACAGAAAAATAAATAAAATAAAGCCGGGCCGGAGTGCGGCCCGCGGGGGGAAGGCCGAGGGTCCCACTGGGCGGCCGAGGGTCTCAGTCAGTAACCGAGGGTCTCATTAAGCTGCCGAGGGTCTCAGTCTCCCAGGGTCCCGCTGAGCTGCCGAGGGTCTCAATAAGTAACGGGGAGCGGTCTCAGGGTCTCACTAAGTCACCGAGGGTCTCACTTAGTCTCCGAGGGTCCCACTAAGTTGCCGAGGGTCTCGCTGAGTGGCCGAGGGTCTCACCAGGTGGCCGAGGGTCTCTTTAGGCCGAGGGTCTCCCTTAGTCTCCGAGGGTCCCGCTGAGTTGCCGAGGGTCTCGCTAAGTAGCGGAGGCCGGCCTCGAACCGCGGTCCTCCAGGTCTCAGCCTCCCGAAGGCGGAAATTACAAACCTGCGACTCCGCGCACGTTTTATTGATACCAAAGGGCGCCGCTGGCGGATCGATGTTATGATCTCAATATTATTTATTTATAACAATATTATTTTTATATAAAATAATAAAAATATTATTTTAATATTTATCTCAATATTATTATAAATAAATATAGTAAAATATATTAAAATGCTATAAATATTTTTTTATTTTCTCGGCTCAAGTGCAAATAGAGAGACTCAAAGCGCGAAACACGCATTTATGTATTTATTCTCATTTATTTATTTAGCCCAACGTTAATTAAAGACGGTATTTACTGGGGGAAAAATATATATTTATTTTAACAAATCCCCCCCGGTGCGTTATAAATAAGTCATCGGCCAGATTTGTGAGCCGGTCAATTATTAATGAAAACATTTATTGACTATAAATAATACAGTCTCTCATCCATGAATATTGCATTAAAAGTGGGAGGAATAACAGTTTCCAAGCGGCTTCCAATAATAATAATAATAATTAATAATAACAATAATAATAATATTAAATAAATAAATGCCTTAAAATCCGAGTCGCAACCCGGCGACCTCATCCCAGCACCTGGGAGACGCGAGGGAGCTGGAGCAGAGACCCTCGGCCCCCCGCCGAGACCTTCCTCTTTCCATAATTTAAAATAATAATAATAATAATAATAATAATAATAATAATAATAATAAAGGAGGGTGGGTCAGCCTCGGCCACCAAGCACAGAGACCCTCAGCCACTCAGTGAAACCTTCTTGTTTCAATAATTAAATACCTAATGGTCTACAATTTTTAATTATTTTTGCAATTTTATTTGTTAAATAAATAAAAAATAAAAAATCTATTCTTATTGGTACATCGCAGTCAAACATAACAGAATACAAGACTCGTGAACACTCGTTTTTATTTTTAATTTATTTGTATTTAAGATATTTTAATCTTTCCTAAGGTGCTGGAATTCTTTTTTATCTTTTTTTTTTTTTTTTGGTAAGGTTTCCTCCCCCCCCAGTCCTATTTAATTAATTTATTTATTTTTAATTTCGAAGCAAGCGGCGGGAGGGTCTCGCTGAGTGGCCGAGGGTCTCGTGACCTGGCTGAGACCCTCGGCCACCTTCCGGAACGGCTCGTTTGCAAAGCGCAAGGAAGAAAAAAATAAATATATATATTTAAAAAGCTAAAAAGGGAGAACGCGGGCCCGGCCGCACGTGGTTCGCATTTCCTCTGCCCGCGCGCGGTGTAGACGGACGAGCGACCCGGGACCCCGACAAATTGCGGGTTAATTGGAACCGGGGCTCCGGGCGCAGGTGCGCGGGGCGGGCTGCGCATGCGCGGGGCGGGACAGAGACCCTCGGCCTCCCAGCGGGACCCCGACTTGAAATACATTAAAATACAGCTGGGGATGAGACCCTCGGCCACCGAGTGCGACCCTGTGGGGAAAGAGGGCCGAGCACAGGGCTCAAAGCCGCCGGGGACCCCGTCTCCGAGCTTAAAATTAAATAAAATACTGCTGGGGGGGTGTCCCCGGGAGGAATAAAAATAAAATAAGAAAGATAAATATATTTATATATATTTATAATGAGCAAATATATATAATAATATATAATAATAAGTGTATATTTATATATACTTATATATACTTATATTAAATGTGTGTTTATATAAATACTTATAGAAATTTATATATTTATATAAAAATAATAAAAATATAAATAATAAATATATATATTTATATATACTTATATATACTCATATTAAATGTGTATTTATAAAATTACTTATATAAATTTTTATAAATTATATGAAAATAATAAAAATGTATAATAAATATATATTTATATATTTTATATACTTATATGTACTTATATTAAATATGTAATTATACAAATACTTATATAACTTTGTATATATTTATATAAAAATAATAAAAATATAATAAATATATATTTATAATGAATAAATATATAATAATATATAATATAAACAATAAAAAGTATAATAAATATATATACATATATAATTATATATACTTATATATGTATTTATAAAAATACTTATATAAATTTTTATAAATGCACATAAAAATAATAAAAATATATAATGAATATATATTTATATATATTTTATATACCTATATCTACTTATATTAAATATGTAATTATATACTTATATAAATTTGTACATATTTATATAAAAATAATAAAATATATAATAATATATAAATAATAAAACATTTAATAAATAAATATATTTATATGTACTTATATATACTTATATTGCATATGCATTTATAAAAATACTTATATAAATTTTTATAGATGCATATAAAAATAATAAAAATATATGAATATATATTTATATATATTTTATATACCTATATCTACTTATATTAAATATGTAATTATATACTTATATAAATTTGTATATATTTATATAAAAATAATAAAATATATAATAATATATAAATAATAAAATATGTAATAAGTAAATATATTTATATGTACTTATATATACTTGTATTGCATATGTGTTTATACTTATATAACTGCATACATATTTATTTATTTTTTCTTATATATGCGCGTCGTGAGATGACCGCGGTGGCGATAACCGCCCCGCACGCGTCCCGGTTCCTCCTTTCTCTTCCCTCCCGTCAGATCTGTCAGCTCAAAGCTCGGGCGACATGAAATATTCATCGCGCTCCGGGAGCCGCCGCGGAAATGTCGACATTTTGTCTATATTTGTAGGACGAGGCGCATCAAACCCTGACAGTCACGGGTTTTTATTTTATTTTATTTTTAACAAGGAAACGGGTCGGAAAAAAAGAAGAAGAAGGAAAAAAAAAAAAAAAAGACAGGAATGAAACACCCACGCAGCCTTTCTTTACTAAAGCGCAAAAGTAGTCAGAAAAAATAAAAATAAATAAAAAATAAAAAATACGAATTTGGGAGCCGGGGGAGAATCCCAGGACCGGGGAGGCCGAGGCAGGAGGATCGCGGGAAAGTGGAGGCCGCGGGCAGAGACCCTCGGCCACCGAGCGAGACCGGTGAAAAATTATTATTATTATTAGCAATAATTAGTATTTGATGATGGTTCATGGTCAATAACTATAATGATCATTTTCTGATCATTATTATTTAGTTGTATTACATACTATATTGTTAAAATGATCACTGTACTTGGTCTTCGCTTCCGGGAAACGGAAGTGGACGGAAGTGAAAACCCGCCCGGGAGCGCGAGACGCGGCGGCTTCCATTTTTTTCTATTTTTTTTCCTGGTTTTAATTTTTCTCAAGCTCTCGGCGCCTTTTCCCTTCGCATAAGGAGCGAGGTAGGCCCGGCCTCATTTAAATATGGCTCATGAATATTCAAATGCAGGCAAATGAGGTGCGCGGGGGGGGGGTGGGGGCCTGGGTGAAGGACCTTCTAGAAAAATCCAAGGAAACCAGGGTGGGGGGTGAGTTTGAGGGTCTCGAGCCTGGTCTCCCGCGGGAAGAGAGACAGCAGCGACTGTTCTAGAACGTGCCTTGGAATATTCTGGAATGCAATATTCTAGAACGTTTCCTGGAATGTTCCTTGCAATGTTCTGAAGTGCTCTGTGGAATGTTCTGGAATGCTTCTTGGAATATTCTGGAATGTTTCCTGGACTGTTCCTTGGAACGTTCTGAAATACTTTTTGGAACATCCTGGAACGCTCCTAGGAAGATTCTAGAATGTTACTTGTCCCAAAATGTTTTGGGGGATATTCTACAATTTTGCTTGGAATATTCTAGAATGTCCCTTGCAATGTCCCCAAATGCTTTTTCGGAACATTGTGTCCTGGAATGCTCCTTGGAATATTCTAGAATGACCTTTGAAGTGTTCTAGAATGTTCCTTGGAATAGTTTAGAATGCTTCTTAGAATGTTCTAAAATGTCCCTTGGAATGTTCTGGGATGTTCACTGGGGATGTTCTGGGATGTTCTGGAATGTTCACTGGGATGTTCTGGAATGTCCCTTGGAATGTTCTGGAAAGTCCCTGGGGATGTTCTGAGATGTTCTGGAATGTTACTTGGAATGTTCTGGAATGTTCACTGGGGATGTTCTGGGATGTTCTGGAATGTTACCTGGGATGTTCTGGAATGTTCCCTGGAATGTTCTTTAGAATGTTCTGGAATGTCCCAGATTGTTCTAGTCTCCCGGCTGACCAAGACAGGAAGCCGAGCTCCTGACGCGGTTCAGGATCCTGCGTGCTCAGTGTCGCCTGGTTCTGGGCACCGCTGTCTACACCGCCCACCCTGTGTGGACCCCAGCAATTATATACAAATATATATTTGTAAATTTGAATATATATTTTATTTAAATATATTTTATATAAATATATTTATATATTTTTATTTAACTATATATATTTTAAATCACCAGAATTTGACGTGAAGAAAGAAAAAAAAATTTTTTTTTTGAGGCACCTGGCAGACAGAGAGACAAGAGCTCTCTGTTTTTGGCGGGCGAGAGCGCAGAGCCGTTTTCTGCCGGGTTTTATTTACATCTACTTTATTTCGTTTTATTTTTTTTTTTCTCCTTTTGGCAGATCTGGGGTCTTCCCACCCGAGGGGATGAAAAAAGTCACAATTTTGCGCCAGGTAAGAGTCAAGGCTCCGGTGACCCCAGGACCTTGACACCAGCTCTAAAATGGGGGAAGACCCTCCTGTCTCTCTTTTATTTTTATTTATTTCTATTTCTATTTATTTCTATTTGTATTTCTATTTTATTTTTATTATTTTTATTTTTATTTCTTTCTATTTCTGTTTTATTTCTATTTTTATTTTTATTTCTATCTTATTTTTATTTCTATTTCCATTTTTATATCTATTTTTTAATTTTAATTTTATTTTTATTTTATTTAAAAGAGCAGCGAGCGACCCGGGAGGTTCTGCGGCTCGTCTTTGCAGGCAGAAGGAGGGGGAAAAGAGAAAATTGCATAAAGTCTGGCCAATATGTCTCAACACCTGTGTTAACTCTGAGCCGCCGGCCGGGGATCTTTTTCCTTTTTCTTTTTTTCTTTTTTTTTTTTTTGCTGCGCTGATCAAAAACATGTTCCCAAGGCAAACATAGAAATTAATTTTTAAAACACCAGCCCGAACCAAAGGCCGTTTTGGAAGCGAGACGGCGCTCCGGGAGCCGCGTAATTGAGTGTTTGCAATAAGTGGAGACCTTTCGCTTCTTGCTTTTTTTCTTTTCCTTTTTTTATTATACGTATCAAGGGCTGGCTGGAAAAGAAAAGGACAGGAAAGAAATCACAGGTTTTTATAGAGACTTGTTTAAAAAATGTATTTTATATTTACGTAAATGTAGAATATATATTTTATGTCATATAAATATATAATAAATTATATAAATATAAAATTAAAAATATAAGATGTATAAATATAAGATGTATAAATATAAAGTTAAAAATATAAAATTAAAAATATAAAATTAAAAATATAACATTAAAAATATAACATTAAAAATATAAAATATATAAATATAAAATTATATAAATATAAAATTGAAGATAAAATATATAATTATAAAATTATATAAATATATAATATATTAAATAAATATATAAATATTCATATATTTATATATATATATATATATATATATATATATTTTGTACAGGGAGCTGAATTCAGCCTCTGAGCTATTTTGTTTTTATTTATTATATTTTTGCCACCGGGAACTTATTTCTATATTTTCATCCCTTTTCTTTTCTTTTTTTTCTTTTTTGGAGACAGGGTCTTGCCGGGTGGCCGAGGGTCTCTTCTCTCAGAGGCGGGGGCCGGCCTCCACCCTGCCAGCCTCCTGTCTCAGCCTCCCGAGTCCTGGGATCTTACTGATAACTCTTTTAAACATTTATTTGTATTTTTTTAGATATTTCCCCGGGGTCCTGGGGACTGAACCCCGAGTCCTCCTCCCTCCCGGCTGCTCCGTCAGCCTGACTTTATTTTCAATTTGCAAAATAAATGAAACAGTCGGTCGCGCCGAGTGGCCGAGGGTCTCTGGGGCCAGGGCGTCGGCCTCGGCTTAGACTCTGCGCAGAACCGTCGGCCGGCTTTGGAAAAATCAGATTTTCTTACACTTTCTGGGAGGTCGCGGCCGCGGGTTTTAGTTTTTATTTTTCTACACAGCCCGCCGGCTGCGCAGGAGACATAAAACTCGGGCCACCCGGCCAGAGGCGATTAAATGGATTTATTTCCTTCTTCTACAATTTTTTTCTTTCTTTTTTCTTTTTTTTTCCTGTTTTTCCCGAGGAGTCTGGCTGCCTGGTTTAACACGCTGCGGAGCCGGAATTACTCCGAGCGACTTTTGATTTCCGGGACCGGCCGGTTTAGACAGAATTCCTGCCAAAAATAAAAAATAAATAAAAATTTAAAAAGTATAAATAAAAAGAAAAGAAAAAGTATAAATAAAAATAAAAGAAAAAGAAAAATAAGAAAACAAGAAAAAATAACACCAGTTCAACCTCCAAGCGACACCCCTGGGACTGTTTTTTTTTTTTTTTAAAGCAAATTTATTTATTTTTATTTTTCAAACCTGGTCTCACCGGGTGGCCGAGGGTCTCTTTGCTGAGTGGCGGAGGCCGGCCTCTACTTTTCCAGCCTCCCGCCTCGGCCTCCCCCGCCCCGGGGTGACCTGTGCGCATCACCACGCCGGGGTCAGGACATTTCTTTATTATTAATTATGAACCCGGCGAAAAGGTGATGAAAATGTGTCTTTTTTTTCTATTCCTGAATTTCCAGGGAGACTCCTTTGGGAGGCCGGCCTCCAGACTTGGCACAGAGACTCTCGGCCACCCAGTGAGACCTTTTTTTTTTTTTAAATAAATTATTGAAAATTTAAAAAATAAAAATAAAAAAGGCCCGTTGGGGGTTTAAGTCTCGCGATGAAGCGTTTTGCGCCGAGACCCCGCGCGCTTCCTCATGAAATATAAATATTTTTCCTTCTGAAGCGTCCCAACCACGTTGGGATCTGACGGCCGCGCTTTACGAGAAGGAATTTTTTAATATCTGAGCGTCGCGGGGCGAGAAAGCGGCTCCGGGTGGTCGTAAAAAAAAAAAAAATCATTTAATTTTTATTTTTTATTCTTTTTCTGGCTCGTGAGAGAAAACGGTCTGATTTTATGGAACCGAAAAAACGCTCGCTCCTGCCAGGAGTGTGTTGAGACGTATCACACCCGGCTGGGTTGCCTTCGAAATTTAATTTATTTTATTTTAATATTCAAATGCACCAGAGACACCAAAAAATATAAGTAAGTAAGTAAATAAATAAATAAATAAATAAATAAATAAATAAATAAATAAAAGTGACTCCGACGCCGACCGAAATCCAGAGCGGCCTGTGTTTACCGTGACTGTAAGAAAAATGCCCGAGACTGGTGCTTTATTATTAAAAAAAAAATAGGTTTTGTGGCCCATTCTGGGTTTGGACAGGATCTCGGCGCTGCAGGGCGGAGGCTTTTTGTTTTATTTTATTTTTATTTTATTATTTTATTTTATTTTATTTATTATTTTTCTCGTGGTCCTGAGAGTCATTTTACCTCTAATTTAATTTCTTTATTTCTCGGTTTGGAAGCCGGTCCGGCCGGGTGGCCGAAGGTCTCTGTGCTCGGTTGCGGAGGCCGGCCTCTAGTTTCCCAGCCTCCCAAAGCCTGAAACTTCTTTATTCCATTTTATTTTATTTTTTATGGTCCTGGGGGTGGAGCCCAGGGGCTTTCTACTTCCGGGCTGCCTTCCCAGACCTGTTTCATATTTTATTTGGAAAAAGGGGTCTCACTAAGTAGCCGAGGCCGGCCTCGAACCTGCGGTCCTCCTGTCTCAGCCTCCCGAGCGCGGGGATGACAAGCGTGCGCCACCACGCCCGGCCCAACTTTTTTTATTTTAAAACAACATTTTTATTTTAAAAATAAAAAAATAAAATGTTTTTATTTTATTTTAAAGTAGGTGGCCGAGGGTCTCTTTGACGAGTGACGGAGGCCGGCCTCTTATTTTGCAGCCTCCTGCCTCAGCCTCCCAAGTCCAGGGAGGACAGGCCCAGGCCCTCCTGTTGAGCTTCCAAAATGGCTTAAAAATAAAAATAAAAAGGGAGGGAGGAGAAAAGAAAATTCCCTACGATCCCTTTACGGGCAAAACACACAAAAGATGAGAAATTCCGAGCGCGCGCGCGCTCAGAACTCCGTGGTATTTTTTTTTCTTTTTCTTTTTCTTTTCTTTTTCTTTTTCTTTTCTTTTTTTTTTTTTTTTTTGAGATTAAAATAAAAAAAAATAAAAAATAAAACCCACCCGCCGCCGCCGCCCCGGGCGGGCCAATTAGCGCGGCCCGAAGCCCGACCCGCGCGGCGCCCGCATCACGCGGCGCTGACAGCCAAGGCGGGAGGGCGGGGCCGCCGCGGTTGCCCGGGAAACGGCGGCGGGTGATGGACAGGCCCCCGGGGAGGGAGCGCGCTCTCGCGCATGCGCGCTCGGCTGCGCGCCGAGGGAGGGCGGGAGGGAGTCAGTGCGCATGCGCGGGCCCGGCGGCTGCTCCGGACCCGCGAACCGGGGGCCTCGGGCCCCCCAGGAGGGAAAGGAGAAGGAAAGAGGAAAAAAATGCAAAAAATAAAGCGTCGCTCATTATTATGGCAATTTTTATTTTTTTATTTATCGCTCCTTATTATCGTAAATTTTTTTTTTTTTTTTTGGTGGGTCTGGGATTGGAACCCAGGGGCATTCAGTATTGTCAGTTTTATTTTTTAATTTTGCGGTCGTAGAGATGGGACCCAGGGGGCCCTATATTTTTATTTTTATTTTTATTTTTAAAAACAGGGTCTCCCTGAGTTGGGATATATTTTTAATTCTTTAATTTTATTATTATTAATAATAATTTTTTTAGATTTTAAATTTTATTTATTATTTTTATGACTATTTTATTTATTTATTTATTTATTTATTTATTTATTTATTTATTTATTTATTTTAGAAACTCGAGGTGTGGACATTGCAGACGGAGCCGGGGCCCGCAGCAGGGTTGAAATCTGAATTCCCTCCTGAAGCTCCCTTGTCAGGTCTTGCTGGGCGGCCGAGGGTCTCTGTCTCAGACTAAAGAATTCCCACCGATACTTTCCCCTGGACGAGGCTTGAGCCCGTAACATGCTACCCCGAGCTACACACCCCTAGCCCTATTTATTTTATTTTATTTTATTTTTAAATTTGAACCTAGGTAGCCGGGCGCGGTGGCGCGCGCTCGTCATCCGGGCCTTCTGGAGGCTGAGACCTGGAGGACCGCGGTTCGAGGCCGGTCTCGGCCACTCAGCGAGACCCGGTTTCCAAATAAAGAATAAAAAATAGGGCCGGGGGCCGGAAGCTTCCGGGTCCGATTATCAGCGCTTTTACTCTGCGGGCTTTTATTTAATTTTTTCCACGCTAACAAATGCCGGCGACGCGGCCTTGATGACCCCGCCTGTTAAATGTCCACTTTTCCTTTGGACCCCGGATCTTGGCTTCTCCAGGATGGATTTTTGTTTTTTTTCCTGTTTAGTGAGAAAAACAAGTCCGTGGTGGGCGGCCGAGGGGCTCGGCCTCAGACTAAATAATTCCCACAAAAAATATATATATATATATTTTTTTTTTTCCGGGCGGGCCGATGGCGACTCGGAAGCTCTTCCCGGCCTCGTCATTTTTCCGCGCGTGGCGGGAAATCCATGAAGACGCGGTAATTACTGCGCCGGCCATTTGCAAATCGCATTATCGGGAAGGAAATTACTCGCTTGATCGATTACGGATATTGATCCGCTGATCGCCCTGATGAACTGGCGGCTCCATCCGTCACCCCGAGCCCGACGGTGAGCGCGGCCACGCAGCCCGGGGAGGGACTCAGCCGCCCCCCGGCCGGGCGGTGTAGACGGAGGTCAATTCGCACGACTCGGGGGTCGGTGCTGACTCCACTCGTCCCTCGGCTCCGGATTTGGGAGGCCGAGGCCGGAGGACCGCGGTTCGAGGCCGGCCTCCGCCGCTTCGCGAGACCCTCGGCACCTCAGTGGGACCCGGTTTCAAAATAAAGAATTAAAATGGGGCCGGGGGCGCAGCGCGGAGGTCCAGGGCCCCGGGTTCCGTCCACGGGACACAAGAGAGAAAAAATAAAAGGAAGAAAAAGGAAAAGAAATATGTCAACCGGAAAAGGGAAGGAAGAAAGGAAGAGGGAAAACGAGGCTCAGCAAGGACACGCCCCCAGCACCTCCATCCGCCGCGAGGCTCCGCCTCTTAAAGGGCCCGCAGCCTCTCAATTGCACCAGAGGACACCTCACTTCCGGTGGTAAGGCTCTGTCTCTTTAAGAGCCCAGCGCTACTTAGTACCACCCCGCTTACCTCATTTCCTGTCCCTAAGCCCCGCCCCTTACAGGGCGCGCGTCGACTCTTAAAGGGCCCCAGCGTCACCTCACTTCCGGCCAGCAGGCTCCACCTCTTAAGGGCCCAGCGCTTCTTAATACAACCAGGTTACCTCATTTCCTGTCACTAGGCTCCGCCTCTTAAAGGGCACGCAGCCTCTTAATAGTACCAGATGTCGCCTCGTTTTCTGAGATTAGGCTCCGCCTCTTAAGGGCCCAGAGTTTAATTTTACACCAGGTGGACCCTAGTTTCTGCTGTTAGGCTCCGCCCCTTAAAGGGCCAATAGCCTCTTAACAGCACTAGGCTTACTTCACTTCCTGCCATTAGGCTCCGCCTCTTAAAGGGCCCGGCGCCTGTGAATAACGCCCACCGTGAGCACTTGGGCCTTTGGGGAGTGTTTAACGGGCGCAGCTGATCCGCGGCTCCGAAGCCTTTTTCTCCGAAGCGCGAATCTCTTTCGGGCGTTTCCCCTCCGGCCTCAGTTTCTCCCCGGTTACTGGTTCCCGAGCGGCTCGCACCGTCCTGGGGGTTACGCGGCTTTGTTTTTAAATGTTTTTGGAATTTCTTCCGTTTCTGCCAACGGGTTTATGCTCCTGTAAAATACCTTTTGAGACCCGTGGCAGCGAACGCGCGCTGTGAATACTCCCACCGTCCTTTTTCACGGCTGTGTAATATTCCACTGCCTGGAATCCATTCCCCTGCGGACGGACACAAAAGAAAAATCGCCAAATACGGTCACTGAGCGAAGAGACCCTCGGCCACTCAGTGAGACCTTATTTTTTTTTTTTTTAATAAATAGGCTGGAGCCCGTGTAGCTTAGAGTTAGGCTGTCCCTGAATTCTTTTCTTCTTGTCTCTTTCCCCACAGCGCCCGCGCTCCTCGACCCCCTTCCCAGGATCCCATGCGGCTTCTCCTCCGTTTTCTAAAATTCCTCTTGTGTCCTGATAAGTCTCCGAGGAGAAAACACCCGGCCCTTCCCCCTCGGCGACCCGCCAGCCTCACTGAACATCCGGGTCCCTCTGCATCCGGCTAAGCCGCGGCGCTGAGTTCCTTTTCAGGGCTGTGTAGTACTCCAGCTATAAGTGACGCGGCCGAGTTCTTTTTCAAGGGTGTGTAGTATTCCACCGGGTGCCCATCTTTGGTTCTGTGAGTTTTTGTGAGTTCGCCCATTTCGCCTTGATTTTCCCATGTAAAACTCAGGATAATAAATAAATATATATATATATTCCCCCCATCTACCTTCACGGCCCGGGATAGTAAATACATAGTTTTTTTTTTTTTTTTCCCTATCTACCTTCGCGGAGGTGGCCTTTTTATTTAATTTTATTTTTTTTAATTATTTTTTCCACCCTGGGCAGAAAAAAAAAAAAAAAAAAGAAAGGAGAAAAACAGGTGTTCTTCCTCCTCACAGAAACGCCCTCAGCGCTGTCCGCGAAGCCTTCATTTCTCTTCTGAAATTTCACTCCGGGGCGGCGTCGGCGTTGACTAAATATCTCTTTTTATTTATGATTTTTCTTCCTTCTCCCCGGGCGCGAAGCGCGTTTCTGCCGCCGTCGCTGGAGCCAAACCCCGGGCGTCCGGGACCCACCAACAATTTCTGCCTTTGTCTTGGGTTTAAAAGCGGATTAAGTCCGGCCGCGGGGGATTCTGGGAGCCCGAGGCCCGGGTCACAGGAGAGCAGGTTAGAGGAAAATAAAATAAAATAAAAATATATATAAAAACATAAAGCACAAAGTAATAAACATAAAATGTGACAATATCAAATGTATAGAATGTAAAAATATAAAAGATATAAGTACATTAAAATACAAAATGTGAAAATATAAAAAATATATAAATTAAGATATAAAATATATAAATATGAATATATAAAATATAATACCTATTTAAAATAGTAAATATAAATATGCATATATAAGATAAGATATATAAATTAAAATGTGAAAATATAAAATATAATAAACTAAAACATGAAAATATAACGTAGATAATAAATTACAATATAAAATATGAAAATATAAAATATAAGAAATAAATTCAAATATAAAATATAAGAAATAAATTAAAATGTGAAAATATAAATATATAATAAATAAATTAAAATATAAAATATGAAAAAATAAAATAAATAAATTACAATATAAAATATGAAAATACAAAACATAAAATAAATAAGATATAAAATATACTCAAAGACTTTTGGCACCCCTCAGCCGCCCAGCTGGACTCTATGTCAAGATTTAAATATATATATTTAATATTTATATATTTTATATTAATTTATTGTAAAGTATATTATTTGTTAATATTATATAATATATATACGTTGGGTGGAAGGACAGGGACCTGTAATCCTAGTCAGTCCTTGGGAGGCCGAAACAGGAGGCTGGCAGGGTGAAGGCCGGCCTCCACCTCTTAGCAAAGAGACCCTCAGACCCTCAGTGAGACCCTATTTCTCAATTAAAAACGAAAAGCGGCCGGAGGTGTATACAGTCGGGGGCAGCAGGCCCCCAGGGTTAGATTCCGAGTCCAAAAAATAAAACAAAAACCCAGATATGTGTACACGCGCGGGTTCATAGCCGCGACGGGCGGATGAATCTCAGTCCGCGCAGTGGAATATTACGCAGCCCGGACACCTGATACGGCAGAAATGAGCCTTAAGTGTCCGGCGGCCTCTTTCGCTCGGTGGTGGAGGCCGGCCTCCGCCCTCAGCCTCCCGGAGCCCTGGGGTCACGGACACGCCTGTCGGATCCAATTTCTTGGAAATTTCCAGAAAAAATAAACTCTGTGGACACCCCTAGGTGGCTTTGAGATTGTCAGGGGCTGAAGAAAAAGCGAGACCCGCTTTTATTTCATTTTATTTTATTTCATTTTATCTTATATTATTTTATTTTATTATTTTACTAATTTTTCCCCTAAAACTTCGGATATATATATATAATTTTTTTCATTTTTTTTTCTAAAACCCCAAGTCCTTCTCCTGCAGCCCGGTTCCTGCAACCTCGCTCCTGTTTGAATTTTCCTGTATTTTTTTCAAAAATGTTTTTCTTTTTCATTATTATTATTCATTATTATTATTAATTATTCTATTTTTTTGGCCGGTTTCTCTCTCTCTTTTTATTTTTCCTCATAATCACGGAGGAAATCTGCGCAACGGAAGCGCAGGGGGAGGGAGGGAGGGAGAAAAATGAAATAAAATGAAAAACCCTTTTCTGCGCCCTGTAATCCCGGCTCCGGGGGGGACTTAACGGCCCCGCTCGTTCCCGCCGAGCAAAATTAAGTCCTTATGGGAGAAAGTCACAAAGTGCCTTTGTCGGCCGCGGGGTTTTCAATAATCGGGGATAAAAAAAAAAGGAAAAAAAAGAGAAAAAGGAAGAAAAAGAGAAAAACCTGCCGTGTGTCGTTAGCACCTGGTCGGCGCCGGGGGCTCGCGACGCGGACGCCAAGTTTATTCCTCGTTTCATTTTATATTTTATTTTAGTTATTTATTTTTTTTCCGCGTCTAGAGATGAAACCCGGGGACATCCAACCTCTGAAGAACACCCCCGGCCCCATTTTTTATTCTTTATTTTGAAACAGGGTCTCGCTAAGTACCGGAGGCTGGCCTCAAACCGAACCGTGAGCCTCCACTCTCAGCCTCCTAGATGCTGGGATGACAAGCGTGCACCTCCTCGCCTGGCTATTTTTCTTTTTCTTTTTTTTTTTTTTTTTGTTAATTGTTTTGGGGGGGAAAAAGTCCCAATCAGGTGCCGAGGGCCTTTTATTCATTTAATTTTCAATACTATTTTTTATTTTTTTTTAATTCTAAAACAAGGTCCCACTCAGGTGCCGAGGGTCTCGCTACGGAGCTCAGGCGGCCTGGAATCTGCTCCGAGTTCTTGTTACCTCCCTGTGGGGACCTGGGATTGTGGGATATGTTATATATATTTATATTTATATTGTATATATTATATATATTTATATTTCATGTATATATTATATATTTTTTAATTTATATATATATATATTTTTAATTTTTCGCTTTAATCTTCCTCTTCGGCAGAGCCCGGGAGCCTTCCGCTGCCTCCCCATCGGCCCTGAAAAGCCTTTTTAATCCAGTTCTGCTCTTTAAGGAATTGCAACTAAATTGTTAAATACCTTTGGGGGAATTCGCATCCGGGGCTCGTGAGGCCGGGCGGGGCTTCGCGAATTGTGCACAAATTCAAGTATTTTTTAAGCTTTTGTTTTGAGAGATGCCGCCGCCCGAGCCCGCCAGGCCCCCAAGAGCCCCAAGTGTTGGCGGAGGCGTCCCCTTTAAGAGGCGGGGCCCGGTGGGCGGAAGCTCGCATTGGGCGGAAGTGCCCGGGACCGGGAGTGACTGTGGGCGGAAGTGCCCGTGGGCGGGACTGTGCCTGGGCGGAAGTGCCCGTGGCCGGAAGTGCCCAGTGGCCGGGCGTGCGCCTGGGCGGAAGTGAGGCCTTTGGTGGGCGTGGCCCCGGCGGGCTGTGGCGCGCAGTGGATCCTCCCCACGTGGCTGCGGGTCTCCTTCTTGCTCATTGGCTGAGGCCGGCCTCTGACCTGCCAGCCTCCCGCCTCAGCCTCCCCAGTCGTGCGATGAAAGCAGACGACCCGCCCGGACTGTTTCTTCATTTTATTTTTATTTTTATATTTCTATTCTGCCGTCCCGGGGCCTAGGTAGATATGACAGGAGGAAAAAGGAGGAAAAAATCGTATAAAACAATTTTATTTTTTATTTTTTTTTGCGGGGCTGGGGCTGGAACCCAGGGGCCCTCGACCTCTGAGCGACACCCCCCCCCCGTCGTATTTTTTAATTTTTATCCTTTATTTTTTATTATTTATCTTTTATTTTTTGTGGCGCTCGGGATGGGACTTAGGGCCGTTCTAACCTCTGAGCTCCACCCACCCCCGGCCGGATTTTTCTTTTCTTTTTTATCTTTCTTTTCTTTTATTATTTATTTTTTCGGGTCTGGGGGTGGAACCCAGGGTCATTCGACCTCCGCTTCCGCCCCCGCCCTATTTTTTTTTTTTATTCTTTATTTTGAATCAGGGTCTCCCTGCGTTGCCGAGGGTCTCGGTCAGTAGCGGAGGCCGGCCTCGAACCGCGGTCCCCCGGTCTCAGCCTCCCGAGTCCGGCTAAAATCTGAAAGTCCAAGCCCGGGATGATGTCAGATTCGTCTCTGACGTCATGAAATGGCGCATTTTGTTCTGTTTTCTTATTTTAAATTTTCCTTGTCCCCTCTCCCATTATTTTTCCAAAATGCTATTTTATTGTAAAAAAATAAAAAATAAAAATAAAAGTTCTAGAAAGTTCCGCGCGGTGCCCCGCCGCGCTCGGGCTTGTTATATATTATTTTTTTTTCTTCTTCCCTGTCTTCCCGTCTCTTTTTTTTTTTTTTCTTAAATAAATGTTAATTTATTTGATATTTAAAGTAATATTCAGGAGAGCGGCCTGTTGGCAATTGCATTTGAATTCCGCCTCGGGGCGCCGCGGGGGGCTGTCAGCGCTGACGAGGCCCCGCGGGTGTGGACGGGGCTCGCCGGGAGGCCGCGCACCGAAGCGGGTTTTTCGGGAGGTGTGCACCGAGTCGGGTTTTAGGGGGGCCGCGAAAAAAAAAAATAATTAAAAAAAAAAAAAAACCTCCCCAGGGCCGGGGTTTCTTTGGACTCGATTTTTAGGGTCAGGGGAGCACTGGAGAAGGAGTCCATTAGCGGGTCTACACCGCGTCCCTCCGTGTGCGGCTCGAGGGTTTGCAGGAGGCGCCGGGTTATTGTTTCATTCGCTTCACTTCAGGAGCGCGGGCTGCGGGCGGTGTAGACGCGGGTTTGCAGTCGGGTCGCCCCGGGTGTGGACGCCGCGGCGGGGGGGGGGGGGTCCGAGGGACCGACCGGGTTATTCGGCTCCTCCGGATTAATCCCCGGGAGCCGTTTACACCCGGCGGGGGCGAGGCCCAAGTGGGGCTTCTGGTGTCTTAATAGCCCGTCTACACCCGCACGCTCACACACAAAATAAAATAAAATAAAATAAAATAGTCTTTCTGCTTTCTTAGTAGCCCGACAAACTATTTATTATTATTATTATTATTATTATTATTATTATTAGTCCTTACAACCTGATATTCGTATTCTTATTATTTTATTATTATATTATGTTATTATTTTATTAATATTACATTATATTATTATATGATTACATTACAGGTCCCTACAATCTGATATTATTATCTTATTAATATTATATTATATTATAGGTCCCTACAATCTGATATTATTATTTTATTATTTTATTACTATTATTCTATTATTATTTTATTATTATATTATGGGTCCCTACAACCTGATATCATTATTACTTTATTTTATTATTATTATTATTATATTATTATTATTATATTATTATATTACGGGTCCCTACAATACAACCTGATATCATTATTTTATTACTATTATTTTATTATTATTATATTACAGGTCCTTCCTTACAACCTGATATTATTATTATATTATTGTATTATTGTATTATTATTTTATGATTATATTATTATATGACTATATTACGGGTCCCTACAACCTGATATCATTATTTATTATTTTATTACTGTTATTTTATTATTATATTATTATGTTATGGGTCCCCACAACCTGATATTATTATTATTATTATTATTATTATTATTATATTACAGGCCCTTACAACCTGATATTATTTTTATATTATTACATTATGGTATTATATTATTATTATTTTATGATTATATTATTACATGATTATACTACAGGTCCCTACAACCTGATATTATTATTTCATTATTTTACTTCTATTATTCTATTATTATTCTATCATTATTATATTACGGGTCCCTACAACCTGATATTATTATTATTTTTTATATTATTGTTAATCATTATCATTCGTGCTGACAGCAGCCGCTCCGGCCGCCCACGGTGTAGACAAACTCTTCCATTTTATCCTATTTCACCTTTTTTAAACTTTTCCTGCTCTTTTCTTCCTAAATCTCGCCCATTAAAGAAAAAAAGGAAAAATCCAGCCCGCGGCGTCCACACCGCCCGACCCGGGTCATTGTCTGTCTACACCCGCACGCGCGCACAAGTAAAATAAAATAAAATATCCACACGCGCATCAAAAAAACAAAATAAATTAACATAAAATATCCACACCCGCATCGATAAAATAAAATAAAATAAAATATCCACACCCCGCACTCAAAAAAATAAACTAGATTAAAATAAAATAATATCCACACCCGCATCAATGAAATAAAATAAATTAAAATGAAATATCCACACCCGCATCAATAAAATAAAATAAATTAAAATAAAATATCCACGCGCGCATCAAAAAAATAAAATAAAATATCCACACCCTCACTCAAAAAATTAAAATAAATTAAAATGAAATATCCACACACACCCGCACTCAAAAAACAATGATAAATTAAAATAAATTATCTACACCCGCACTCAAAAAATAATGATAAATTAAAACAAAACAAAATAAAATATCCACACCCGCACTCGAATAACAATTAATAATAATAATACTAAATTACAATGGACGACCGCGCACACAGGCGGCGCATACTAATTGCACAGGGCGCAGAGAGCGCGAATTTGGGCAGACCGATGCCTTGTTTTTATTCTTATATTTTTATTTTTTTCTCCCCTCTGCCACAAATTTATTTTTTAATATTTTTCCCCTCTCGCTCATTTATTTATTTTTCCCCCCCTCTCTGCCAATAATTCATTTTCCTCATGTTTCCCGCCGGGGCGTTTTCGCGCGTCTTTTTCCCGCCCCGACGCGTTTATTAAATCGGCGCGCGTTATTTATGACCCTTTTTAAGGGTTTTATTTTTATTTTTTCCCTGCCCGCTGTATTTATATTTATTTTCCCCTCTGCTCCCCGGGCGCGCGCGGTAATTGGCAGGAAAATAATTGTCCTGATGGCGCCTCGGCTGCTTCTCCGCAGCAAAGTAATTACCGCGTTTGTGCATTAAATATGATGGAGGGGCCGCCCGGAGAGTGCCCGGATGGCAAATAATATAATAATAATATAATAATATAACAAAATAATAAAATAATAATAATATAATAAAATGATAATATAATAATAAAATAATGTTATAACAATAAAATAATAAAAATAAAATAAAATAATAATTAATAATATAATAATAACAATAATAAAATAAAGTAATAATAAAATAATAATAAAATAATAAAATATAATAATAATAAATATTATAATAATAAAAAATAAAATAAAATAATAAATAATAAATATAATACTAATATGATAAAATATTAATAATAACAATAATAAATAAAGCAATAATAAAATAATGATAATGTATAATAATAATATAACATAATAATAAAAATAAAATAAAATAATAATTAAATAATAATTAAAATAATAATAAAATAAAATAATAATAAAATATAATAATAATATAATAAAATAATATTAAAACAATAATAATAATATAAAAGAATAATATAACATAATATAATAATATAATCATAAAATAATAATATAATAATAATAAAAATAATAATGATATAACAATAATTCAGTCCGGGCCTCTTTGTCATAGCCACAGAACCTGACGCGGCCTCCGAGCTGCTTTCAGGGGGGGGGGGGGTGCGGCCGGGCCTCTTTCTCGTCGCCACAGAACCTGACGCAGCCTCAGGGGGGTGTGCCAATATGTCATTTTAATATATCTCTGTGTGAATAAATAATAAAATAAATAATAAATAAAATAATAAATATAATAATTATTATTATATTTATTATTATTCTTTCAGGGCCGGCTCCCGGTCACAGGCGAGGATCTCTGCGCGGGGTTGTGAGCCTCGAACCCGGGGTCGCTTTATCCAATGAGCTGCACCGACCCTCGGCCCTGTTTTACTTTTTATTATTGTATTTTATAGTTTTGAGAAATTTTCATTATTTCATTTTATCATTTTATTTTTTATATTTTTGAGAAATTATTTTTTGTTATGTTTTTACAGATTATTATTTTATTTATTTTTTGAGATATTATTGCTTTATTTTACTACTGTATTTTATTTTATCATCTGTTTTTGAGAGCAAGGTCCTGCTAAGTGGCCGAGGGTCTATCTCGCTCGGTGTCGGAGGCCGGCCTCGAGCCCGCCAGCCTCCCGACTCGGCCTCCCGAGGACCGAGTTTCCCGACGCCAGCTGCCCGCAGCGCTTTTGAGCGGCTTGCTTTGTTTTTGTGTGTATACATAAGGCGCATTTATACGTACGTCACGAAGAACACTTACGTGTGTATACAGAAGGAGCATTTGCGTGTGCGTGCACGAGGGGGATTTACTTGTATACGTAAAAAGCATCTCCACGTGTACTGAGAGAACATTTACGTGTGTATACATATGGAGCACTTATATGCACGCGCCAGAAATCCTATGTGTATACACCAGGAGCATTTTATTGCACGCATAAGGAACATTTACATACTCTGGCAAAAATAGGATTTGCGTATGTAAACATGAGGAGCGCCTGTGTGTTCATAAAGGGCAATTGCGCGTGTATACATAAGGCGCATTTATATGCATGTACACAGGGAGCGCTTATATGTGCACACACCCGAGGAGCATTTTCACCCACCTGGGCAAGGCATTGATCTGCGTATACATAAGGACCACTGACATGTGTATACATATGGAGCATTTAAATGCATATACAGGAACATTTATATGTGTATACATATGGCGCAATCACATGCACGTAATAAAAGTCATGCGCATACATAAGGAGCGCTTATATGCACATATATAAGGACCACTGACGTGTACACATACGGAGCACTTACGTGCATATGTATACACGAGGCGCATCTCCATGCGCACACACAGCTAGCGAGCGTGGACACCAGCGTGTGCGCGCGCAGCCAGTGGGCGCCACTGCATACGGCCAGGCCGGTGTCGCGGCCGGCGGACCTGCGCAACTATTATATTCCGCTGTGTACGTGGGTTTAGTTAAAATAATTTTATTTTTTCTCGGCAAAACGGGCGGCGGAAGGACGCGGGGATTTTTTTTTTTCCCTTTTTTCCATTTTTCTTTAAAAGTTTACAATTTAAATGAACACCCATCGATGGACGTTTTATGTATTTTACACACATTTGCACAACTCCACGTCCTACGGCATGAACCACCGCGGGGGCCTCGGGGTGTGCAACTATTAGACCCCACTGTTATCGTGCGCACGATGGCTTTGCGAGCTGGAATATATATATATATGTGTGTGTGCACCCATTAGACTCCCGCTGCATGCGCAGCAGCATATGCGCCTCGGATTCGCAGGCTGGAAGGTGCGTGCAACTATTAGACCCCACTGTATACACGGCCGGGTAGAGCCCGGGGCTGCGTGTGCAACCACGATGCCCTGCGTGTACCTGGCTGCGTGCGCAGGCTCCTCTCTGCGCGCAGGTCCGCGCGTGCAACTATTATGCTCCAAGGCATACCCGGCCGCGTAGGCCCGCCACTTTCGCCCGCTGGGCCCGGCGTGCAACTATTAAACGCCCATGTATACCCGGTGGCGGCTGCGGGCTGGTTCCGCGGGCGCAACTATTAGACTCCACTGTATACACGGCGGCCCGCGCGTGCTCGGAAACAAGGTCTCGCTGAGTGGCCGAGGGTCTCTTTTCGAGGTGGCCGAGGCCGGCCTCCGACCTGCCAGCCTCCTGCCTCAACCTTTTTAGTGCTAAGATGGCGGGCCTGTGCCACCACGCCCAGGAGAGTCACTAAAATAACAATGACATTGCTATAATCAATGAATAAAATTCCCAAGACCACAAAATAATAACAATAATAATAATTACAATCAACGAACAAAAGTAATTGATAATCACCGAATTTAATGCCCCCAGGACTGCAAAAAATGATGAATTTTAATCAATGAATAAAAACCCCCAGTACCTCAAAATAATAAAAATAACAAAGTATAATCAATGAACAAAATATTTGATCGAGGAATAAATGTCCCCAGGACCGCTGGTTTGAGTCCAAATGTGGAACCAGCCTCGGTGCCTGTCAACGGGGCCAGGGAGGAGCACCAAAGTGGGAGCCCGGTGGAGTACTACTAGGGCACGAAAACGAAGAGGATGATTCAGGTCACGGGACGGGAAGAGGACGGCAAGGTAGCGAGCGAGCGGGGACACCGAGGTGTGCAAGCACCGTCAGCTCCGCAGACAGCGACGCCGACAATCAGCGGGTCACGGGGTCACGGGGTGCCCCCAACCCACGGCATGGGGTCACGGGGTGCCCCCGACACCCGCGCGGGGTCACGGGGTCACGGCGTGCCCCCACATGCAACACGGAGTCACAGGGTCACAGGGTGCCCTGGACACAGTGCACAGGGTCACCGGGTCACAGGGTGCCCCCGACACGCGCGCGGGGTCACGGGGTGCCCCCGACATGCAGCACGGGGTCACGGGGTCACAGGGTGCCCCTGACACGCGCGCAGGGTCACGGGGTCATGGGGTGCACTGGACATGCAGCACGGGGTCACAGGGTGCCCCTGACATGTGGCGCGGTGTCACAGGGTCACGGGGTGCCCCGGACATGCAGCACGGGGTCAAGGGGTCACGGGGTTCCCCTGACATGTGGCGCGGTGTCACGGGGTCACGGGGTGCCCCGGACATGCAGCACAGGGTCAAGGGGTCACGGGGTGCCCCCGACACGCGCGCAGGGTCACGGGGTCATGGGGTGCACCGGACATGCAGCACGGGGTCAGGGGTCGCGGGGTGCCCTGGACACACTGCACAGGTCACGGGGTCACGGGGTGCCCCCGACATGCAGCACGGGGTCAGGGGTCGCGGGGTGCCCTGGACACACTGCACAGGTCACGGGGTCACGGGGTCGCGGGGTCACGAGGCCTTGTCCGGCCGCGCTCGCTCGGTGCGGGCTCCCCAGTCCCGGCCTGGCTCCTCCCTCCCTCCCTCCCTCTCTCCTCGGCATTTTAATTGCGCGCTCGCTCGGGGCGCCATGGCCGCGGGCGCTCTCTAACAGCCCGAGTTTTTTCCAGGCACCTAAAAATAGGGATCCTGCGCTCAGCCCGACAAAGTGCTGACTGACGGCGACTTATCTCAGCAAAGTGGGTTAAAGCCGCGCACAGTCCGGCGCTCTCTCCTGCAGCAAGAAAAGGGGAAAAAAAAAAAGGGAAAAAATGCATTTTATAAAACACCCAGCCAGGCTGAGACCGGAGGGTCAAAGGTCGGAGGTCACGGGACGCCGCAGAGACCCTCGGCCCCCCAGTGAGACCCTCGGCCTCCTAATGAGACTCTGTTTCCCAATTAAAGAGAAATAAATCAAGCGGGGCTGCGGGTGTCGCTCGGAGTTAGAACTTTCCCTGAATCCGATCCACGGCACCAAAAAAAAAATAAATAAATAAATAATAATAATAATAATTCAATCCACGGCACCAAAAAATAAATAATATTAATTCAATCCAGGGCACCAAAAAAAAAAAAAAAAGATAAAAAAGAGAAGGTTGGGCTTTAAAGAGTTTTATAGTCGGACCCAAGTTGAATATCAGGTAATAAAAGGGAACGGGCTTCGCGCCCTCATTAGGCCTCCTTCCATGTTATGGTGATTATTATTAATTATTGTTATTTTTCCTGGGCTTTCCTCGCAGCCGGGCTTCTGACATCTGGTTTGGTTTGTTGTTTTATTATTATTATTTTCTTTCATTTTGATTTTTACCTAATAACATTTTTTTTTTCCTCCCGGATAAAAGCCCTCCGGCTCCATAACTCCGCTTTTATGGTTCCCAGACCTTGTTCTCCGTCCGCGTCCGCCTCGGCGTCTTTTTTCTTCTTTAATTTATTTTTCCTCTTTATTCTTTTTTTTTTTTACTTTTTTAAGGTCTTTTTCTTCTCCCCACTAACGCCAGCCCCACTTTTCCCTTTATCCCACATTTCCTGAGCATAAAGAGATTTTTTTTTCCCCCTAGCTGGCAAAAAAAAAAAAAAAAAGTCGTATTTCACTCTTTTTTTTCCCCTTTTGTCTGCACAGAGAGCTCTTAGCACGTCATTTTTCTTCTTTATAATATTAAGAATAATAAGGAATTTCCTAAAACGGGACGCGGGGAAAAATAATGAAGGAGGAACAGCGCGGGTCTGCGGGCAAAGAGACCCTCGGCTCCCTATTGGAACCTTGATTTTTAAAGAAAACGACGGAGATTATAGATCAGAGAAAGAAAAATGAGCCTCAATTCGATCCCCAACGCCAAAAAGAAGAAAAAATAAAAATAAAAATAAAAATATCCAGTTCAGTGCTTGGGAGGCTGAGGCCGGAGGCCGATCTGAGCCGCGGAGCGAGACCCTCGGCCACCCACGGGGGACCTGGTTTCTGAATAAAAGATAAAAAATAAAAAAAAATAAAAAAGATTGAGGATGTCGCATGTCCCTGGGGTTTATTTTTAGGACTAACTACTAAAAATATGTCTTATATCAAATTAAATTAAATACTCAGGGCTCGGGACCCAGGGGAGTCCGGAGGCCGGCCTCTATTAGAGGCTGCCTCGCCCTCGGGATGGAAATGTCACCGCAGTACGTTCTGTGTTCTTTTGTCGCCCTCTGCTGGGAAATTCTGCATTTTTCTTTCTTTCTTTTTTTTTTTTTTTTTTTCTTTTTTCCTCTCTTTTTCTCTATTTCTCGCTCTGGCCTCCAAATCCTATAATTTGGGGTTTTGTAAAGAAAATAGACACGTTGCCGTCGCCCCGGGGTCGCGGGGAGGCCGAGGAGGGAGGCCGAGACCCTCGGCCCCTCAGTGAGACCCGGGCTCAAAGGAAACAGGGAGATCCGGGCGGGACCTGAAGTAAAAATGAAAATAAAATCCAACATGAATTTTAAGAAATAAAAAAATAGAAATTCGTGGAAGAAATTTTTTTCCTTTTTTTAAATTTTTGGACAGACACCATCAAATTCTGCTTCCCCCCCCTCTCTCCTTTTTAAAAATAATTTATTAATATTGAATAAATAAAAAGTTCAAGTTAGTTATTATTGAGTAATAAACTTGTTAAGGTATTTTTTGAAAAATAATGTGTTATCAAGTAATAAACTTCTATTATTTATAATTTAAATTCGTTTTTAAATAATTATTGATAAATAATAATTTTAAATTATCCATCATTTAAATTATTTCAAAATAATTTATTTTTAATAATAAATGGGTTTAAGTTATTTAAATTATTCAAAATAATTAATTATGAAATAATAAATTTATCTTAACATTACTTAAAAATAATTGATTACATAATGAATCAATTTAAATTATTTAAATTAGTCTTGAAATTATTATTAAATAAAAATTAAATTTAAATTATTATTAAAGGAATTTATTATGAGATAATAATAAATTTAAATTATTTTAAAAGTAAGTAAATTATTAGTACATAATAAATTTAAGCTATTATTTAAATGATTTTAACATAATTTATTATGAGATAATAAATTTAAACATTAAAAATTATGTGCAGGATTATTTGTTATTGTTATAGAAATTTAAATTTAACGTAGATTATTTTAAAGTAATTTGTTATTAAATACTAAATATAAATGATTGTTTAAATTATATTTAAAATACGTTATTAGATGATAAATAATTATTTAAATTATTTGTAAGTAATTTATTATGAGATAATAAATAGTTTATTTTAAAATAATTCATGAATAC
This sequence comes from Muscardinus avellanarius, assembly GCF_963383645.1. Classification (NCBI taxonomy): domain Eukaryota; kingdom Metazoa; phylum Chordata; class Mammalia; order Rodentia; family Gliridae; genus Muscardinus; species Muscardinus avellanarius. Next base: position 111,605 of record NC_137792.1, read on the forward strand.
ATAATAAAGTTTAAATTATTTATTTAGCAAGTTTACACTATTTAAATTATTTTAAAATAATTTATTTAATCATAAATGCATTAGAATTATTTATTATTTAATAATAAATGAGTTTATATTTATTACTTAAATTATTCTTAAAAATAAGGAGAGAGAGACAGGGGAGGAGTGAGAAACACTGGGCCTCTTTATTTCCCGGCGCCGCCCGCGGCGGGCTGTGGTCAGGCGGGCGGACTCCTGGTCCAGTGCTCCCTCCCGCGCACACAAGGGGATTGTGGGGCCTCAAAGCGCCTCTGTTTCTCCAAATAAATCAAGAAAACACAGAAATCCGTCCTCGCAGCTCGGGAGGAGGCGAAGCGACGGGGTCTCGGCGGAGTTTTAACCCGATTTTCGCGTTTATTCCTCAGTTTGGAAGCCAGGTCCCACTGAGGGGCCGAGGGTCTCCACCGCCGGCCTCCGGCCTCGGCCTCCGGCAGCCGAACCCGACCCGAAGAGCTCAGGCTTCTTAAAGAGACTTTTTTTTTTTTACCTTGTGTGTCTATTTTTATTTTTATATCCTATTTTTATGATAAAAATTTATTATTTTATTTTTATAATATTTGATATTAAGAGACTTTTTTAACCTTGTGTGTCTATTTTTATATCCTGTCTATTTTTATGATAAAAATTTATAATTTTACTTTTAATATTTTATATTAAGAGACTTTTTTTTTACCTTGTGCGTCTATTTTTATTTTTACACCCTGCGCGTCTATTTTTTATGACGAAATTTTATAATGTTATTTTTATAATATTTACCTAAATATAAAAATAAATTTTGTTCTCTGATTTTACGAGCCAGCGTTTCTTTTGATTGGGGCTTTTAAATTTTTTTTATTTATTACTTATTACTTATTTTTAATTTTACGAACTTTCTTTGCAATATCCTTCGCCGTAAAAATGCGACCCCGGTCAACTAACGACGCCCTCGGGGCGTCATAAAATCTTTTTACTTAAAGAATAATGAAAAACACATTTTTAAATTTTTTTTTTTTAACGTGGGGAGCGGAGGCGCTGGTCTTTTTTTGTGTGTGTGGGGGGGAAAATTCGTCCATTTTATTCATTGACGATCTGAAAAAATAAATTTTATTTTTGGGAAATTCACCCACTTGTGAAAATAATAATAGATTTATAATAAATAATAAGAGATAATAAATGATGATGATGATGATGATAATAATAATAATAATAATAATAATAATAATAATAATAAATACCAAATAATACAATAATATTTTAAGTTTCCATCCACATCCGACGATTTCGGCCCAATTGCGGGTTTCTGGCGCCGCCCCGTGGTCATTTGAGGGAACAAGAAGAGGAAAAAAATAAAAATAAAAATTCCGACTAAAATTCAAAAACTTTTTAAAGTTAAGACGGGGCCTCAACTCTGAGCAGAGAGACCCTCGGCCACCTACTGAGACCCCGTTTCCAAATTCAAAAAATAAAAAATAAAATAAAATAAAATAAAATAATAGGGCCCAGACGGAGGCCGAGGTTTTTTATTTTTTATTTTTTTATTTTTTTTACAGAGCTGTCTTTTCCATTTTTTATTTCTGTCAGGTCTGTGGCGATAAAAAAAATGCCAGAGTGTGGAGATGGAATAAAATGTGTCAAATATTATATTAAACACAGATTTAAACACAGATTTAACCCGATGGCGGGTCCCCGGGGACTGATTTACAGGGGAAAAGTGGAAAAGAAACGTTTCCGACGTTTAAGCACTGAGAGAAAAAAAAAATAGAATTAAATACATATATTTTGGGGGGAGGAAAAAGAATCTGGGTACGGAGGCCTGGGACATTTGACCTCCGACCTCTGCCCCTGGCTCTATTTTTAATTTTTTTTAATTTTTAATTTATTCTATTTTTAATTTTTTTTTAATTTTTAATTTTGAAACCGGGTCTCGCTAAGTAGCCGAGGCCGGCCTCGAACCGCGGTCCTCCAGGTCTCGGCCTCCAGAATGCCCGGATGACGAGCGCGCCCACCGCGCCCGGCTAATAGATATGTAATTAATAGACTTAATTTAATATTTAAATTAATAGCCTCCAAGATGCCCGGATGAGGAGCGCGCGCCTCCACTCCCGGCTAAGAGATATGCGATTTAATAGATTTAATATTTAAATTACTAGCTAGGTAAATCTAACCGATACATAATTAGATACATAAATATAGTCATTAGTTATTAATTTATTAATAATTAATTTACAATCGTGAAGTAATTATTTCTCAACTTTTTTTAAATTCTGCGTTATTTACCTTATTAGTTCGGTTCATATTATTAGTAATAATATTATTAAGGCCCGAAGAGACCGTCTGGGAAAAGCGCCAGACATATATTTTATTGGACGCGGGAGATTCAGCAGAAAAATAAAATAAAATAAAACACATTTCCGGCCCTTTGGCTTCCGGGGTTTTTAATATTTAATGCGCACGCCCGAGCCCGCGCAGGAATCTTAAATAAAAACAGTATATTTCTCGCGCCGAGGCGGAGGCCGCCCAGAAACCAGGAAAAACGCGGGGAAATGGAAAAGGAAAAGGAAATCGGAAGAAGACGGGAAGCGCGTGTCAAATCTAACTCTGATTTGACAGAAAATAAAATGAATAAATATAAATATATTTATATCCGGGCGTGGTGGCGCGCGATCGTCATCCCCGCGCTCGGGAGGCTGAGACGGGAGGACCGCAGGTTGGAGGCCGGCCTCCGCTACTGAGCGAGACCCTCGGCTACTGAGTGAGACCCGGTTTCCAAATAAGATATAAAACAGGTCTGGGAGTGCAGCCCGGAGGAAGAAGGGCTTCTGGGAGCCCCAGGACTAATAATAATAATAATAATAATAATAATAATAATAATAATAATAATAAAACAAATAAAATATAAAATAGGTCTGGGAGTGCAGCCCGGAGGAAGAAGGGCTTCCGGGAGCCCCAGGACCAATAATAATAATAATAATAATAAATAATAATAATAATAATAATAATAATAATAATAAAACAAATAAAATATAAAATAGGTCTGGGAGTGCAGCCCGGAGGAAGAAGGGCTTCCAGAAACCCCAGTACCACCACCAATAATAATAATAATAATAATAATAATAATATATAATATATAATATATAATAAAATAAAATATAAAACAGATCTGGGAGTGCAGCCCGGAGGTAGAAGGGCTTCTGGGAACCCCACTACCACCAAAATAATAATAATAATAATAATAATAATAATAATAATAATAATAATAAATAAAATAATAATAATAATATAAAATAAAAATAAATAAAATAAAATATAAAATAGGTCTGGAAGTATAGCCTGGAGGGAAAAGGGTTTCCAGGAACCCCAGTACTACCAAAATACTAATACTACTACTACTAATAATAATTAATAATATATAATATAAAATAAATAAAATATAAAATAGGTCTGGGAGTGTCGCCCGGAGGTAGAAAAGCCCCCGGGCTCCACCCCCAGGACCAGAAAAAAGAAAAAAGAAAATAAAAGAGAAAATTAACGGGCACACAAAAAGTGTAATTCCGACCCTGACGGGCACGCGGTGTGGGAATTCATAATATATCGGGCACCTGGGAAGATGATGGGGAGCGCGGCGGATTATTATTATTATTATTAATATTATTATTATTAATTATTAATTATTATTAGTTATTTGTAAAAGGAGAAGGGCGCAGGGTCCTCTGGGCGCGGATCCTCGCGTTTAAGCCGCGTGCAGACGGTGCTGGGTGTTAAGTACCAGGAGACTAGGTCCACATAGTACCTAGGAGCAAGCACTCAACCAACTGATTCGTGTCTATATTTATTGATTACTTTGTTGTTGTTTTTTTGGCGGGAATGGGACATTTATACTCTTTTCCTGGGCCTTCGACCTCCGAGCTCCACCCCCGGGGCCTATTTTTTATTCTTTATTTTGAAACCAGGTCTCACTGAGTTGCCGAGGGTCTCGCCGAGTGGCCGAGGCCGGCCTCGAACCGCGGTCCTCCAGGTCTCGGCCTCCCGAGTGCCCGGATGACGAGCGCGCCCCCGCGCCCGGCTGTCTTTAGTTATTATTGATTATATTTCGAAGCCCGGTCTGGGGGGGGGGGTGTTGACGTCACCAAAGCCCCGAGGAGCCATTCGTGGGTGGAAATTGTGTGGGAAATCCAGGACTCATGGGAGGCGGAGGGAGAAGAGACACTGGATGTCAGTTTCAAGGCACCCCGGGGCATGCTGCTGTCAGTTTCAAGGCACCCCGGGATACCCCTCTTCCTTAATTACTAAAAGCCCAGCGCGCTCCAAAGTGTGGTTTCTAGGCCCCCCTCCGCCCGTCTACGACGCGAGGGAAGGACGAGGGCCTTGGTTGAAAAGCGGGTTTCTAGGGACCCCAGACACGGGCAAAAGCGGGTTTCTAGGGACCCCAGAGACGGACGAGTCCTCGGGGGCCTGGGCGGCCATGTAGTGGGCGGCGCCGAGCGCGGGGGTCGCGCCCCCCGGGGTCACCGCGTCGCCCTCGGGCCCCGGGGCCCAGGCCAGCTCCACGCTGCTCTCGGCCTCCGCCGCCTCCGGCCTCCGCGGGGGCGACACGTCCTGGGTGTCGGCGATCCAGGCCTGCGGGGACGACGGAGGCCGGGAGGACGGAGGCCGGGGAGGGAGGCCGGGAGGAGGGAGGCCGGGGAGGGAGGCCGGGAGCACGGAGGCCGGGGAGGGAGGCCGGGAGGATGGAGGCCGGGGAGGGAGGCCGGGAGCACGGAGGCCGGGGAGGGAGGCCGGGAGCACGGAGGCCGGGGAGGGAGGCCGGGAGCACGGAGGCCGTACCTGGAAGTTGCCCCGGTGGCGCTCGAAGAGCCCGGGGAAGGCGGCGCGCGGGTCGGGCACGCTGGGCACCAGGCAGCGCCTGACCCTGCGGGGCGGAGAAAAAAAGATGGCGGCGGAGGCCGGGGGTGGAGGCCGGCGAAGTGGAGACCGGCCTCCACCGCGGGGCGGAGACCCTCGGCCGCCCACGGAGACCCCTTTTTTTTTTTTTTTAAATGAAATTATTAAATAGGGCCGGGCTAAGGCGGCCAGCTTTCTCCCCGCCCCTTGCGCCTCCCGCCGACGCCATTTTGGAGGCCGGGAGGGGAGGCCGGGAGAGGAGAGGCCGGGGAGGCCGCTTTACCTCTGCAGCTTCCAGGCGGACAGGAGCAGGAGCAGCGCGGCCAGCGGGGCGCAGACGAGGCCGGGGCCGGGGAGGCCGCGCGGGGCCGCCGGGCAGGACGCTGCAGGGGTGGGGTTCAAAGATTTTAGGAAAATTTAAAGAAATTAAAAAGCTTGTGCGTTATCCCACCAGATACACCCGCTTCCGTTTTTATTTTCTATTTGTTTTCTGCTGATTTTATTCCTCTTTTCTGTTTATTTAATTTTACTTATTTTATTGCTAATTATTTTCTATTTATTTTTTTTACTTATTCGCTTATTTTCTGTTTATTTATTTACTCGGTTTCTATTTTCTGTGAATTTCATCCTATTTGTATTTTCTATTAATTTTATTTATGTTTATTTTATTTATCCACTTATTTTATTTACTTGGTTTCTATTTTCTATGAATTCCATTTCATTTATATTCTCCACTTATCTAATTTCTTTTTACTTTCTATCCATTTTATCTATTTTGCTTCTATTTGTCTTCTATGTATCTCATTTATTCAGTTAATTTCTATTTAATTTCATTTATCCAATTTCCACTTAGCTTTTTTATTTGTACCTATTTCCTATTTATTTATTTTTATACTGAAGCCCGAGGCGCCCGTCCGCCTCCACGTCCAGGTCTCACTGAGGGGCTGAAGGTCTCTGTCTGGCGGCGAGGCCGGCCTCCCTCCTCCCGGCCTCCCTGCTGGGCCTCCACCCTCCCGGCCTCCCTCCTGAGCCTCCATCCCCCGGCCTCCCTCCCAGCCTCCACCCTCCCGGCCTCCCACCCGCGGGCCTCGCGCGCCGCCATCTTGTGACCGGCGTCCACTCGCTGGGCGCGGCGCGGGCGCCATAGTGCGCGTCCTTGGGCTTCACCCGCGCGCGGAGCTGGTGGCAGCGCCGCGGGTCTAGACCGCGCAGGGTCGCGTTGCAGGATCCGGATTCGTGCGTCTGCGCGGGGGGGGGGGGGGGGAGTCAGCAACGCGCATGCGCGGGCCGCAGAGACCCTCGGCCGCCCGCGGGGACCCGCGCGCCATTTAAATTTAATTTTTTTTAAATTTATTTTTTATTTTTATTTTTTCGTGAGTGGTATTAGGGGGGGGGGAACCCAGGGGCTTTTCTACCCCCCGGGCCACACCCCGAGACCTATTTTATATTTTATTTGGAAAACAGGGCCCCACTGAGGAGCGGAGGCCGGCCTCGAACCCGCGCCATCCTCCGGTCTCGGCCTCCCCGGCGCCGGGATGACGAGCGGGCGCCTCCACGCCCGGCCGCCGTCTTCAAATTTTAAAATAAAATGAAAAGTGAAATTAAAAAAATAGAATATAGAGCCGGGCGTGGTGGCGCGCGCTCGTCATCCCGGCATTTGGGAGGCTGAGTCGCGGGGATCCGGGTTCGAGGCCGGCCTCCGCTACTCAGTGAGGCCCTGTTTCCAAATGAAATATAAAATAATAAAATGGGAACTTTTAGAAAGGGAAAGAAAAATATAAAATGAGATAGAAAACAAAAACAAAATAGAAAATAAAAATAAAGTATAAAACAATAAAAGAGGAAATAGAAAGTGAAATAAAAAATAAAATAGAAAATGAAATAGAATATAGGGAATAAAATATAAAAATAATAAAATAGGAAATAGAAAGTGAGATAAAAATATAAAACGAGATAGAAAATAAAAATAAAAAATAAAACGTAGAATAATAAAATAAAATAGGAAATAGACAGTGAAATAGAATATAGAAAATAAAATATAAAATAATAAAATTAAACGGTGCCGGGGCGGAGGTCGGAGGTCGGAGGTCGGAGGTCAGAGGTCGACCCGGGCTCACCTGCCACTGCGCGTCCCAGTCGTCGCGGTGCTGCACCTGGTAGACGAGGCCGCCGTAGGGCAGGTCGGGGCAGAGCACGGTGACGCCGCCGCCGTCCGCCGTCCACGAGAAGGCCAGGTCCCTGGGCGCCCGGGGCTTCACTGCGGGGTCAGCAGAGGGCAGAGGTCAGCAGAGGGCAGAGGGCAGCAGAGGGCAGAGGTCAGCAGAGGGCAGAGGGCGGCAGAGGGCAGCAGAGGGCAGAGGGCAGAGGGCAGCAGAGACCCTCGGCAACCAACAACCTGACTTCCAAAAAATAAATAAATATAAAATAAAAATTAAAAAAAAAAATCAGCCGAGAGACCAAAAAATAAGATAAAATAAATAAATAAAAAATAAAATAAATACAATACAATACAATAAATAATAAAAAATACAATACAATACAATAAATAATAAAATAAAATAAATAATAAAATAAATAATAATATAAAATAAAATAATAAAATAAAATAATATAAAATAAAATAAAATAAAATACAATCCCAGCAGGGCGGCGCTCACGGTACTCGCTGACCAGCAGGCTCCGGGCCAGCAGCGTCCGGCTCCCGTTCTGGACGGAGAAATGGAGGACGCGACCCTTGACCTCCAGGTCGCAGCCGCTCGTCAGGCCTCCGTCCAAAAGGTACCGGTCGCAGGTTCGGTCCTCGGCGTCGCGGTTGAAGCTGCCGTGAAAAGAAAGGGAGAAAAACGCGTCAGTGCCTTGTTTCCACATTAAAAAATAAAAATAAAAATAAAAGGGGGCTGGGGGGCAAAGGTCAAATGTCAGTATCACAGAAATATTTTAAAAAATGTCTTTGGGAGGCCGAGGCGGGAGGCTGGCGGGGTGGAGGCCGGATCAAGAGACCCTCGGCCACCCAGTGAGACCTGGTTTCGAAATAAAAATAAAATAAAATGGAAAGGGCCCGGGGGCGGCTCGGGGTCAAAGGCCGCAGGTGAGGGGTCGCGCACACTCGCCGGTAGCGCAGGCTCAGGTTGGTCCCCGCGGCGTCGGCGTCGCGGCTCCAGGACACGCGCACGGTCTCCAGGTCGAAGCAGACGAGGCTCAGGCGCAGCGCGGGGCCTGGGGGGAGAGGGTCCCGCGGAGGGGCTGAGTGCTCCCTGCTAAGTCCTCCGGAGGGGCAGAGTGCTCTTTGCTAAGTTCTACTAGGAAAAAACAGTCTCGCTGAGTGGCTGAGTGCTCTTTGCTAAGTCCTCCGGAGTGGCTGAGTGCTCCTTGCTAAAGCCTACTAGGAAAAAATAGTCGCACTGAGTGGCTGAGTGCTCTTTGCTAAGTCCCACGGAGGGGCAGAGTGCTCTTTGCTAAGTACTACCAGGAGTAAAAAGTCTCGCTGAGTGGCTGAGTGCTCTTTGCTAAGTCCTCCGGAGTGGCTGAGTGCTCCTTGCTAAGTCCTACTAAAAAAAATAGTCTCGCTGAGTGGCTGAGTGCTCTTTGCTAAGTCCTCCGGAGTGACTGAGTGCTCTTTGCTAAGTACTACTAGGAATAAAAAGTCTCGTTGAGCGGCTGAGTGCTCTTTGCTCAGTCTTACTAGGAAAAGAAAGGTCTCTCTGGGTTTCTGAGTGCTCTTTGCTAAGTCCACCTGAGTGGCTGAGTGCTCTTTGCTAAGTACTACTAGGAATAAAGTCTCTCTGAGTGGTTGAGTGCTCTTTGCTAAGTACTACTAGGAATAAAAAGTCTCACTGAGTGGCTGAGTGCTCTTTGCTAAGTCCTACTGGGAAAAACGGTCTTGCTGAGTAGCTGAGTGCTCTTTGCTAAGTAGTACTGGGAAATGGGGTCTCGCTGAGTGGCTGGGTGCTCTTTGCTCGGTCCTACAGGGAAACGGGGTCTCCCTGAGTGCTGAGGGTCCCTTTGCTAAGTCCCACTAGAAGAAGAAAGGGCTGTCTGAGTGGCTGAGTGCTGTTTGCTGAGTCCCACGGGCGGACGCGGTCTCGCCGGGCGGCCGAGGGTCTCGGCCTCCGACGGAGCAAGAGCGGGAAGCGTGGTTTTGGGTGGTTTGGGGTTTTTTTGTGGTTTTGGGTGATTTTGGGGTTTTTTGTGCCCGGCCTTTTCCCGGGTCCTGGTGAGTCAGGGGCCCGGGAAGTGGAGGCCGAGGCGGGAGGCCGGGGAGGGAGGCCGCTCCGCCCCGGCCAGGACACAGACCCTCGGCACCCCAGGGAGACCCTGCTTCCAAAGAAAAGTCAATGAAATAAAATAAAATGAAAATATAAGATAAGATAAAATTTAAAAATAAATAAATAAAATAAAAAATAAAATAAAATAAAAATATATACAATAAAATAAATAAAATAAAAATATATACAAAAATAAATAAAATAAATAAAAATAAAATAAGATACAAATGAATTAAATTAAATTGGGCAAAACATAAAAATAAAATATGGAAAAATCAGTGCTTCCGTCGTCATCGGGCCCCCGCTGCCTAAAAGCAGAATTAAAAATCCTCCAACTTCTGCATTTCGCCCCCGGCCTCCTCCCACGGTAAAAAAAAAAAAAAAAAAAAAAAAAAAAAAAAAAAAAAAAAAGGAAACTGACATTTAAAACCGAGTGAGATTTAAAACAAATTTAAAACGAGAGGCTTAAAAATAATAAATTCCCCGTTGAAATGACAGGCACAGAGACCCTCAGCCACTCAGGGAGACCTTGTTTCCAAATTTTAAAGAATTAAATTAGGGCTATGGGAGGAGCCCCCGAGGCACCGAAAATATAATTTAGAAAAACATAAATATAAATTTTAAAAGCCCCATGCCTGCCTCCAGAGGAAAAAAAGTAGAAAAGGAAAAATAGAAGGAAAAGAAAATACAAAATCAAACCACAGACGACGCGTTTCTGTCCCACAGACGGAGGCGCCGAAAGAGGGTTTTCTAAGAAGTTACTAGAAAGAAAAATAGAACAGAAAAGAAGAAGAAAATGTCATTCCAGGACTTGGGAGGCTGAGACCGGAGGCTGGCAGGCTGGAGGCCGGCCTCGTCCACTTAGCAGAGAGACCCTCGGCCACTCAGCGAGACCCTGTTTGTTTCCAAATTTAAAAATTAATTTAAAAATAAAATTTTAAAGGAGAAAAAAGGACGTGTGGGCGCCCACCAGGAGACCGGAGGCTGGAAGGCCGGAGGCCGGCCTCGAACGCTGGGCCAAGAGACCCTCGGCCACTCAGTGGGACCTTGTTTTTAAAGAAAGAAAGAAAAAGAGAAAAAATAAGGGAGGAGAGGGAGGTCAGTGGGTCACGTCCATCCGTCTGTCCCGTCTTACCCTCGTCCTCGGCCCTGGAGGCCGCCGGGTCCCGGAGCAGCAGGAGGAGGAGGAGGCGGAGGCCGCGGGCGGAGGCCGCGGGCCGGGCGCGGAGGCCGCCGGTCCTCATGGCTCGGACGGACGGACGGACGAGGCCCGCGTGGCCGGGAGGCCGCGGCCTCGGAGGGGAAAAGAAACTGGGGAGCTGACGGGGCAGGAAGCGCAGCCCGGAGATCAGAAACCCTGATACTCGGCAAGGGAACAGAAAAAAAAAAAAAAAAAAAAAAAAAACCACTTTTTTTTTAATTAGAAAAGAGAAAAACTATTTTTTTATTTAGAAAAGAGAAAAACATTTTTTTAATTTAGAGAAGAGAAAAAAATTTTTTAATTAAAAAATGAGAAAAACATTTAATTAGAAAAAAGAAAAAAAATTAAATTAGAAAAGAGAAAACCCCATTTTTTTAATCAGAAAAGAGAAAAACAATTTTTTTTTAATTAGAAAAGAGAGAAAAATCGAGAGAGAAGGGAGCCGGGATTAGTATCCACTTTTTAGATATGTTTGGAAAACGTTCCGTGTGTTGACTGAGGAGGGTCGGTTAACACAAATATGATCTGGGCCTGGGTCAGTCAACAAAACCTGCTTAATGGTCATAGATCAGTTAACACAGAGGTCGGGGGTCAGTTAACACAGAGGTCGGGGGTCAGTTAACACAGAGGTCGGGGGTCATTTAACACAAAGGTCAGGGGTCGGGTCGGTTAACATAAAAGTCGGGGGTCAGTTAACACTAAGGTCAGGGGTCAGTTAACACAGAGGTCAGGGGTCATTTAACACAGAGGTCGGGGGTCACTTAACACAGAGGTCGGGGGTCAGTTAACACAAAGGTCAGGGGTCGGGTCGGTTAACATAAAAGTCGGGGGTCAGTTAACACAGAGGTCGGGGGTCAGTTAACACAGAGGTCGGGGGTCATTTAACACAAAGGTCAGGGGTCAGTTAACACAGAGGTCGGGGGTCACTTAACACAGAGGTGGGGGTCAGTTAACACAAAGGTCAGGGATGAGTTATCAGAAAGGTCGGGGGTCAGTTAACACAAATGTGATTTTTTGACGGAGCCGCTGAGTCAGGCAATTTCAGGCCGAGGCGGGTCTTGGGCTCGGCGGGCGCCATTTATTTTCCCATAATCCTCGCCTCTGTCTCCCTCCGACCAGATTTAGCCGCCAACGTCACTCCCGGGGCTCTGGAGGCCGAGGCTGGAGGCCGGCGGGGCGGAGGCCGGCCTCCACCACCGGGCAGAGACCCTCGGCCACTCCGTGAGACCCGGAGCCTGGATTTTAAAAATAAAATAACTCTCCAGCCGGGCGTGGTCATCCGGGCGTCCGGGAGGCTGACACGGGAGGCTCGCGGGCTCGAGGCCGGCCTCAGACACTGAGGCAAATAAAATAAAAAGTTAATTTGCACAACCGGGGGCGGAGCCGACTTCACTTCTGAGAAATCGCTTTATCTCTGTTGCGTCGCCGCCCTGAGCTCAGCCGAGTCTCCTATCAGATCCTCCGCCCCTCTTCCTTTTCTTCTTTTTAAACTTCCTTTCTTTTTCTCTTTTTTATTTCTTTTAGTAATTTAGAGGCAGGGTCTCGCTGAGTGGCTGAGGGTCTCTTGGTTCAATGGCCGAGGTCGAGGCCGGCCTCCAACCAGCCGGCCTCCCGCCTCGGCCTCCCAAGGGTCTGACTCAGCAACTTAGGGAAGCCCCGCTCAGGAATTTGATGAGACCCTCGGCCTCCAATAGAGAGACCCTCGGCCTCCATTAGAGACCCTCCCGGTCTCTTTTTTTTCTTTTTTTCCCGGAATTAGCGGCGGCGAAGGGAGTTTCCACTGCGGTGACGCTGGCGATTGGCTCTGGAGATGAGAAGATACAAAGAAAAGCAGAAAAAAGAAAGAAAAAGAATAAAAAACACAGAAAAAGTGTGTACCGACCGCGGCCCCGTCTACCCCGCGCCCGGACCCGGGATCCCGGCGTGGAGGCCGCGAGGGGAGGCCGCGGGCTGGAGGCCGGCGACGGCTGCTGAGCAGAGACCCTCGGCCCCTCGGCGAGACTTGGCTTCCAAATAAAACCAATAAAAAATAAAAAATAAGGCTTCTGGGGTCATTCTGGGTTTTTTATTTTTCCCAGGAGGCCGGGATGCCGAAGGGGCTTCTGGGTCCCCAAGGCCACTTTTTTGGGGGGCTGCACCCCAGATCTGCAAGTCTATATTTTTTTTCTGAGCTCCCCGGGGCCTCGGGGCCTCCCTCGGGCTCAGCCTCGACCCCTGAATTAATCGCACCAAAGCTGGACGTCATTTATTCAACTGCAAGTGGACATTTCAGGGGCCTGGCCCCGCCCCGGAAGTAGGGGGCGCGGTCAAAGGTCGCGGAAGGCGCGTGATTGACAGGGGAGGGGGAGCCGGCGCGCTGCTGCCGCCTCGCGGCCGGAAAAAGAACCTCACCCCAGAAAATAATAATAATAATATAATAATAATAATAATAATAATAATAGTAATAATAATGCCAAGAAAAAAGCATCCGTCTACACTGCGGGCGCAGGAAAGGCCCGGAAACAAAAACAAAATAGGGTTTGTTTAATTTAAAAAAAAAAAACAAAATAGGATTTATTTATTTATTTTTGAATTTACAGGGGTGGCACCCGGGGGGCGTTTGACCTCCGACCTGCACCCCGGCCCTGTTTTTTTTTTATTCTTTATTTTGAAACTGGGTCTCGCTGAGTGGCCGAGGGTCTCGCTAAGTATCCGAGGCCGGCCTCGAACCCGCGAGCCTCCGGTCTCGGCCTCCCAGGTGCTAGCATTATAAACGTGGCCACCGCGGGCATCTGGATTATTAGGTTTTTTTTAAATTTCAAACCTTCTCTGCGCCTCGGGATGTGCAGTTACCGGCCGCGGCCAGCAGATGGCGGCAGAGACGCAAGAAAAAATAAAATTAATTCATTAAAATTTAAAAATAAAAATAAAAATAATCCCGCCTGGCGGGTTCGCGGTCCGGCCCCGAAATCAGGCTATTTTGGTACCCGAAATAAATAAATTATAAATAAGTAAATAAATAATAAATTAATTAAATTGAAGCCGAGGGAGAGAATGAAGTGGGATCCCCGGTGTCCTGGTAAAGAGACTCTCGGCCACCTATTTTATATTTATTTTTCTTTTTTCTTTTTTTCTTTTTATATTTATATTTCATTTTAAAATTTACATTTATTCTTTATTTTTATACCCTTATTGTTTATTTATTTTTTATATTTCGTTTTTATATTTCATTCTTATATTTATTTTTTATTTTTATATCTTTATTTTTTATATTTTATATTTTTATATCCATCTTTATTTTTCATTTTTATATTTATTATTTTATATCTATTTTTAATTTTTTATATTTTATATTTTTATATTTTATTTATATTTATATTTTTTATATTTTAGTTTTGTGTGGTCGCCTTCCTAGCAACAACCCCCCCCCAGCCCCATTTCATTTTATTTTCTCTATGTTGAAGCAGGTCTCCCCGAGGGGCCGAGGGTCTCTGCCCAGCGACTGCGTCACGCTCACCCCTGACCTCGTAAACAGCGTCTGGTGACATTTTCTCTGTGGAAAATAAACCGATTTATGGCTCAGCGCGGGGTCCGGGCGCGGATTTGGGGAACAGAGAGTCGGGTCGGGCAGGAATCCCCCCGGCTCCGGGGGTGGGGGAAAAAAACCTCTGCTTTCTATTTATATATATACATATATAAAAATATATATATACAAAAATATATACGTATATATAAAATATAAAAATAAAATATAAAAATAAAATATAAAAATAAAATATAAAAATAAAATATAAAAATAAAATATAAATATAAAATATAAATATAAAATATAAATATATAAAATATAAATATATAAAATATGAATATAAATATATACAAATATATGTGAATATATAAATATATACACATATATAAATATATATAAACATACAAATATATGAATATATAAAATATATATAATATATAATATATATTTTTATATTTTATATTTTATATTGTTATATTTTAAACTCAGTCTACAGGTTGGCTACACCCCCGCCCTATTTCATTTTATATATATATAATTTTTTAAAAATATATAAATAGGGTCTCAGTAGGCGGCTGAGGGTCCCTGTGGCGGCGGAGGCCGGCCTGCAACCTGCCATTCCCCCATCTCAGCCACCCACAGAGACCCTCGGCCTCCCAGTGAGACCGTCAGCCTTCAATAGAGACCCTCGGCCTCCGTTAGAGACCCTCAGCCTCCTACTTAGACCCTCGGTCCTGATCGCCCCTCGGGGGCCTTTGCCAAGAAATCCAGGTACATCCGGGTTCCTTAGGAATGCCCCGCCCTTGTTCTCTGCTGTATACTACTCCACGGGTGGTCTACGAAGCCCCCTCCCCGGCCTCCCCTCCCCGGCCTCCCCTCGGCGGCTTTGCACACGGCCCGCCCCGCCCTCCCCGCCCCCGGCCTCTTGCTTCACGTCGGGAGGAAGCTGCGCGGGCGGCGCCGGCTCCGAGGGAAATAAAACTTTAAAACGAGGAAGCTCCGGCGAGGCCGCGTCCGTCCCTCCGTCCGCCCCTCCGTCCGCCCCTCCGTCCGCCCCTGTGCCCGTGGGTCCGGCCGGGGGAGGCCGCGGGCGGAGGCTGCGTCGGCCTCGCCGGTGGAGGCCGGGTCTGAAGGCCGCAGGCGCGGGGGAGGCTGAGCTCGTCCGAGGTTGTTGGGGTCATCCGGGTAAGTGGGGGCGAACCCAGATTTGGGGTGGGGGCGGGGTCAGAGCTCAGGGACCCCGCGGGAATGCTGGGAATCGGCTTCGGAGGCCGGGGAGACTCGAACCCGGGTCCGGTGTGCGGCCTCCGCGCCCGGTGTTATGGTTTCCGGTACAAAAACAGGTCCCGCTGAGGGGCCGAGAGTCTCTTTTATTTAAAAATAAGAAAATGAGGTCTCGCTGGGGGGCTGAGGGTATCTCCCTCTCTCTCTCTCTCTTTTTTTTTTTTCTGAAACAAGGTTCGGCCAGGTGGGCCGAGGGTCTCTGTGCTGAGCGGCGGGTCGAGGCTGGCCTCCCCTCTCGGCCTCCCAGGTGCTGGGGTTAGGGTTAGGGCTTGTCTCCAGGCTTTAAAATCTTTGCTTGAAATAAAACTGCTCAGGATTCCAGGACCTGGGGTGGACCTGATGACCGATATGTTTTTTATTATTATTATTATTATTATTATTATTTTTAATTATTTTTAATTTCATTTTGTTTTATTTTTAATTTCTTTTTAAAAGTAATGTTTTAATTTCTTTATTTTTATTTATTTCTTTATACCTAACTTCTTGATGTTTCATTTCTTTATTTTTAACTTTATTTTTTATTTTTTAATCTTTTTAACTTTTATCGTCTTTTATTTATTTATTTTTAAATTCTTTATTTACTTATTTTTAAATTTATTTATATATTTATTTATTTATTTGTTTTTATTTTTTGGTGGCCCTGGGGTTCCTGGAAGCCCTTCTACCTCCGGGCTACACTCCCAGACCTATTTTATACTTTTTTATTTTTGGAAGCAGGGTCTCCTAAGCCGGCGCGGCCGGCCTCGAACCTCTGCCTCCCAGGCGCGGGGATGACACGCGAGGCCGCCGCGCCCGGCTCCATCTTCCATTTATTTTTCACATTTTAATAAATTCTGGGCTGGCCGGGTGGGCGCCTGGGAGGCTGAGACTGGGGGAAGCGCAGGTTCGAGGCCAGAGACCCTCAGCCCCTCAGTGGGACCCTCGAACTGACTGACGGGCGAGACCCCGCTCCACCTAGCAGGACCTGAAACTTAAAAATAAGATGAATAAAAGTAATTAATCAAATAAAATAAGTTAAATAAATAAAATAAAATAGAAAATATAACAAATTAATTAATTAAAACGAAACAAGTAAAATTAATAAAAATAAAATTAATAATAAAAATAAAATTAATTAAATAAATAAAATAAAAATTTAAATAAAATAAATTAATTAACGAAACAAGTAAAATTAATAAAAATAAAATTAATAATAAAAATAAAATTAATTAAATAAATAAAATAAAAATTTAAATAAAATAAATTAATTAAAACGAAACAAGTAAAATTAATAAAAATAAAATTAATAATAAAAATAAAATTAATTAAATAAATAAAATAAAAATTTAAATAAAATAAATTAATTAAAACGAAATAAGTAAAATAAATAAATAAATAAAATTAATTAAAAGTAAAATAAAAAAATAAAATAAAATAAAAACATAAAATAAATAAAATAAATAAAATAAAACACCACGAGCGGCAGGCATAACTCAGAGGTCGCGTGCGCGGACCAGGAGATGAGTAAATAGGACCCGGTTTTGGGTTTTCCTCCATCACTGTGCTGAGTAATAAAGACAGAGGAAGAATGACGTCAGAGACTCAAAACGGGAACTCGAGGCCGACTTCCCCAAAGCGCCAGAAAAAGCAGAAACAGAAAAGACACCTCAGCAGCGGGGCGTCCTCATCCGGGCATTCGGGAGGCAGACGCTGGAGGACAGCGGATTAGAGGCCGGCCTCCGCCACTGAGCGAGACCCTCGGCGACTCGGGGAGACCGATTTCAAAGTAAGGAATAAACAGTAGGGCCGGGGGTGGAGCTTGGGGGCAGGATGCCCCTGGGTCCCATCCCCAGAACCTAAATAAATTAATAAATTAATTATTAATAAATAAAGAAGAAATAAATAGGGCTACGGGTGTGGCTCGGAGACAGACTGCCCTGGGTTCCATCCCCGGTGCCGCAGAAATAAACTTAAATAAATAAAAATAGGTAAAATAGGAACCTATTTTATTGTGTAAACGATAGAAATTAATTTCGAGCCCGGCGCGGGGGCGCACGGAGGCGGCGGCGCGAGGGCCGCGGGTTCGAGGCCGGCCTCGGCGGCTCGGCGAGACCCCGCCTGCAAATGAAATTAAAACTGGGTCCGGGGTGCGACCTGGAGGCAGGAAGCCCCGGGCCACAAAATACGCGGATTAATTAAAATAAAGTAAAACCATCTGTCTCCCAAGGCCTCCCTGACATCATTTCCTCTGCTAAGCCCCGCCTCCTAAGGGCCAGTCACTTAAGGCTCTCGCCGACGGCACTTCCGCCCACTAAGCCCCGCCTCCCAAGGCCGGCGGTGACGTCACTTCCTCCGGCTTAGCTCCGCCTCCAAGCCCCGGTCACCTCCCAAGACCTCCAATCATGTCACACTCTCGCTCTAAGCTCCGCCTCCTAGGGTCTGGTCACCCTGCGAGGCTTTCCCTGACGTCACTTCCGCCCACCAAGCCCCGCCTCCTAAACGCCTGCTGTCTCCCAGGCCTCCCATGACATCACTTCCTTTTACTAAGCTCCGCCCCCAAGGCCCGGCCACCTCCCAAGGCTCTCACGACGTCACTTCCGCCACTAAGCCCCGCCTCCCAAGGCCTGTGGTGATGTCACTTCCTCCTGCTGAGCCCCGCCTCCTAAGCTCAGTCGCCTCCCAAGACCTGCGATGACGTCACTCTGGCTCTAAGCTCCGCCCCTTAAGGGTCTCCCCACCTCTCTAAATCCGATGACCTCATTTTTCCTGCTAAGCCCCGCCCACTCCTTAAAGGCGCAGCCGCCCTCCCAAAGTCCCCAAAGGCTTCGCTCCCTCTCGTTAAGCTCCGCCTCTTAAAGGGGCAGCCGCCTCCCAAGAGCGCCAATGACCTCACCTCCTCGCCCTGAGCTCCGCCTCTTAAAGGCGCAGCCGCCTCCGGATAGCACCGAGGCTTCAACCCGCGGGCTTCGGGGGCCATTTCAGAGTGAGACCCTCGGCCCGGCGCCCTCCTGGGAGCTTTGTTGTTGATATTGTTGATTTATTTTATTTTTTACTGGTGAAGACGGCTGCAGGGAGGCCCCGGGACGGAGGACTTGAACCCGCCTGTCGGTGCAGGGCGCCCGCGGCCGGCGCCATGCGGCTCCTGCAGACGCTCCTCGTCCTCCCGCTGCTCCTCGCCCCGAGCCAGGCCGCGCAGGGTGAGTTCTGGAACCTTCGCCAGGGCCCAGGCGGGAGGATCGCGGGTTAGAGGCCGGCCTCAGCCGCTGAGCGAGGCCCTCGGCAACTCAGTGAGACCCGGTTTCAGAATAAAGCATAAAACATAGCGCCGGGGGTGCAGCTCGGAGGGGACGTGCAAGCCCGTCATCCCAGGGTGCTCGAGAGGCCGAGACGGGAGGATTCCAGGTCGGAGGCCAGCCGCGGCCACTTAGCAAAGAGACCCTCGGCCACTCAGTGAGACCTCGCTTCAAAACATAAAATTTAAAGAATTGCCGGGGGCGGAACTCGGGGGCATTTTATGTCCGAGCGGCACCCCCAGCCCGATTTTTTTATTCTTTGTTTTGAAGCAGGGTGTCACTGAGTTGCCGAGGGTCTCGCTAAGTAGCTGAGGCCGGGCTCGAACCGCGGTCCTCCGGTCTCAGCCTCCCGAATGCCCGGATGACAAGTGCGCGCCACCGCGCCCGGCTTTAAGGTTTTTTTTTTTTTTTTTTTTTTTTTAATCGGAGGGCCTATTCTTTGCAGATGTGTCGTCCACCTTGACCCCGTCCACCTTGACCCCGTCCACCTTGACCCCGGCTCCTGGCCTGAACATGACATTTGACCCCCGGACGCTGACCCTGGCCTGGAGCTGCGCAGCAAACGCCACCAACGTGACGTGTGTGTTGATCACCGAGCAATTCGGAGTCAGCACCATCCAGGTGAGGGCGGCGCGGGCCCTGGTTGACCCGCTCCTCAGCCTGGGACTCGGGAGGCCGAGACCGGAGGATCCCGGGGCGGAGGCCGGCCTCCGCTACCGAGCCCAGAGACCCTCAGCCCCTCAGCGGGACCCCGTTTCCAAAGTAAAATGAAATAAAATTGGAGCCGGGCGCGGGGGTGGGCGCGCGCTCGTCATCCCGGCATTCGGGAGGCTGAGACCGGAGGACCGCGGTTCGAGGCCGGCCTCGGCTACTCAGCGAGACCCGGTTTCAAAATAAAGAACAAAAAATAGGGCTGGGCGTGCAGCTCGGAGGTCGAAAGGCCCTGGGTTCCATCCCCAGACTTGCAAAAAATAAATGAATAATATATAATATATATAAATATATGTAATATATGTAAACATAAATATAAATAATATAATATATATAAATATAAGTAATGTAAAATTAAAATTAAAATTAAAAATTAAATAAAATAAAAATTAAAATAAAATAAGATAAAAGTAAAATTAAAAATAAAATAAAATAAAAGTAAAAAAAAATTTAAAATAAAATAAAATTTAAAATAAAATAAAATAAAAATAAAATAAAAATTTAAAATAAAATAAAATTTAAAATAAAAATAAAAATAAAATAAAAATTTAAAATAAAATAAAATTAAAAATAAAATAAAATAAAAATAAAATAAAAATTTAAAATAAAATAAAATTTAAAATAAAAATAAAAATAAAATAAAAATTTAAAATAAAATTTAAAATAAAATAAAATAAAAATAAAATAAAAATTTAAAATAAAATAAAATTTAAAATAAAATAAAATAAAAATAAAATAAAAATTTAAAATAAAATAAAATTTAAAATAAAATAAAATAAAAATAAAATAAAAATTTAAAATAAAAATGAGATAAAATAAAAATAAAGTTAAAATTAAAAATAACAAAATAGAAATAACGAAATAAAATAAGAATCTTATTTTCCTCCCCCGGCCGCTGGTCATTTCCGTTTCCGGTTCCGTTTCCCAGCCCCGGGCCGGCGAGTGCGCCTGCGCCTTCAGGCCGGAGCCGCTGCACCGGGGGGCGGAGCTCGAGCTGCGCGCGGTGGTCGCCGGGAGGACGGTGCGGGCGGCGCTGGAGCACCGCAACCCAGGTGGAGCACGGTGCTCTTACTTCTGCTATTTCTTCTCTTTTGTCTTCTGCTATTTCTTCTAGTTTTTCTTCTATTATTTCTTCTACTTTTTTCTTCTGCTATTTCTTCTAGTTTTTCTTCTAGTATTTCTTCAACTTTTCTTCTACTGTGTCTTTTTCTACTTTTCCTCTACTCTTCCTATTTTCTTCTATTGTGTCTCCCATTTTTTCTCCTACTTTTCTCTTACTACTTCTTTGATTATTTCTCCTTCTCTTTCTTCGATCTTTCTTCTACTGTTTCTTCTGTTTTTTCTTCTGTTTTTCCTTCTTCTGCTATTTCTCGACATTTCCCTTCCAGTGTTCCTTCTGCATTTCTCCCGCCATTTCCCCTGTGATTTCCCGCTGTCCCTTCTCCTCCACGTCTCGCGTCCATTTCTCCCTCCTCCGCAGGCGTCGAGGGCTCGGCCGCCCAGAACCTGAGCTGTTTTATCTACGAGGCCGATTTCATGAACTGCAGCTGGGCCAGGGGCCCCGCGGCCCCCGGCGACGTCCAGTATTATCTGTACATCGGAGACAGAAAGTAAGGACCGCTTTTATTTTATTTTATTTTATTTTATTTTTTATGTGTGTGCTACTGGAGACGCAACCCGGGGGCACTCTACCTCCGAGCTGCACCCCCAGCCCTATCTTATATTTATATATTTTATTATTTTATTTTTATTTTTATTTATTTTTTTTGTGGGTCTGGGGCTGGAGCCCAGGGGCATCGGCCCCAATTTTTTATTCTTTATTTTGAAACCGGGTCTCGCTGAGCTGCCGAGGGCCTCGCCAAGTAGCCGAGGCCGGCCTCGAACCGCGGTCCTCCGGTCTCGGCCTCCCGAAGGCCCGGATGACGGGCGCGCGGAATCCGACAGGAGGAAGAAGGACCGCGAGTGTCCCCACTACGTGCGCGACGCGGGGACCCACCTGGGCTGTCACGTGAGCGACCTCTCAGACCTGAACTTCCACATCTTCTTCCTGGTGAACGGGACCAGCGGGGAGACGCGGATCCAGTTTCTGGACGTATTCACGACGACCAAGCGCATCGGTAACAGCGACAGAGGGCCCCGAGCTGCGCCCGCGGCGGGGACACCACCGAAAAAAGAGCAGGAAAATAGGTCTGGGGAAAGCCTCTGGGTGCCACCCCCAGTAACACCAAAAAAAAAAATAATAATAAAAATAAGAATTGGTTTTTGTTAACAGGGTCCCACTGGGTGGCTGAGGGTTTTTTGGCTCAGTGGCTGAGGCCGGCCTCCGACCTGCCAGCCTCCCGTCTCGGCCTCCCAAGTCCTGGATGACAGGCGAGCTCCACCACAGCAAGGCCACCCGAGGGTTGAGACTCCCTGACCCCCCTGGGCTGGGACACATGTTGGACAAGATGTTGGGGTCAAAGTGTGAGGGTCAAGATGTTGGGGTCAGAATGTTGGGGTCAAGATGTTGGGGTCAGAATGTTGGGGTCAAGATGTTGGGGTCAAAGTGTGAGGGTCAAGATGTTAGGGTCAAGATGTTGGGGTCAGAATGTTGGGGTCCAGCTGTTGGGGTCAAAATATTGAGGTCAAGATATTGGGGTCCAGCTGTTGGGGTCAAAATATTGAGGTCAAGATATTGGGGTCAAGATGTTGGGGTCAAGATGTTGGGGTCAAAGTGTTATGGTCAATATGTTGGGGTCAGAATGTTGGGGTCAAGATATTGGGGTCAGAATGTCGGGGGTCAAGCTATTGGGGTCAAAGTGTTAGGGTCAAGATATTGGGGTCAAGGTGTTAGGGTCAGATTTTTGGGGTCAAAGTGTTAGGGTCAAGATATTGAGGTCAGAATGTTGGGGTCAAAGTGTTAGGGTCAAGCTGTTGGGGTCAAAGTGTGAGGGTCAAGATGTTGGGGTCAAAGTGTTAGGGTCAAGATATTGGGGTCAAGGTGTTAGGGTCAGGTTGTTGGGGTCAAAGTGTTAGGGTCAAGATATTGAGGTCAAAGTATTGGGGTCAGAATGTTGTGGTCAAGATAATGGGGTCAAAGTGTGAGGGTCAAGATGTTGGGGTCAAAGTGTGAGGGTCAAGATATTGAGGTCAGAATGTTGGGGTCAAGATGTTGGGGTCAAGTTGTTGGGGTCAGAATGTTGGGGCCAAGTGGTGGGGGTCATGGGGTCAAGATGTTGGGGTCAAAGGGTTATGGTCAAGATATTGGGGTCGAGGTGTGAGGGTCGAGCTGTTGGGGCGCCCCTCCTGAGACGCGGGTGTGCCCGGTGCCCGCAGAGCGCATGAGCCCCCCGCACGACGTGAGCGTGGGGTGCAACGCCTCGCACTGCCGGGTGGCGTGGGAGCAGCCGAGGACCAAGACCCGGCTGGGCCGCCTGGACGTGGAGTACCAGCTGGACGTGCAGAGGCAGGTGGGCGCCCGCGTCTGCGGCCCTGACCCCGCCGCCGCTTTAGCTTGGGCCGGGGGTCTTGGGGATCGAAGCTGGGGCGCCCCGCCTCCCAGCTGCGCCCCCGCCCCACTTTTCTCCTGTTCTTTTGGGAACGAGGTCTCGATGGGTGGCCGAGGGGCTCTGCGCTCCGGGGCCGAGGCCGGCCTCCACCCCGCCGGCCTCCCGTCTCAGCCTCCCGAGTCCTGGAAGGACACCCGCCACTGCGCCCGGCTTGTTTATTTATCAGTCTGCTTATTTACCTACCAATCTATTTAGTTATTTTGCTATTCCGCTAATTATGTATTTAAACATGATTCTGATATTTTTATGTATGTTCAGTATATTGTGTATATTATATTAGGCTAGTCAAGTACATTATGCAAATATGCAAAAATGTGCAAATTAAATGTTAAGGAAATATATTATGTTTATATATTTTTTCCCCCTCCAGAATGTTGAGCCCAGCAGTCACAACCCACCGGTAAGTGAAAACTGAAATTTCTGGGCCCTGCTGACCCCTTAGGAATCCCCATAAAGGGGGGGGGGTCTCTGGCCCTTGGTGGAATCCTCGCGGGGGGGTCCCCTCTTGCTCCTGACTTTCTTGAGGTATTTGTAAAAATTTTATCGCCATCTAATGTTTCCGTTCCCTTCCTCTTCTGTCCTGTTTTATTTTATTTTATTTTTTATTTATTATATCATTTATTTTCCTAATCTGATCTTATTTTGTGTTTATTTTATTTTGTTTTATGTTATTTATTTTAATTTAATTTAATTTAAGTTTTTATTTCGCTTTGTTTTTTTATTTTATTTACTTTAATTTAATTTTTTATTTCACTGTTTTATTTCATTTTATTTCATTTTGTTTCATTTCGTTTTGTTTTATTTTTAATTCTTAATTTCACTTTTTAATTTTATTTTTTATTTCACTATTTTTATTTCATTTCATTTCATTTTATATTTTATTTTATTTTAATTTAATTTTTTATTACACTTTATTTTATTTTGTTTTATTTTATATTTTAAATTAATTTTTATTTCACTTTATTTCATTTTATTTCATTTTTGTTTCTTTTGATTTTATTTAATTTTTTATTTCACTTTATTTTATTTTATTTATTTCACTATTTTTATTTTATTTATTTTATTTTAATTTATTTTTATTTTTATTTCACTTTTTTATTTTATTTTATTTATTTTAATTTAATTTTCTTATTTCACTTTATTTCATTTCATTTTATTTTATTATTTTTTTTTTGCGGGTCTGGGGATGGATCCCAGGGTCACTCGACCTCCGGGCAGCCCCCCCTGCCCCGTTCTTCATTTTGACACCGGGTCTCACTGAGTTGCCGAGGGTCTCGCTGAGTGGCGGAGGCCGGCCTCGAACCGGGGTCCTCCGGCCTCGGCCTCCCGGGCTGCATTACCTTGCGTCCCTTGCAGATCAGCGTGGGCAGCCCCGCGCGCACGCAGTTCTCCTTCCCGAGCCCCGCGCCCCGCGCCCCGCAGGCCGTGCGGGTCCGGGCGGCCGACGCCAGGCTGCGGGCCTGGAGCGCCTGGAGCCGCCCGCAGCGCTTCGGTGAGTCGCCGGGTGATGGACAGGGCGAGGCCACGCCCCCCGCAGGCCACGCCCACAGCCCCTGAGGGGGAGGTTCCACAGGGCGGGACAAGCTCACGACCCAGGCCACGCCCTCACCCCTAGACCACGCCCTCAACAGCTCCCGTCAAAGCCTGAGGCCCCAAACTGGCTGGCCACGCCCACCTCCCAGGCCACGCCCTCTTCCCAGGCCACGCCCTCTTCCTAGGCCACGCCCTCTTCCTAGGTCACGCTCTCAAAAGCTCCCTTTACAGTGTGAGGTCCCAAAGGGCAAGCCACGCCCACCTCCTAGGCCACACCCTCACCGACCAGGCCACGCCCACCTCCTAGGCCACACCCTCACCGACCAGGCCACGCCCACCTCCTAGGCCACACCCTCACCGACCAGGCCACGCCCTCAACAGCTCCCGTCAAAGCCTGAGGCCCCAAACTGGCTGGCCACGCCCACATCCCAGGCCACGCCCTATTCCCAGGCCACGCCCTCTTCCTAGGTCACGCCCTCTTCCCAGGCCACGCCCTCTTCCCAGGCCACGCCCTCTTCCTAGGTCACGCCCTCTTCCTAGGTCACGCTCTCAAAAGCTCCCTTTACAGTGTGAGATCCCAAAGGGCAAGCCACGCCCACCTCCTAGGCCACACCCTCACCGACCAGGCCACGCCCACCTCCCAGGCCACACCCTCATCCTCTAGGCCACGCCCACGCCCACCTCACAGGAGGCCACACCCTCATCGTCTAGGCCACGCCCTCAACAGCTCCCTTCAAAGCTGAAGTCCCAAAGGGGCTGGCCACGCCCACCTCCGAGACCAGCCCGGTGTCTAGGCCACGCCCCCTCACACACCCTCTCATCCGAGGCCACGCCCTCCTAGGTCACGCTCTCAACAGTCTCCTTGAAAGTGTGAGGTACCCAAGCCTCTGGCCACGCCCACCTCCTGGGCCACGCCCTCTTTGGGGCCACGCCCACCCAGGCCACGCCCTCTCCTAGGCCATGCTCAAGAGCTCCCTTTAGAGCTTGAGGTGTCAGAGACGTTAGCCACGCCCACCTAGGACACGCCCTCAAGGCTCCCTTTAGAGAACAACGTGCAAAGGTTAGTCACGCCCACCGCCAGGGCCACGCCCACCTCCGAGGTCATGTCAGTCTTGGAGACACGCCCACCTCATAGGATACGCCCTCAAGACTAGCCACGCCCACACTCACAGACCACGCCCATCTCCTGGGCCCTTAAGAGCGAGGTGCCAGAGGTGTTAGCCACGCCCACACGCAGAGGCCACGCCCCTCCCAGGCCACGCCCCAGGAACTCTCTTTAGAGCGGGAAGCCCCAGAGGTGCCAGGCAGCCCACCCGAGGCCACGCCCACCCGAGGCCCCGCCCACCGAGGCCCCGCCCCCAGCCAGGAAGAGGAGGGAGCGCGGGCCGGTGATTCCAGCCCCGGGGAGGCTGAGACCCGAGGACCGCGGTTCGAGGCCGGCCTCAGCCGTTAGAGGCTTCCAAATAAAGAATAAAATATGGCCGGGCGGAGCGAGGGGGAAGAAGCGGCCTGGGCTCCGGCCCCGACGGCAACAATGATAATGACGATGTTAATAATAATAGTAATAATAACAACGACGATAATAAACGGGGCTGGGGGCGTGGCCTGAACATAGACGGGGGTTCTTCCCGGTACCACACACACATATAATAATAATAATAATAATAATAATAATAATAATAATAATAATAAATAACAATAATAAATGGGGCTGGGGGCGTGGCCTAGACAGACGGGGATTCTTCCCGGTACCACACACACATATAATAATAATTAATAATAATAATAGTAATTAATAATAATAATAATAACAAACGGGGCTGGGGGCGTGGCCTAGACAGACGGGGATTCTTCCCGGTACCACACACACATATAATAATAATAATAATAATAGTAATTAATAATAATAATAATAATAACAAACGGGGCTGGGGGCGTGGCCTAGACATACACGGGGGTTCTTCCCGGTACCACACACATATAATAATAACAATAATACTACTAATAATACTAATACTAATACTAATAATAATAAGAAACGGGGCTGGGGGCGTGGCCTGAACATAGACGGGGGTTCTTCCCGGTACCACACACATATAATAATAACAATAATACTACTAATAATACTAATACTAATAATAATAAGAAACGGGGCTGGGGGCGTGGCCTAGACATACACGGGGGTTCTTCCCGGTACCACACACATATAATAATAACAATAATACTACTAATAATACTAATACTAATACTAATAATAATAAGAAACGGGGCTGGGGGCGTGGCCTGAACATAGACGGGGGTTCTTCCCGGTACCACACACACATATAATAATAATAATAATAATAGTAATTAATAATAATAATAATAATGACAAATGGGGCTGGGGACGTGGCTTAGACATAGACGGGGATTCTTCCCGGTACCACACACAGATAATAATAACAATACTACTACTACTAATAATAATAAATAATAATAATAAATAATAATAACAAATGGGGCTGGGGGCGTGGCCTAGACATAGAGGGGATTCTTCCCGGTACCACACACATATAATAATAATAATAATAATAATAATAATAATAATAATAATAATACATAAGTAGAAACAAATAAATAGCAAACACGTAATATAGAGGAATGAATGGATAGTAAAGAAAGGTAAATAAATTGTAAATATGACCCAGCCGCCCCGCGTGTCCGCAGGCTCGGAGCCCGCCCGCGCCCCGCCCGCGCCCGCGCTCGTGGCCGCCGCCCTCGGGAGCGCGCTGCTCCTCGGCTTGGCCGTCAGAAGGTGCGCCGCCATCGCCTTCCCCGCCGCCATCGCCTTCCCCGCCGCCATCGCCTTCCCCGCCGCCATCGCCTTCCCCGCCGCCATCGCCTTCCCCGCCGCCATCGCCTTTCTCGCGGGTCTCCGGGAGCGCGGTCCCCCTGAGTGGCCGAGGGTCTCTGTGCTGCAGCCCGGGAGCCTCCTGCCTCGGCCTCCAAGGAGGCTGCCGGGCTCCAGCCCTCGCCCCCGTCTCCCCAGGTTCGCGGGATCCCGCGCGTTGTTCCCCGACGTCCCGCACGTCAGAGACAAAGTCACCGAGGAGCACCCGGTAGGCGGAGGCCGGGGATGGAGGCCGGGGATGGAGGCCGACCGGGGCGGCCGGGCCTCCGCCATCTTGTTTGTCCCGTAGGTGGCCTGGGAGGATCTGGCGCCCGGAGGCGGGAAAGGAGAAAACGAAGAAATCCTGGCGGTGAAGGAAATTTCCTGAGATTTCCCCCCAGAATGCTGGCGGCCCCGGAGAGCAGGGACCCCGCCTCCATGTTGGAAGTTTTCTTGTTTGTTTGCCGCTGCTTTTTCCTTACGGTAGCACCCACCCGGGTTGAGATTTTTTTTTAAATTTTTATTATTATTTTTTTTTTTAAAAAAAAGTTTTTGTAATGTAAAATAAAAGAAAAAGTAGCAGAAGATGACGCTGTTACCAAATAAAGAATAAAAATAGGGCTGGGGGCGGAGCTCGGAGGTCGCTGCCCCTGGGTTCCAGCCTCAGACCCCCGCCCCCCCAAAAAAAATAAATAAATAAAGAGAAAAAGAAATAAGCCGCTAGGTTGCAATTAACTTTAAAAAAAAAAAGGTTAAAGTTAAAAAAAATAAAAAGAAATAAAAAAGAAAGAAGAATCGCAAAAAGGAAGAATTAAAGGAAAAGAGGCCGAGAAGTGGACAGGATCGTCCTGGCCCCGCCCCCAGTGACCTCACTTCCGGCCCGCGCTCGAATGCCCTCACTTTCCAGGCCGGCTCAAAACGGCTTCACTTCCGGGTTATGCCTCCCATGGCATTACATCCGGGTCACTCCTTCCGGTGACCTCGCTTCCTCCCGCTCGGTTCTGCCTCTTAAAGGCCCCGCTACCTTTTAATGGGGGGGGGGGGGCATTTTAGAGTCCCCGAGGGTCTCCTTTATTTTTTTATTTTTATTTTTGGCAGCCTTCACAGGATCGCGTTTCTGTAGAAACACAAATATCACACAACCGCGTGTTTATCCTGAGAGGAAACGCGCGCTCTCCCCGCCCACCCCTCTTTCTTTTTATTTTTTTTCCCTCCTCTCAGGAAAAAAAAAAAAAAATCCTATTTTTAGCTGATTTCTGCTTGAGCTTAGGAAGTCGGGGAAACAATTCCGAGCCTGGTATTTGGATAGCGCGTTAATGATTAAATAAATCCCTAATCTCCGACTTCAGGTCCTTAGGAGGCCCAGACGGGAGGCTGGCAGGTGGAGGCCGGCCTTGGCCGCGGGGAAAGAGACCCTCGGCCACTCAGCGAGACTCTGTTTCAAAATCTAAATAAAGCCGGGCGGGGGCGTCGCTCGGAGGAAGAATGAACCTGGGTTCCATCCACAGTACTTGAAATAAATAAAAATAAAATAAAACAAAAATAATGTTAAGTTTAAAAAAATAAATGAAATTAAAAATAAATAAAATGGAGATAGCAACAGGAGCTGGGAGGTTGCATGGCCCTGGGTCAGAGAGAAAGAAAGAAAGAAAGAAAAAAAAAAAGCTCCGATTTCAAAACATTTGTAGATAAAGTGGACCAGGAAACCCCCGCATCTTTCAAAACACTTCCTTCGGGTCAAGAAAATAAACAGAGATAATTTCCGCGGCTTGAGGGTCGGGTTTGCCATCGCCCCGGCGGACCCAGGTGCCCGGTGTCGCAATTCTAAAAGGCCGCCCATCTTGTGGGGGAAGAAATAAATTAAAAAATAAAAAATAAAAAATAATAAAATTAAAAAAAAAACCTTAGCCCATCTTGTGGGGAAATTTAAAAATAAAATAAAAATAAAAAGTAAAAAAATAAAAATCTTATTTCTGGCTGGAAGGATAAGCACAGGAAAGAAAAAAAAAAAAAGGTCTCGCTGGGGTGCTGAGGGTCTCTATGCTTATAAGAACTGAGGCCGAGCACTGTCCCTGGAGTCCACCCGGCCGCGCGCCGCCATTCAGTGAGACCCTCGGCCACTGAACGAGACCATCAGCAGCTCAGCGAGACCCTCGGGAAATTAACGAGACCCTCAGCGACTTGTTGAGACCCTCGGCAGCCTATTGAGACCCTCAAAAAATTAATGAGACCCTCAGCCACTTAGAGAGACCCTCCCCAAATTATTGAGACCCTCAGCAACTCAGTGAGACCCTCGGCAAATTACTGAGACCCTCGGCCACTTAACGAGACCCTGGGAAACGTAAGGAGGCCGTCAGCGACTTATTGAGACCCTCGGCCACTTAGCAAAGCCCTTGGCAATTTATTGAGACCCTCGGCAACGCAGCGAGACCTTGTTTCCAAATTTAACATTATTATTAATATTAATATTAATATTAATATTAATAAAACAGGGCCGGGGTGTCGCTCGGAGCCTCAATGCCCGCGAATCCTCCTCTGCCGAGTCTTAGCGCGGAGCCCGGCCCTGGTGGAGGTTTCCGGGCCCCCTTGAAACCGCCCATTGGAGGTTTCCGGGCCCCCTTGAAACCGCCACTCTTTATATATATATATTTATTTTTTCAAAGCAGATTTAATTTACTATGGAAGGAAGTTGCTCAACCCGGTTCCCGGAGCGAGCGGCGATTGTTGCCAGAGGAGCCGGCTGGGGAGGGCGAGGAGGGGAGCGTCTCCTTGAGAAAAAGAAACATTATTGTTATTATTATTGTTATTATTATTATTATTATTTGTTTTTCCAAGGAAAGACGCCCGCCTCGGTCTGGAGGACGAGCCTCGCCGGACACCGAGGGCGGGAAAGGAGCCAAGACGAGCCGCCCAGGTCAGGGCCCCCAAGCTCTTTTTAATTCTTAATTTAAAAAAAATTCCTTAATTAATTAATTATTTAATTAATTCAATTTTATTTATTTATCATTTTATTGTTTATTTATTATTTTTATTTTATTCTTATTTTTTTACTATTTATTATTTATTTATTTTATCATTTATTTATTTATTGTAATTACTTATTCAATTTAATTTATTTAACTTTACTTAATTCTTATTTTTATTATTTATTATTTATTTAATACATATTTAATTTTATTTAATTTATTTAACTTGTTTCTTATTTTTATTTTTGTTTATTTATTATTTATTTAATTATTAATGTAATTTAATTTATTTAATTTTATTTAATTATTTTTTAAGGGTTTCCTTTTATTTATTTATTTTTTCTTATTTTTTATTTTTTGTGGTTCTGGGGGTAGAACCCAGGGACTTTTCTACCTCTGGGCTATACTCCCAGACCTATTTTATATTTTATTTGGAAACAGGGTCTCACCGAGTTGCCGAGAGCCTCACTAAGCAGCCGAGGCCGGCCTCGAACCTGTGCGATCCTCCTGTCTCAGCCTCCCCAGCGCGGGGATCACAAGTGTGCGCCACCACGCGCGGCTATATTTAATTCTTATTTTTTTATTATTTAATTTGGAAACAAGGTCTCGCTGAGTAGCCGAGGGTCTCTTTGGCCGAGTGTCCGAGGCCGCCTCCGCCCTGCTCGACCTCCTTCATGCTTTTAGACGGAGCTCGAGGTCAGGGCGCCCTGGGACTCAGGGGTCACAGGGAAGCGAGTGACCCCGGGGTCTGGGCTTCTCAGGGGTCACAGGTCACTCTCAGGGGTCACAGGTCACAGGGGAGCAAGTGACCCCGGGGTCTGGGCTTCTCAGGGTCACAGGTCACAAGGAAGCGGGTGACCCCGGGTTGTTAGCTTCTCAGGGGTCACAGGTCACTCTCAGGGGTCACAGGTCACAGGGAAGCGGGTGACCCCAGGGTCTGAGCTTCTCAGCGGTCACAGGTCACTGTCAGGGCTCACAGGTCACAAGGGAGCGAGTGACCCCGGGGTCTGGGCTTCTCAGGGGTCACAGGTCACAGGGAAGCAGGTGACCCCGGGTTGTTAGCTTTTCAGGGGTCACAGGTCACTCTCAGGGGCACAGGTCACAGGGGAGCGAGTGACCCCGGGGTCTGTGCTTCTCAGGGGTCACAGGTCACTCTCAGGGGTCACAGGTCACAGGGAAGCAGGTGACCCCGAAATGCTCGTTTCCTGGGATCCGAGAAGGAGAGGAACCAACCTGGGGGTGAGCCCCATATGGACTAGTATACAGCCAGGAAAAGGGAGCGGGGCTGCGGAACCGCGGGGTGAGTGAAGGGAGATCCTGTTTCCAAGTAAAGAGACCCTCGGCCACCCAGAGAGACCCTGTTTCCAAGTAAATAATAATAATAATAATAGATCCTCAGCCAGCCAGTGAAACCGTGTTTCCAATTAAATAACATCAACAACATCAATAATAATAATAGATTCTCAGCCAGTCAGTGAGATCCTTTTTCCAATTGAATAATAATAATAATTAATAATAAATCCTCAGCCACCCAATTAGACCATTTCCAATTAAATAATAAAAACAACAGACCCTCAGCCACCTACTGAGACCTGTTTAAAATTTAATTTTAATAATAATAATAATAATAATAATAATAATAATAATAGAGACCCTCAACCACCTAGTGAGACCCTTTCTTCACCCCCTGAAATAAAGAGACCCTCGGCCACCCAGTGAGACCTTGCTTCCAAATAAAATAATAAAAAACAGTGTCGAGAGGAAAATTCCGGGCCGGGCGGGGCTGGCGGCGGTTCCCGGATTCCGGCCGAGTTTCCCTGTTTTTCTTTTTCTTTTTTTTCAATTTTATTTTCTTTTTTCGTCCTGAGCCCCGTCGCCAGCCTCATATTACTTTTATTTGGAAACAGGGTCTCGCTGAGTGGCCGAAGGTCTCTATTACTTGTAAAAAAAAAAAAAAAAAAGAATAAAAAAGTCCCAGTCGGGTGCCGAGGGTCTCTGGGGTCGCATCTGAGTCCGGCCTCCGTCCTCGGCCTCCGGGTCATGGCGCTGCTGTGGCTCCCGCTCTTCCTCGCGTCCGCCCAGGGTAGGTGCTGTTTTCTAAATTTTTATTCCGAAACAGGGTCTCACTGGGTGGCCGAGGGTCTCTACTCAATGCCTGAGGCCGGCCTCTAACTTCCGGCCTTGGCCTTCGAAATCCTGTTTTTAAATTTTTAATATCTAATTTATTTTCAGGCCCAAACCCACCCATTAAGAACCTGAGGATGGACCCCGAGTCGCGGAGGCTGACGTGGGAGGTCGGCGCCAACGTGTCCGGGGTCGCCTGCGAGACCTCGCCCGGCGGCCATTACCAGACGGTGAGCCGCG
This sequence comes from Muscardinus avellanarius, assembly GCF_963383645.1. NCBI lineage: Eukaryota > Metazoa > Chordata > Mammalia > Rodentia > Gliridae > Muscardinus > Muscardinus avellanarius. The sequence goes on from NC_137792.1 coordinate 144,025, forward strand.
TCGAACGCGGTGAAGGCCCCGCCCACTTTACTGCCGATTACATCATTTAATTCTTCTTCCTGGCTGCATAATATTCCTCAGCAATCTCCTTCTTCCCGGCTGCATACTATTTACTTGTTGTGAAATACCTAAATGCGGCTAGATATGTAAAAAAAGTCTGTTCCCAGCAGCCATCTCGGCGTCTCTGCGTCCTCCGCAGGCGACCGAGAACAAGTACTGCTCCTATGAGGAGCTGCTCCCGCGCTGCGAGGTCACCAACTACACGGTCTCCGTGGAGCAGCCTCCGTTCTCGGCCTCCATTCTCTTCCCCGAGCCAGGTCAGGCAGGGGGAAGGAAGTCCGCCTGTGACGCGAGTCTCCACTTCCGGCCCCTTTCCCGGGAAATGATGCGAGCCCGCCCTTTGTCCGGGCCACGTAATATTTCCCCCGTCCTTCTTCAGGGCTGCATAATACTCCTCGCCTTTGTCACAAATATCCACAAAAACGAGCTGTCTGTGGGCCCGGGATCCGCGCCCCTGGGTGACGTCGCACCTCGGGGTGGGGGGTGACCCCCAAAGGTGACGTCATTTTCCCATCGGCAGCGGGGGACCCCGCGGCGGGCGCTTCCGGGCTGCGCTGCCGGGTGCAGGACGCGGTTTTCCTGACGTGTACCTGGGCGGTGGGCGGCGCCGCCCCCGCCGACGTGCAGTTCCGCGCCTTCCGCCGGGACCCCAGGTGCGCGGCCTCCCCGGGCGGCCTCGGCCTCGGCCTCCGGGCCTCCAAAATGTCTGCCTTTTTTTTTTTTTAATTATTTTTAATTTCCCATCTTTGCAGAAGCGAGTCGTTCCGCGAGTGTGGACATTACGTCACGAGCCCGGGCGGCGTCAACACGGGCTGCCGCTTCCGGGGGGTCTCGCGGGACCCCGGCGTCGCCATCGTCCTGGTGAACGGGACGGGGCGCGGCGCGGCGGTGCCCTGCGCCGAGTTCGCGGCGCCTCTGGGCGACATCGGTGAGGCCGAACCCGGCAACATGGCGGACCCGGCCCCCGCCCAGGCGCTTTGCCCTTCTTCGCGACTGCGTACTATTCCTCGCCTTTCTCCGTCCTTCTTGGGGGCTGCGTAATATTCCTCCCTGTTCGCTGCCCTTTCCGGGTGCATAAAATGACAAAGCGCGCGCCGCCGACGCGGGGTCCTTTTATTTTATTTTTAATACGACATTAATTATTCCCGGCGTCGCCCCCCCCCCCAGAGGACCTGGCGACCCCCAACCTCACCGCGACCTGCAACGCGTCGCTGTCCGCCATGCGCTGGGCCGCGCCCGCCTCCGCCTTCGGCGGCGACTTCGAGTACGAGCTGCGGATCCGGAGGGTGAGGGCGCCGGGGCCGAGGACGAATGGAAAATAAAATACAGGCCGGGGGGCCGGGTTGTAGCCTGGCACCAAAAATAATAAAAATAAAATGTAAATGAGAATTAATAATAAAATGAAAACTAACGCTAAATTAATAGCTCATAGCAAAAGAATGTAATAATAAAATAGTAATGAGAGAGCCCCTCGGCCCCTCAGTGAGACCCTGTTTCCAACCAGAAAAATAAAATAGGGATGGGTAGGGGGTGTCGCTCCGCATTGCTGCGAGCAGTAAAAATGAAACAAAAATAAAATAAAAGTGTCCATTTTTATTTGCAGAACCCGGGGACCCACGAGCTGATCGAGGTGAGACGCGCGGCCCCCTCTGAGGACGCCCGCGGCATTTCCGTAAATCCTGAAAAATCGGGTTTGTGCCCCCAAAGCGGCCAGTTAGAACGCCGGAAGTCCAGGCCCCGGGGGATGAGTTTTTTATTTTGTAACCAGGTCTCACTGGGTGGCCGAGGGTCTCGTTCATTATTATTTTATTTTATTTATTTTGTTTTTGTTTTTAACTCTGGGGTCTCTTTTATTATTATTTTATTTCTTAAAGTTTTAGGGGATGAGTTTTTATTTTGTAACCAGGTCTCACTGGGTAGTCGAGGGTCTCGTTCATTATTATTTATTTTATTTTTGTAAACTCTAGGGTCTCTTTGATTATTACTTTATTTTTTAAAATTTTTATATTACTTTAACTCCTGGGTGTCTTTGATTTTTATTTTAAATTTTTTCTGTTTTTAACTCTAGAAAGTGCGGACCTGCTCCTTCCAGCTGCCCAACCCCGGCTCTTCCTTCACGGTGAGAATCAAAGCCAAGTCGCTGAGCAGAGACGCCCAGAGCGCGTGGAGCGTGGCCCAGCGCTTCGGTGAGCAGAGACCCTCGGCACCCGGCGGGGACCTGCCCCGGCATTCTTATTTAATTTAATTTAATTTTAATTTTATTCTTTATTTTATTATTTTATTTTTATTTATTTTATTATTTTTATTATTTTATTTTCATTTAATTATTTTATTTTTATTTTATTGTTTTATTTTATTATTTTATTATTTTATTTTTATTTATTTCATTTTATTATTTTATTTCATTATTTCATTTTATTATTTATTATATTTTCATTTTATTATTTATTTTATTTTAGTATTTTATTTATTTAATTTTATTATTTTATTTATTTACTTACTTATTTATTTATTTGTTGTGGGTCTGGGGATGGAACCCAGGGGCATCAACCTCCGAGCTCCCCCCCTGCCCTATTTTTTATTCTTTATTTTGAAACCGGGTCTCACTGAGTTGCCGAGGGCCTCGCTAAGTAGCCGAGGCCGGCCTCGAACCGCGATCCTTCAGGTCTCAGCCTCCCGAATGCCTGGATGACGAGCGTGCGCCGCCACACCGGGCATTATTTATTATTTTAACTTATTTTTTTCAGTAATTTATTTATTTATTTATTATTTTTTAAGTATCACAGGCCGGAGGCCATTTTTGGCCACTTATAGCAGAGACCCTCGGCCACCTCTTGAGACTTTCCTTTAAACAGAGCGCGCGCCGGCCGCCCAGGACTTGAGAGTCCGGCCTGGGCGCTTTTAGCAGAGACCCTCGGCCCCTCCTCGAGACTCTGTTTCCAACCCCGTGACGCGGAGCGCCGCCATCTTTGCGCAGGGTGCGGCCCCGCGGCCCGAGGCTGGTGGGCTCCGGCGACGGCGGCGGCGGCGGCGGCCTTGGCGGCCGCGCTGGCGACGCTGCTGCTCTGCAGACGGTGAGCGCGGCCCCTTTAAGGGACATCCGGGGAATTGACGCCTCCGGGCGCTCGCTGAGTGTGCATCCGGGCATCCGGCGCCCTCCGGGCGGGACCCGCCAGCATCCGGGCATTCACTCATCGCGTCGGGCGCTTCCGGCATCCGGGCATCCGCCGCAGCTTAGGGGCGGGGCGGCGGGGGGCGGAGGGGGGTGCATCCGGGCATTCCGCGCGCCCCGCTTGCATCCGGGACCTTTGCTCATCCGGGCACTCGGCCTGCTTTCCCGCCAAGTTTGCAGCCAGGGTCAAACCCGGGGGCGTTTTACCCAGTCACCCCTCACCCTAATTTATTTACTGTTAAGTTTGCAGCCGGGTCCCGCCGGGTGGCCGAGGGTCTCGACGCGGAGGCCGGCCTCCAGCCCGGGCCTCCAGCCCGACCTGACCTGGCCCTCCCCCCAGGTTCTCCCCGCTGCGGAGGGTCTGCCCGCCCATCCCCCGCGTGCGAGACCCCGCGCCCGGCCAGGCCCGCGCCGGCCCGCTGGTAGGGGAGGCCGGCCTCGCTGGAGGAGGCGGGGAGGCCGCGGGTGGAGGCCGGGGAGGCCGGCCTCGCTGGAGGAGGCGGGGAGGCCGCGGGTGGAGGCCGGGGAGGAACCGCGCGGCCCAGCGTGGGGGGCACGCGGCAGGATCGTTCCCCCTCCTGGGAGTATAAAAAGGTTGAACTCGGAGATCGGGTCCCACCGAGTGGCCGAGGGTCTCTGCCAGGCGGCCCGCAGAGTCCTAGGTGACCGACGTCGGCTGACGGAGCCGGTGTAGACCGACCGGGTCGTTCCGGCCTCGCAGGTGCCGTGGGAGGCCGAGGACTGCGCGGTGGCCGAGGTCCAGGAGCTGGAGCCGGGAGGCAGCGGCCGGGCCGCCCCGTCCTGCTGAATCGGCTTTGTCTAACGTAATGGCCGCCGCGGCCTCCGTCCCTTCGCTTCGTGCTCCTGGGGCCGCAAACACGGACGTTTAATAAAAGCTCTTCAGAGCCGGGCGCGGCGGCCACGCTCGGAACCTCGCTACTGGGGAGGCTGAGACCGGAGGACGCGCGGGTTCGAGGCCGGCCTCCGCCGCCGAGTGAGGCTCTCGGCCGCTCAGTGAGGCGCTGTTTACAAATAAAGTATAAAACGGGTCTGGGAGTGCAGCCCCGAGGAGAAAAGCCCCTGGATTCCATACAGTAAAAAATAAAAATTAAAATTATATATATGTTATATGTGTAATGTAATATAAATAATGTAACATAATATATGAAGTAATATGTAATATATAAAATAACATAATATATGAAATAATATATAATATATAAAATATGAAATAATATATAATAAATAAAATAAAATAATATAATATATAACATATGAAATAATATATAACATATGAAATAATATAATATATAATATATGAAATAATATAACATAATATATGAAAGAATATATAATATATAACAATGTATGAAACAATATATAATATATAAAATAACATAATATATGAAACAATATATAATATATACAATAATATATGAAATAACATATAATATATAAAATAAAATAATATAATATATAACATATGAAATAATATATAATATATAAAATAATATAATATATAATATATGAAATAATATAATATATGAAATAATATATAGTATATAATATATACAATAATATATGGAATAATATATAATATATTAAATAAAATAATATAATATATAACATGAAATAATATGTAATATATAAAATAATATAATATATAATATATGAAATAATATAATATAATATATATGAATTAGTATATGAGAGATTGTAATATAATATATGAAATAATATATAAAATAATACATATTATATATGTACATATATATGTGATGCGTACATGTATAAAACTATAACAAAAAAATAATAAATTTTAAAAAAAATCAAAAAATTTAAAAACCTTTATTCAAAGAGGGTCATAGTAGGTCGCTGAGGGCCTCCCCCAAGTGGCCGAGGCTGGCCTCCCGTCCCGGCCTCCCGTCCCGGCCAAGCCAAACACAGGGAAATGGGCTCGGGGTACGTGGCTCCTGGATTCTTTAGGGACAGCAAAAATAAAAATAAAAAAAGGGGGGGGGATGAAGGCCGTGACCTCTGACCTCCTGGTTGAAGGTCGGGCGGATCCCGACCCCTGGATGGACCCAGAGACATCAGGACACGACGCTTCCTGCTAAGGTTTTTTTTCTAATTTCCCTGCGGTCTCCGTTCCAGTTCTGTTTTAATCTCAAAGGTCTCACTGGGTAGCCGAGGGTCTCTGCCAGGTTCCCAGCGCGCACCCACATACACGGCGCCGTCTTTTCGCCCTTCCTGGGGGGGGATTTTTATTATTTTCTTATCAAAATGCCCGAAAATAAACATAAAAAACACAGGAGATGCTAGTGCGTCAGTACGAACAGGAGACATGATTCTTCGGCTTTAAATAAAACTTAAAACACGAGGAGGACGAGGCGGACGCGGCCTAGGAGGGTCTGGGTCGGTGGGTCGGTGGGGCCTGCCCGGCGGGGGCGCCATCGCCATGAGGTGGGAGCCGGGCAGAGACCCTCGGCACCCGCTCGGGACCCCCCACGGCACCTTCTGGAAGGAGGCGCCGCCGTCCGTGGTGCCCGTGTACATTGTGTCAGCTGCGAAGGGCACAAGGTTAGGGGTCATGACCCCAAAGTCGGGTTGTGACCTCTGCCCCCACACTCCCCATGGTGCCCATGTATATTTTGTTCACTGTAAGGGCAGATGGTTAGAGGTCATGACCCCCGAAATCAAGGATCAGGGATCAGGGGTTGTGACCTCTGTCTCCACATCCCCCCACGGTGCTCGGGTATATCACTATAAGGCAGGTTAGAGGTCATGACCCCCCAAATCCGGGGTCAGGACCTCTGCCCCACACCCCCTATGGTGTCCATGTATATTTTGTTCACTATAAAGGCACAAGGTTAGGGGTCATAACTCCAAAATCAAGGGTCAGAGATCAGGGGTTGTGACCTCTGCCCCACACCTATGGTGCCTGTGTACATTTTGTCTGGTACAAAGGGCACAAGGTTACAGGTCCTGACCCCTGAAAGCAGGGGTCGTGACCTCTGCCCCCACGCCCTCCATGGTGCCCGTATATATTCTGTCAGCTGTAAAGGGCGCAAGGTCAGGGGGCATGACCTCCCTGGGAATCAGGGGTCGTGCCCCCTGACCCCGCCCCTTCACCCCCAACCCACACTCGCCTCCCTTGGGCCGACTGCATCATCATGCGCCTGCGCACCGCGCCCAAGGGGTAGGAGACGAACGACCCCGGCCACCGCGGGCACCGATGCGCGGTCAGCTAGCTGACCACGCTGTGCGTCTTCGTGGGGTCAGGGAGCAGGCCTGGGGGACGGGGCCAGAGGCCGGATGGAGGACAGGCCCCGGATGGGCGTCCCCCAGAATAGACGGACCCGGGCATGAGGGATTGTGGGAAAGCCACATGGTAGAGACCCTCGGTCACTCAGTGGCACCTTTTCTAAAAATAAATAAATAAATAAATAAATAATAAGATAAAATTTAAATTAAATAAAAAATTAAAGGTTAAAATAAGATAAAATAATAAAATAAAATTTAAATTTAAATAAATAAGATAAAAATAAAATAAAATTTAAAGCAAAAAAATAAAAGTATTAAAATATATAATCATAAAATAAAATAGGAATAAAAGTAATAAAATTTAAGTTAAAATAAAAAAGTTAAAAATAACAAATAAGATAAAAATATACAAAATAATGACAAAATACAATAAAAATAAAGATGAAAATAAAATAAAAACAAAGATAAAGTAAAAATAATAAAATAGAATAAACATCATAAAAGTAGAAGTAAAAACTAATAAAATAAAATATAAAATACAAATAATAAAATTTAAAGTACAATACAAAATAAAAAATTAAAATAAAATAATAAAATAAAGATTAAAAATAATAAAATTTAAATTAAAAAAAGCAATAAATATAATAATAAAATTAATAAACTAAAATTAAAGTAATAAGATACGATTAATGTAATAAAGCTAGGGCCCCCGTCTGTCTCTATTCTTTTTTTAGTCTTTATTTGGGAACGGCGAGCGGAGGGGTGCAGGCCGCGAACCGCGAGCCTCAGGCCTCGGCCCCGCGAATGCCGGGAACAATGGCGGACGCCGGCAATGGCCGCGGATGCCGGGAACGGTCGCGAATGCCGAGACGCTCGGTCCCGAGCTCGCGCCTGCGCACCAGCCTGCCACTGACGGGCATCACCCGGTTGCCTAGCGACCAGGTGGCAAAACCGCGCGCGCACTCCGGCGTCCGTGAAACTTTTCAACGCATTCGTTGCCTCGGAGACGCCGCCCGCTTCGCTGAGAGAAATTAAAATGTAAAAGGCTCCCGCGGGCGCCCACGAGGCCAGAGGCCGCGAGTCCGGGACACGGGGCTTTGAAAATTCCCGCTCAAGGTCGCGGCCGCCGCGCACGCGCAGTCCTCTGAAAGCGGCGCGGACGCACTGCGCAGGCGCCGCACCCTGCTCCCGGCCCCGCGCAGCGGAAGTCGGCGCGGCGCGGACAGAGCGCCGGGTCCCCGCACTTCCGGCGGCCGCGTGCGCTCCGGCCGGGAACCCGCGCCCCGCGCTCAGCGTTCCGCCACCCGCAGCCGCGGCTCGACGCGCTCACTGGGACATGGCGGCCGCCACGCCCCGGCCTGGAAGTGCTTGGCGAACGACACGCCCGGCCCATCATGGCGGCGGCTCGGCCCCGCCCCCGGCCGCGCTCATTGGCTGCAGTAGTCACACGCCCCAAGTGCCTTCCTCACATGGCCATTGGTTGCCTCCCGCGCCTCTGTCCCGCCTCCCGGCCAAGGCTGTTCACTGATTGGTCCCGCCGCCCGCCGATCAGACTAGACTCGGCCGCGCCCCCGCTCTCCTTGTCGCCCTTCCACTGGTCGCCGCACACGCCTAGGTCCCGCCTCCCAGCCAGTGCGCCACGCTCATTGGATGGGCGGCCCGCCCGTCAATCTCAGCCCCGCCCTCCCTGTGCGCGCCATTAGCAGCATCGCACGCGCACGGCCCGCCTCCCCGTCGTCACTCTGCGCTGATTGGCTGCGTGGCAGGCTCGCGCCCCGCCCCCGCTAGCTGGAGCTCCGCCCCGCCCTGCGACTCCTGGCCCTGTGCCCATTGGCCGCGCCCCTCTCCCCAGCCCCGTGGCATGCTGGGAGCCGGCCCCCTGCTAGGCTTAGGGGGTACCGAGTCTGTGGTGACCCTGACGTGGCGTCTGAGTGGGCGGGGCCCCGCAGGTCACCTCCCTCTTTTGGGGAAAAAGCTCCATGACCTTTGGCTTCCGACCTTTCACCTTCCCCTAAGCTCAGCACACCCTACAGAAGGCTAGGTCCCGGGGTCACCCTGCCGGTGACCTCTGCAGCCTCCTTGACCTCTGACCCTCGGGGTCGTGAGGTGACCCTGCCTGACCCCCTGGGGGCGAGGTACCGGAGCTCCGTGATTGAGGCACTCACAGGAGGAGGTCCCCCATGGCGGGCCGAGGGGCTCTGCGGGCGCAGGCGGAGGGAGGCATGTCCAGGCCCCGGCCGGTCTTCCCCGGGCCCCCTGGGGTCCTCGGCCTCCACCTGGAGTCCGGCCTCCACCTGGAGGCCCCCGACCCGGCCATCCGGGGCCTCCTTTCTACACAAGAAGCGTCGCGAGCTCCCCAGGCGGCTCGGAGAAAAGGGAAAGTGGAACTGAGACGAGGAGCCATGGTGGTCGGTCCTGGCCCGGGGAGGCCGAGTCCGGAGGCCGGCCTCCGCCGCAGAGAAAGAGACCCTCGGCCCCGCGGCGAGACGCGACTGTCCAAAGCCACGTTTTATTCCGTCCTCAGCGACTCCCGCGGGGAGCTGTGTCCGGGGCATGGGCGGAGGCCGCCGGGCCTCCGGGGTGGAGGCCGGCCCGGATCAGGAGGCCGCGCGGGCGGCCAGCAGCAGCTCCAGCCCCGGCGCCGCCTGCACCTGCCCGAAGCCCAAGCGCGCCAGCAGCCTCCGCACGCCGGCCTCCGCGGCCTCTTCATCCTCGGCCTCCGCCTCCGCAGCCTCTTCATCCTCGACCTCCGCCTCCGCAGCCTCTTCATCCTCGGCCTCCACCTCCGCGGCCTCCTCCACCTGCAGTAGCCGTTCCAGGGCGCGGCGCCGGCCCGACCGGGCCCCGAGCGCGTCCACCAGCAGCAGCCCGCAGCCTGCGGGACGGACGGACGGACAGATGGACGATGGAGGCCCGGGGAGGGGGCAGAGGGGGTGGGCGGGGGGCGGTGGACATGATTGTTGAGTGACTGATGGATGGAGATGGTGGGTAATGACGTGATAGTTGACTGACTAATGGACGGAGATGATAATCGACCGATAGATGGATATGATAGTTGACTGAGCAATGGATGGATGTAACTGACTGACTAATGGACGGAGATGGTAGTTGACTGACTAATGGACGGATTAGAAGGTAAATCAACAAATAGGTGAATGGATTAAACAGACGGATAGGAAAACAGATCAACGGATGAACGAAGAAAAAGATAAATGAGTAAAAAGAGAAGGATGGAGGGATGAATACGGAAAAAGAAAGGAAGACAAGTCGATAGCTAGATCAGCGGACGGATGGGAGAGCGCCGAGTAATCGATGGCCCAGGGCCGACAGACAGGCGGATGGACCGATCCCGGGCACACGGGTGGAGCGGAGCAGTAGACGGCCGAGAACAAGAGAGGGCGGCGAAGTGGAGCCATAGACGGCCAGGAAGAGGGGCGGCGGCGCTGACCTGGGCTGGAGGCCGCGGCCACGCGGCGCAGCAGCCGGCGCACCCTGCGGGCCGGCCAGCGGTGCGGGAGGCCGGACAGGACGTAGAGGTCGGCCTCGGGGAGGCTGTCCGCGAAGACGTCACCTGCAGGGCGGGGCGGAGGCTCGGAGGCCGCGGGGCGGAGGCCGGCCTCGACATGGCGCCCGCCCGGCCGCGCCGCCCGCAGCTCACCCGCCTCGAAGGCAACGGCGCCGCCTCCGGCCTCCTCGGCCTCCTCGGCCTCCACGCCCGCCATGGCCGCCGGGGCGTCGAACACGCGGAGCCGCAGCCCCGGGAGCAGCCGCGCCAGCGCCCGGGCCAGGCCGCCGGCGCCGCCTGCGGGGAGGGCGTGAGGGCGGGGCCAGGGAGGCCACGCCCCCAACAGCGCCCCTCCCACAGGGCCCGAGGGCGGGGCAGGGAGGCCACGCCCCCAATCACATCGCCCCTCCCACAGGGCCCGAGGGCGGGGCAGGGAGGCCACGCCCCCTCGTCTCCACATGCACCTCCCACGGGCCCTGGGGCCGGGACCAGCGCGGCCACGCCCCTCTGCGTCACCGCGCAAGCGCAAGCCTACCTCCCACGTGACAGGCCGTGCGGAAGCGGGACAGGTCGAAGGTCACGGTGATGCTGCGCGCCCACAGCCCGGCGAGCGCGTGCGCATGCGCGGAGGGCGAGGGCGGCTCCGGGGCGACCAGGAGGGGGGCGGGGCCGCTGGGCGCCTGCCGGGCACATCCGGGCACCTTCCAAGACCCGCGCTGGGGCCTGCTGTGCACCAATAGCTTGGCGCCTGCTGTGTACCTCTGACTCTGTACTCTTATAAATAGGCGCCTGCTGTGTACCCCTGACTCTGTACTTTTATAATTAGGCGCCTGCTGTGTACCTCTGACTCTATACTTTTATAATTAGGCGCCTGCTGTGTACCTCTGACCCGGCCCCTTCTCTATACGTTAGGCGCCTGCTGTGTGCTATTGACCGGGCACCTCCTACATCTGACGCCTTATGTACACATTTTGGCGCCTGCTGTGTACCTCTGACTTTATGCTTTTATAACTTGGCGCCTGCTGTGTACCTCTGACCCGGCCCCTCCTTTATACTCTCAGAGCCTTCTGTATACTTGCGACCCGCGCCTCAGCTACTTAACGAGACCCTCGGCCACTCAGGGAGACCCGGTTTCAAAATAAAGAATAAAAACTAGGGCAGGGGACCCGCAAAAAAATAAAACAAATAAAATTAAAAAGCCTCCCCCTTCCTCCCGGGGCCGCCGGGGCGGCTGCCTCAGTCTCCCCTTTCGCGGAGGGCCCGGTACCTGCGTGCGCGCGGCCGCCCCGGTCAGGGCGGCGTCCGGCCGGGGGGCGTCGAGCTGCAGGACGAGGGGGCGCAGGGAGTCCGCGCCCGCCAGGTAGGCGGCGGCCAGCGCCGAGTTCTCGTAGCCTGCGGGACGGCAGCCATGGTCAGCACTGTCACCCGCCCGCACTGTAGCTCATCATCCGGTCAAATAAATACCATTTTATATTTTGATATCTATTATTATTTAATATTAATTAATATTAATTAAATTTAATATCACATGTAATATTTAATATTATTTTAATATTATTTTATAAATATTAGACACGGAACCCAGCCCCTTCTGACCTACACCCCAGCCTTAAAAAAAAAAAAAAAAAAATATATATATATATATATATATATAGATGGCAGGTCTCACTGACTGGCCGAGGGTCTCTGCAGCAGAGGCGGAGGCCGGCCTCCACCCCGCCGGCCTCCGGCCCCGGCCTCCCCAGCCCGTCCCGCCCAGGCAGGGCCCCGCGCTCACCCGCTGGGCTCCGGCGCAGCAGCCCCAGCGCCTCACAGGCGTCCAGCAGCCTCCGGGCTCCGGCCTCCGGGACCCCCAGGCGGGCGGCCAGCGCCGGGGCGGGCAGCGGGCCCCCCAGGAGGGCGTCGAACACCTGCAGCCGGCACGCCGCCAGCAACGCCTGCGGGGGGAAGACAGGCATTTACTGTGTGGCAAAAATATTTATTTCTTATTTTCCTAGAAAATTAATTTTTATAAAAAAAATTTATTACTTTTTTATCTGAAAAAATATTTATTTTTTGTTTTCCCAGATAATTAGTTTTTATTAAAAAAAATTTAGTAATTTTTTAATCTGGAAAAATAAAAAAAGTAAAGATTTTTCCAGATAATTGACTTTTGTAAAAAAAAAAAATTTTTAATTTTTAATCTGAAAAAATGTTTATTTTTCTAGATAATTTATTTTTATTGACAATTTTTATTAATTTTTTAATCTGGAAAAAATATTTTTTTATTTTTCCCGAGAATCATCTCCTATAAAAGAATTATTAATTTTTCATCTGGAAAAACATTTATTTTTTCCACATGATATTTATGAACAATTTTTTAAAACTTTTTTAATCTGGAAAAAATATATTATTTTTCAGATAATGAACTTTTATTTAAAAATTATTAATTTTTTTAATCTGGAAAAATTACTAAATATTCCAGATCATTCTGACCAAAAAAAAATTATTTTTTTTAATCTGGAAACAATGAGACCCTCACCTAGATGGCCGAGGGTCTCTTTATTTTAAATTTTTCTTTCTTTTTCTGGGGCGCTGGGGATGGACCCCAGGGTCCTTCGACCCCCGAGCTGCACCCTCCGCCCCGTCTTTTATCGTTTCTTTAGACACCGGGTCCCACTGAGGTGCCGAGGGTCTCGCTCGGCAGGCGAGGCCGGCCTCGACGCGCGGTCCTGAGTCTCGGCCTCCTCACCTGGGCCTCCCTGAAGCCGTCCATCATGTGCAGCAGGCGCGCGGGGCAGGGCGGCCGGGCCTCGGCCTCGGAGGCCGCTTGGGGGAGGCCGGGGGCGGAGGCCGCGGCGCCGGCCCCGTAGATCTCGCCCAGCTTCTTACAGAAATGGTTGAGCGGGAAGCCGACCACGTTGAGGAAGTCGCCGCGCACGGCCTCCACCAGCATGCCGCCCAGCGCCTGGATGCCGTAGCCCCCGGCCTTGTCCCTGGGGGGGGGGGGGAGAAATTTAATTTTCGTTTTTTTGGGGGTCCCGGGTCCCCCCCCCCCCGATCTCCCAGCGGCGCCCCCGGCCCGGTTTTCCCTTCTTTAGCTTGACGCAGGTCCCGCTGAGGTGCCGAGGGGCTCGCCGCGGACTCACATGGGCTCCCCGCTGTCGATGTATTCCCACAGCAGCTCCTCCGACAGCTCCGAGAACCGCACCCGCGTCTCCTCGTAGAACCGCCACACCTGGGTCTCCAGCCCGTGCTCTGGGGGTCAGAGGGCGCGAGGTCAAGGGGCGCGACCCGGGGTCAGGGTGCGGGGAACTGCACCCGCGTGTCTCCTCATAGAACTCCGACACCTGGGTCTCCAGCCCGTGCTCTGGGAGGTCAAAGGGCCCCAGGTCAAGGGGCGCGACCCCGGAACTTTGACATCTGGGTCTTCAGCCCTGCTCTGGGAGGTCAAAGGGCCCCAGGTCAAGGGTTATGACCCTGGACTTTGACATCTGGGTCCTCAGCCCTGCTCGGGGAGGTCAAAGGGCCCCAGGTCAAGGGTTATGACCCTGGAACTTTGACATCTGGGTCTTCAGCCCTGCTCTGGGAGGTCAAAGGGCCCCAGGTCAAGGGTTATGACCCCGGAACTTTGACATCTGGGTTTTCAGCCCTGCTCTGGGAGGTCAAAGGACCCCAGGTCAAGGGGCGCGGCCCCGGAACCTTGACATCTGGGTCTCCAACCCGTGCTCTAGGAGGTTAAAGGGCCCCAGGTCAAAGGGAGCGACCCCAGGTCAGGGTGCAAGGCACGAACCGTTGGCCTTCCCGACCTGCACGCGCCCCACACACCCAGCGCGTTCTGGTGAAGAGAGGCATATTAGACACCAGAGAAAAAGGAGAGCAGGGAACCACTAGAGAATGGCTCGGCTAACGAGGACGCCGGGAGGAGCGGCTCGTGGACGGCCATCCGCTCCCAGGATCTGGGAGGCCGAGACCGGAGGATCGCGGGTCGGATGGAGGCCGCCGGGGCACAGCAGAGACCCGCGGCCGCTCAGTGCGACCTGGTTTGTCAAGAAATAAAAATGAAATATGGCCGGAGCTTGGAGGGAGGCGGCCTGGGCTAGGCGCAGAGACCCTCGGCGGCTCAGGGAGACCTGATTGCTCAATAGATAGAGTCAATAAAATAAGATGAAGTAAAAATAAAATAGGGTAAAATAAAGTAAAAATGGGATAAAATAAAACGGGATAAGATAAAATGAAGTAAAAATAAAATCGGGTAAAATAAGGCAAAATAAAATAAAAATAGGATAAAATAAAATAAAGTAAGATAAAATTTAAATAAAAAAAGAAGATAAAAAAGTAAGAAAGATGAAAATAAGATAAATAAAAAAAAAATAAAATAGAGTAGAGCCCGCGTTCCCTCCCCGGGACCGCGGAAGCCGTTACCTGCGTGTCGGCAGCGCACGAGCGCGACCCCCGTGAACACGCTGTGCTCCTTCCCGCTCAGCCTGCGACACACGCGGCCGTGACCTGGAGGCCCGGGGCGGAGGCAGGGAGGCCCGGCCTCGCCCCGTGGAGGCCCCGCGGGGTCGGCACCTGGACAGCATGCGGTAGGCGTCCTGCTTGTCCACCGGCTTCTCCAGGATCAGCCCGTCCACGGCCTGCGGGACGAGACCCTCGGCCTCCATTAGAGACCCTCGGCCTCCATTAGAGACCCTCGGCCTCCAATAGAGACCCTCGGCCTCCATTAGAGACCCTCGGCCTCCGACAGAGACCCTCGGCCTCCAATAGAGACCCTCGGCCTCCATTAGAGACCCTCAACCTCCAATAGAGACCCTCGGCCACCCGGCAAAGCCTCCTCTGCACGACACCCCCAATAGCCCAGTTTTATTTTTCATTTTGGAAACGGTCTCACTGAGTGGCTGAGGGTCCCGAGCTCAGTGGCGAGGCCGGCCTCCAGCCTCAGCCTCCAGCCTCAGCCTCCAGCCCCCCCCCCCCAGGCAGCCTTCGTTCCTCCGCGTCAGGCCGGCCGGGACTCACCACGATGGTGTCGGCGCCAATGACCAGGTCGGGCGTCCGCAGGTCCTTCTGCAGAAGACAGACAGACAGAGCTCAGCCCGGGCTCGGGAGGCCCAGGCCGGAGGCTGGCAGGATGGAGGCCGGCCTCCGCCACCTGGCAAAGAAGAGACCACAGCCACTCAGTGAGGCCTTGACTCCATTAAGTAGGGCCGGGGGTCAGCTCAGAGGGAGAGTGTCCCTGACAAACTGAAAATAAAGTGTAAAAAATTAAAATAAAAGTGATAAAATAGAAATAAAGTAAATAAGATAAAAACAAATAAAATAATAGAGATAAAATAAAAATAAGAACGAAAATACGATAAAATAAAAACAATAATAAAATAATGAAATAAAATAAAAATGGTAAAATAAAATAGAAAGAAAACAAAATAAAAATGAGATAAAATTTAAAATAAATAAAATAAAATGTAAAAAATAAAATAATAAAATTAAACTAAAATTAAGTTAAAATAATAAAATTAAATTAAGAATAAATAAAATTAAAATAAGTAAAATTAAAGTAATAAATAAGACTCATAAGATTAAATTAAAATTAAATGAAAATAAACGAAAATTAGAGTAATAAATTAATGTAGTAAAATGAAAATAAAATAAAAATAAAAAATAAAGATGAAATAAAAATAACGAAATAAAATAAAAATAAAAAATAAAAGAACGAAATAAATTGATAAAAAATAAAATAAAAATAATATAAAATAAAAAACCAAAAAATCAAATAAAATAAAATAATGAAATAAAATAAAAAATAAAAATGAAATAAAAGCAATAAGATAATTAAAATGAAATAATAAAAAGAATGACATGAAAAAAAAGAAGAAAAGGAAAATAAAAACAGAAATAAATAAAAATAAGGAAATAAACTGCCGACTAGCTCACAACGCCAAGGCACGTGTGAACGCGTGCGTGCGTGACCTCGGGGTCAGGTCAGGCCGGGCGCCGCCTCCCACAGTGCCCCGCGCTCCTCCCACAGTGCGCTCCTCCCACAGTGCGCTCCTCCCACAGTGCCCCGCGCTCCTCCCACAGTGCGCTCCTCCCACAGTGCGCTCCTCCCACAGTGCCCCGCGCTCGCCTGGTGCACCCTGCGCGCCACCTCCAGCGCCTTCCCGGCCGCCGTGTCCATGGCGTAGTCCTGCGGGCGCGCGCGCGCCTGGCTCAGCGTCTCCTTGAACCTGGACGGCACGGCCTCGAAGCGCAGGCCCTGGGGGGGCGGGGGGAACGGAAATATTTTAAGAGAATCTCACTTAAAATATTTCATTGTAAAAAACTTCATTAAAAAATATTTCACTTAAAAAATATTTCATTTAAAAAAATATGTCCCGCTAGGGTGCCGAGGGTCTCTGCGGCGCTCGCGGTTGAGCCCGGCCGGCCTCCCCCCCCCCCCCCCCCACAGCCTCCGGCCTCGGCCTCCCACTTATTATATATGTATTTTTTTTTTTTTTTTGAGCGTCTGGGGCCGAAATCCAGGGGCATGCGACCCCCCCCCAAGCCGCGCCCCCGGCCCTATTTTTTATTTTTTATTTGAAGACCGGGTCTCGCCGAGTTGCCGAGGGCCTCGCTAAGTAGCCGGGGCTGGGCTCGAACCGCGGCCCTCCAGGTCTCAGCCTCCCGGGTGCCCGGATGACGCCCGGCGGGTCTCCCGGTTCTTGTTCCGAAGGGATTAAAATAGGAATGACGGGGGTCCATGGCGGGCGGCCGGAGGCTGAGACCGGAGGACCGCGGGTTCGAGGCCGGCCTCAGGCACTCAGCGAGACCCCGGTTCAAAACCAAGTATAAATAACACGGCCGGGGGCGCGGCTCGCAAGCGGAACGCCCCTGGGTCCCATCCCCAGAACCAGACAAAAGGAAATAAAAGATAAATAGTAAATAAAACGAAATAAAATTTAAAAAGTTGAGTAGAAATACAGTGAAATAAAAATAAAATGAAACAAATTAAATGAAATTAAAGAAAATGAGATAAAACACAAACACGAAATAAAATGAAATGAATGAAAATTAAAACATATACATGAAATAAAAATAAAATACAATGAAATAGAATAAAATAAAATGAATAAAATGAGGAAATAAACAAAATAAATAAGATATATAAATGAAATAAAAATGAAATGAAATACATAATATAGACAAAATGAATAAAATGAGAAAGTAAACAAAATAAATGAATAAAATATATAAATAAAATAAAAATAAAATGAAACAGATAAAATGAATGAGAAAATAAACAAAATAATAAAATATATAAATGAAATAAAAGTAAAATGAGATAGAGAAAATACATAAAATGAATAAAATAATAGAATAAACAAAATAAATAAATAAGATATATAAATGAAATAAAAATTAAATGAAATAGATAATATAGATAAAATGAATAAAATGAGAAAATAAACAAAATAAATAAATAAAATAAAAATAAAACAATTTGCGCGGAGTCCCGCGCTCAGGAGGCGTCCGCGCCCCGCCCCCCCCCAGGGCTGCACCGACCCGGGGTCAGATGTCAGAGGTCGTCCCCGGGTCAATCCCCCGCGAGCCCCCCCACCCCCGCCGTTCCCGGGCCCGGGAGGCCGAGACGGGAGGCCCGCAGGGTGGAGGCCGGCCTCCGCCCGCGAGGCCAGAGACCCTCGGCCGCCCGGCGGGACCTGTCCGCGGCCACGCACCGCGCTGCTCAGGATCTCCCGGCGGCGCGGCGAGGCGCTGGCCAGGACCACGTGACGCCGCTGCAGCTCGCGGAGCACCGGGCTCAGCACCATGGCGCCGGGCGGAGGCCGGACACGCCCCCGGGAGGCCACGCCCACCCCGGCCCGGCTAAGCCCCGCCCCACGCCGTGCGCGCTTCCCGCCGGGACCACGCCCCTGAGCGACGCTGCCTAGGCAACAGCAGAGCGAAGGCCCCAGGAAAGGCCACGCCCCTCAGGCCAGAGCAAAGCCACGCCCCTTGGCGGCGCCCCCTAGGCAACAGCGCGTTAAGGGCCCAAGAGGAAGCCACGCCCCTTTAGTTAAAGCTAAGCCACGCCCCCTCCGTAGCGCTTCCTAGGCAACGGCGTTCGCAGGCGGCAGTAGAAGCCACGCCCCCTGACGCTGCTACCGTGGCAACCGCGGCCGCGCTCAGGCCGCCTCGGGAACGCCCCCCGGCCCAGACGAGGCCACGCCCCCTCCGGCTCGCTGTATCCGTGGTAACAGAGCGCGCCGCTCGCGCCCTTGGCAACGAAGCCCCGCCCCCCGCCCTGGCTGCGCGCGCAGCCCCCTCCGCGCGTCCAGCCCGCGCCCGCCGCGCCTGCGCAGTGGCGCTGTGCGCCGAGCCCGGCGTCCCGCTGCCAATGGGGTCCCCGCTGTGCCACGGGGCGCCCGTGGGGGCGTCTGGCGGTGCATTGTGGGGGATGCGCCGGCTCCGGGGGTGCGGGAGGCCCCCCGGGGAGGCTGCGTGCAGCCGGAGGCCGGCCGAGCTGCCCCTCCAGCCGGGATTTATTTAATTTTATTTATCTTATTCTTGGAAAGAAGGTCTCACTGAGTGGCCGAGGGTCTCACCGAGCTGCTCAGGCGGCCTCCACACAGAAAAGGCACCTCCGGACATTTTTACTTTTCATTTATTTATTTTTTTAATTTTTTAATTTTTTTCTGTGGTCCTGGGGGTGGAGCCCAGGGACTTTCTACCTCGGGGCTACACTCCCAGACCTATTTTATACTTTATTTGGAAACAGGGTCTCACTGAGTTGCCGAGGGCCTCACTCAGTAGCCGAGGCTGGCTTCGAACCTGCGCCATCCTCCCGTCTCAGCCTCCCAAGCGCGGGGATGACGAGCGTGCGCCACCACGCCCGGCCGGCCTGCTGTCTCTTCTGTGCATAAAGAAAAAAATATTGTCTGTTCAGGACTCGCGAGGCCGAGAAGGGAGGCTGGCAGGTTGGAGGCCGGCCTCGGACGCTTGGCAGAGAGAGACCTTCAGCCACTCAGGGAGACCGTTTTGCAAAAAATCCAAAAATAAAATAGGGCCAAGAGACCCTCAGCCACTCACTGAGACCTTTTTATAAAATATAATAATAAAAAAATGGGGCCAGGAGACCCTCAGCTACTTACTGAGACCCTTTTAGAGAATATAACTTAAAAAACTGGGCCAAGAGACCGTCAGCCACTCAGTGAGACCCTTTTACAAAAAAAAAATATATAATAATGAAACAGGATGAGACCCTCGGCCCCTTCGGGAGACCCTTTTGAACAAAAATTAAAAAGCGAAAATAAACGGAGCCGCTTCCTCTGTACCCGGGCGTTGCGACATCTTCCGTCCAGACGTGAGGCCGCCGCGGGCCTCGGCCTCTGGGGAAACTGAGTCAGGGGTCCGGGCCGGCCCGAAATTCGGTCCTGCGGGGAACCTGAGGGGTGGTAGAGTCATTTCAGGGTTTGGGAGGCTGAGGCCGGAGGCTGGCGGGCCGGAGGCCGGCCTCGGCCACTGAGCAGAGACCCTCGGCAGCGCAGCGAGACCCTGTTTCACAATAAAGAATGAAAATAGGGCTGGGGGTGCAGCTCGGAGGTAGAAAAGGCCCCCGGGCTCCATCCGCAGACCTGAAATAACAATTAAATTAGAGAAAAATAAAGGAAAAAAGCCTATTGCCGAGAATAGATTTAAAAATAAAAAGAGCAGAGACCCTCAGACACTCATTGAGACCTTTTTTTTTATTAAAAAAATTCTAAATTAAAAAAAATATGAGCAGAGACCCTCAGACACTCATTGAGACCCTTTCCCCCCCCCTCAGGACTCTTTTTTTTCTAGACTTAAAAATAAAATAGGAGCGGAGCCCCTCAGCCTCTCAGTGAGACCCCCTTTTTTATATCCTGGGGTGCAGCTCCGGGGTCGGAGGCCCCGGGTTCAATCCCTCGTGAAACACACAAGAATCACGCGCATGTCGGAAACAAAATAATGGTGCAAATTTCACCTTAAAAAAAAAAGAATAAAACCGAAAGGAAACATGCACTCAGCTAAAAATAAAAACAAGACAAAGTTTCCCCGTTCGGGTGCTTGGCTGGGTCCTCCCGAGTGGACTGAGCACCAGCACCCTGCCGCGGCTCGGGCAGCACCGCCGGTGGCGATAAGCTTTAATTCTATGAATTAAACCCGGGGCCTATTTATTCTTTCTTTGAAACCAGGTCTCAGTGGGCCCTGAGGGTCCCTCTGTCCCAGCCTCCCGAGTCCTGCGATGACACAGGGTCTCGCTGAGCCGCCGAGGGTCTCGGAAGGTGGCCGGGGCCGGCCTCGAACCGCGGACCTCCCGTCTAGGCCGCGCGGTGAGCGGCGCGCAGGTTCCCGCGGCTGCAAACCCAGCGCGCGTGCGCAGCCCCGCGCCGGAAGCCGGGCGGCCCCGAGCCGCCGAAGCGGCCCCGGGCGGAAGCCGGGGGGCGGGACCCGCGTGCGCACGCGCAGAGCCGTCGCCGGAAGTCCCGCCCCGCAGAGGGCGGGGCCGCGGCGGAGGAGCCGCCGGAGAGCGCCGCGCTTCCCCGGCTCCCGGAAGCGGAAGTTCGTCACAGGGGGCGGCGGCGGCGGCGGGTCGCGTCACGGGCGCCTGTGGCGGACGCGGCGGCGCCGGGCAGGGAGGCAGCGCCCGTCGGGGAGCGAGGGCCGCGGCCGGAGCGCGGGCCGCGGGGCGGCGGCCGGGGACGCAGGAGCCAGCCCGCGCCGGTAAGGGCGCCGCGGGGCCGCGGGGCGGCGGCGGTGGGGGGGGCAGGCGGCGGGGCCAGCGGC
Organism: Muscardinus avellanarius; assembly: GCF_963383645.1. NCBI lineage: Eukaryota > Metazoa > Chordata > Mammalia > Rodentia > Gliridae > Muscardinus > Muscardinus avellanarius. The sequence continues at coordinate 164,790 of NC_137792.1, forward strand.
TGGGGGTGAGGCGCCTGCGCGGCGCCTGGGGGCGGGGCCAGGGCTGGGGGCGGGGTCAGGAGGATGGAGGGTAAGGCGCCTGCGCGGCGCCTGGGGGCGGGGCCAGGGGCTGGGGGGTGAGGCCACTGCTCTGTTCCTGGGGACGGGGCGGGGCTGTGGGGGCGGGGCCCGGGCGAGTGAGTGAAGGGTGTGAGGGCGGGGCTCACCCTGTGGGCGGGGCCAGGGTTTTGCAGGAGGGGCCATAAAGTGAAAATTCCAAGGGCTGTACTGCGTGGGTGGGCGGGCGGGGCCCGGCGACTGGAAAGCGAGGCGCTTGCGCTGTGCTTGTGGGCGGGGCCAGAGCTGTGTGGGCGGGGCCAGGCGGGTGAAGGTGAGGCGTCTGGATGGTCCAGGGCGTCCTGGGCGGGGCCTTGGCTCTCCTGTGGGAGGGGCCTGGCGTGTAGAAGCTGTGCCTGTGCGGGCGGGGTCCGAGATCTGTGGGCGGGGCCAGAAGGACAGGGCGCGCTGTCTGTGGGCGGGCTCAGGAGCATAGGAGCTGAGCCTATGAGAGGGACTAGCACTGTGTGGGCGGGGCCAGAGGACATGGGGCGTGTCTGTGGGCGTGGCTATGGCCGTGTGGGCGGGACTCTGGCTGTGTCTGGGCAGATCTAAAAGGGTAAACGGGAAGGCATCTGAGCTGTGCTTGTGGGCGGCGCCCGGGCTCTGGGGGCGGAGTCAGGCTGCTGAAGGTAAGGCGCCTTGCTGTACCTGGGGGCGGGGCCAGGGACTCTGAGGGCGGGGCCAGGAGGCTGGAGGGTTTGGAGCCTGCGCTGTTCCTGGGGGCGGGGCCGGGGCTGTGGGGGTGAAGGGTGTGAGGGCGGGCCTTCCCGTGTGGGCGGGGACAGGGTTTTGTGGGCGGGGCCGTAAAGTGAGTCTTTCGAGGGCTGTACTGCGTGGGTGGGCGGGGCCAGGCGCCTGAAAGGCAAGACGCCTGCGCTGTGCCTGTGGGCGGGGCCAGAACTGTTTGGGTGGGGCCAGGCGGGTGAAGGGGAGGCGCCTGGGCGTCCTGGGCGGGGCCCCTGCTCTGCCTGTGGGAGGGGCCTGGCGTGTAGGGCCTGCGCCTGTGGGCGGGGCCAGGAGCGCAGGAGCTGAGTGTGCGGGGGACTGGAGCTGTGGGCGGGGCCAGAGGACAGGGGCTGTCTGTGGGCGTGGCTACGGCCGTGTGGGCGGGACTCTGGCTGTGTCTGGGCGGGTAAAGGGGAAGGCGTCTGAGCTGTGCTTGTGGGCGGGGTCAGAGCTGTGTGGGCGGGGCCTGACGGCCCAGGAGCCCGTCTGGCTAATGGGAGGAAGGGCGCGGGGCTGTGTCCGGTCTGTGCCTGTGGGCGGGCCCGGGCGGGATCTGTGGGCGGGGCTCGGGCGGGATCTGTGGGCGGGGCTAGGGCGGGATCTGTGGGCGGGGCTCGGGCTGCTCCAGAGTCAGGCCTGGGGGCGAGCCATGGTTTTTGGGGGCGTGGCCTGGCTAAGCGCATACGGGGCCTGAGTGATGTCTGCAGGGTCAGGTCCTGTTGGGGGCGGGGCCTGTTGATGTGCATGGGCGTGGCCGAGCGTGTCAAGGGGCGGGGCCTCGCAGTGCCCTCGCCTGGTGTCAGGTGGTGCTCGGGGCTGGGCTCAGCCTACGGGGAGGTCCGGGTTCTGTCCAGGGGGCGGGGCTCCGTAATGAGTGGCGTAGAGTGGGCGGGTTGGGTCCAGCCAGGGGCGGGGTCTTGCTGTGGCCGTGGGCCGGTCGGAATAGTTTGGGGGTGGGGCCTGGCTATTTTATGGGCGTGGTTAGGGTCTCGCTTGGGGCGGGGCGTGGTCTGTTGTTGATGGGATGGGCCGGGGATTTCCGTGTAGGGGCGGGGCTTGTCTAGTTCCTGGCGGCGGGTCCGGGCCGCGCGTATGGGCGGGCTTTGCATTAGGGGGCGGGGCCGGGGTCGGCCTCGTTGGGCGAGGCCTCATGCCTATAGGCTGAGTGTGCCTGGGGGGCGGGGCTCATTCTCGCCTGGGGGGCGGGGCCAGGCCGTCCCTGGGGTGGGGGCCGGCCTCGCTGTGCTGTCGGGGTCAGGCTCCTGTGCTGTCGGTCCCGTGGGTGCGCCCGGTGGGCGTGGCCTGAGCTCAGGGGCGGGGCTCCGCTCTCCCCGGGGGTGGGGCCTGGTTGGGGTCTCGTCCCGGGGGGCGAGGCCGGTCTCCCTTGCGGGGGCGGGGCTCCGCGTTGGGGGCGGGGCCGGTCCCTTTTCCGGGGGCGGGGCTCCGCTCTCCCCGGGGGCGGGGCCTGGCTCGGTCCCGTCCCGGGGGCGGGGCCTGAGTCTCCCCTCCCCCCCCCGCAGGCATGGCGGCGGCCACCATCGTGCACGACACGTCGGAGGCGGTGGAGCTGTGCGCGGCGCACGGGCTCTACCTGAAGCCCATCGCCAAGATGACCATCTCGGTGGCGCTGCCGCCGCTGCGCGCGTCCGGCCGCGCCGTGTCCAACTGGGAGGTGATGGAGCGGCTCAAGGCGCTGGCGCGGCCGCAGCCGACGCCCTTCTCGGCGCTGCGCGTGGCCAAGAGCACGGTGGAGCTGATCCGCTTCGAGGGCGAGCTGGAGAACCGCGCGCTGGCCCGCGCGCTGCTGGCCAGCCTGGACGGCCGCAGCCTGCGGCTGAGCGGCCTGGCGGGCGCGCTGCGCGTGCGCGCCGCCGAGCTCCGGCGCGACCTGCCGGGCCGCCACGACTGGGACGCCTTCTTCCGCGACGCGGCCGGCATGGACGAGGCGCGGCCGGGCGAGCGGCCCGACACGCTGCACCTGCGCGGCCTGCCCTGCCGCTGGTTCGCGGCCCGCGGCGCGCCGCCCGAGCGGCCGAGCGAGGCCGTGCTGGAGCGCGTGTTCCGCAGGTTCGGCGCCATCCGCCACGTGGACATCCCCATGCTGGACCCGTACCGCGGCGAGCCGGCCGGCCGCGGCTTCCGCACCTTCGCGCCCGGCGGACACCCGCACTTCGAGGCCTTCGTGCAGTACCGCGACTACGACGGCTTCGCGCGCGCCATGGCGGCGCTGCGCGGCATGAAGCTCATGTACAAGGGCGACGACGGCAAGGCGGTGGCCTGCAACATCCAGGTGCGTGTCCGCCCCGCGACGGTCCTCCGCGCCCCCGCCGCCGCGTGCGGTCCCCCCGCGGGGCCGAGGGGCTCTGCGCGGTCCCCCCGCGGGGCCGAGGGGCTCGGCGCGGCCCCCATCGCGGCCCCCCCGCCCCGTGCGCTCCGCAGGTGACCTTCGACGTCACCAAGCACCTGAGCGACGCGTCCATCCGCAAGCGGCAGCTCGAGCGCCAGAAGCTGCAGGAGCTGGAGCGCCAGCGCGAGGAGCAGAAGCGGCGCGAGAAGGAGGCGGAGGAGCGGCAGCGCGCCGAGGAGAGGTGCCGCCGCCGACGCGGTTCCCCGGGCCCGGCGGGGCGGCCGAGGGTCTCGTCCCGGGGGCCGGCCGCGGCCCCTTCACGGACCTCTCCGTCTCCCCCGACGCCCCCAGGAAGCTGCGCGAGCAGGAGGAGCGCGAGCGCGCGCGGCGGCGCGAGGAGAAGCGGCGGCGGCGGGAGCAGCGGCGGCGGGAGCGCGCGGCGCGGCGCGGGCGGCGGCGGCTGGAGGAGCAGCAGGCGGCGGAGCAGCGGCGGCTGCACGAGAAGATCCGGCTGGAGGAGCGCAAGCTGCTGCTGGCGCAGCGCAACCTGCAGTCCATCCGCCTGGTGGCCGAGCTGCTGGGCCGGGCCGAGGTGAGCGGCGGGAGGCCGGGGCGGGAGGCCGGCGGGGGAGGCCGGGCGGGGGGAGGCCCGCCCGCGGGGGGGGAGGCCGCCGAGAGGCTGAGCGCCCGTCCGCCCGCCCGCCCGCAGGCGGCGCGCATGGCGGCGCAGGAGCGGCGCGCGGAGCGGCGGCGGCTGCAGGAGGCCGAGCTGCGGCGCGTGGAGGCCGAGAAGCAGCGCGCGCTGGGGCTGCAGCGGCGCGAGCGGCAGCTGCGCGAGCGGCTCCTCGGGCTCCTGCTGGGTCCGCGGGACGCGCCGCCCGCCGCGCTGCTGCAGCCCGTGCTCAGCCTGCTGCACCGCGCCTGCGCGCCCCCGGCGCCCCCCGCCGCGCCCCCCGCCGCGCCCTCCGACCCCGACCCCCCGCCCGACCCCCAGCCCGACCCCGCGCCGCCGCCCGAGCCGCCCCGCGACGACGCAGGAGACGCAGCAGGAGACGCGCCGCCGCCGCCGGCGCCGCAGCAGCCGCGCGGGGACCCGAGGCCGCGCCGCCAGGGCCCGCGCCGGCCCGAGTCCCGGCCCGCGTCCCGCTCGCGCTCCCGCAGCCCCGAGCGCCGCCCGCGCGGGGACCGCGGCCGCCATCGCCGCCGCCGCCACCGCAGCCCGCGCTCCCGGAGCCGCAGCCGCAGCCGCAGCCGCTCGGGCAGCCGCCATCGCGGGCGCGCCCGGCCCTGAGCGCCGCCGAGCGCGCGGTCCCCGCCGGGTGCCGAGGGGCTCGGCCCGGGACCCGGATGTTGACCTCTGGCCTTCCTGTTTTGCTTTCTTTCTGTGAATGTGCAAAGGGCCCCGCCCTTCTGCGTAGAGAGTGTTCGTGCGCTTTTTCTCTTGTTTTTCCCTTGAGCCCTTCGTTTCTGGCTAAGTTATTTTCTACCGGCGGCGCCCACAGACAGACAGACAGACGGACAGACACACAGACGGACACACAGACGGACACACAGACGGACACACAGACACACGCGCGCCGGGCTAGAGCATAAGTACATGGATAAAGCGCGGGGCGCGGGCTCGCGAACCCCGGGTTGCGATTTCGTGGCGCAATAAAGGCCTTTTCCAGCGAGCCCCGAAGTGTCACCGCGAGTTTTATTTACCCGCCCGTCGTTTACGTATCTCCCATTAATTAACTGGTTCATCTTTGCGCGACTGACCGAGCGCGGTCCCCCGACGTGCGCCGCCGCGTCGTCGTCTCCCTCCACCCCTCGGCCTCCAGGTCCCCGATAAATACACATTGTTATTGCTTTTCCGTGAGGGTAAAGTATAAAAGAGCCCCCCACCCCCTTCCCTCCGGCATTTGTGAGAAGCCGCCTGCCTCCCGCATCCACGACAGGGGACCCGCAAAATCTCGATTTACTTGGATTCCCCCCACCCCCTCCGGCCTTATTTTAAGACCTGGGTCTCGGTAGGGTGCCGAGGGTCTCTGCGGCGGCCTAAATCCCCGGATGCGGATGCCGGGCGCGTCGCCGGCCGGCCCGGGGTTAACCTGAAAAGCGTCGAGTCTCCTCCTGCCCGTGATGAGGCCCCGACACGTCACCCTGAGTCTTTTAAGATTCAGAAAAATAAAATGTGACGCGTTCGGGGGCCGCTCGGGCGTCACGGCTGAGAAGGGCCCGGATCTTCCCCCCGTAATCTCCTTAGGGCCCTCGGGAAATCCTGCCGCCTCGGGGGACCGAGGGGGGTTAATCCTCCCGCCCTAATTAAGAAAAAGAAAAAAGAAATAAAAAAAAAAAAACCCAGGACAGACCCTCCTACAAACACAGACCCACCACCTCCTGCCCCCCCACGCAGAGACCCTCGGCCTCCCGCCGAGACCCTGTTTACATAAAAAAAAAATTCTTTTCTTCTTTTAAATAAATAAATAAAAATTGAAAAAAAAAAATCACCCGGGGCGTGTGGCTCAGATTTAGTCCTTGAGACTTTTCCAGGACGCGAGAACAGCCATTGCCGTCAGCCGGCGGCCCCCCGGGTGCGCGGTGACGTCTCTGCCGACGCGGGGCTCGAACCCGTGACGCGCGCTGGGGGCGGGGGAGAGCAGCCATAAGTCGGGGGCGGCGAGCACTGAGCCGGGAGTCCTCGAGGCCGACCCGGAGAGGCAGACAGACATGCTGAGCGCCGCGCACGAGGACCCGGCCTACCGCCTGCTCGCCCAGCACGCCTCGGGCTTCATGGTGTCCCAGGTGAGGAGGGGGCGCCGCCTCCAGCCCCCCGGCCCCCCAGGGAGACCTGACCCTAAAATAAAAATATGGGGTGTAGTTGGAGGCCGGCTTCGGCCAAACCACTCAGAAAAGAGACCCTCGGCCCCCCAGGGAGATCCGTGTCCAGATAAAATGGGCCTGGGGGCGCAGGTCAGAGGTCGGCGGCCCCGGTGGGACCTCAGGGCCAGGGGAGGGCAGAGCCTCGTCCCGCCCCCAGGTCGTCTTCGCAGCCACGGAGCTGGGCGTGTTCGACCTCCTGGCCGAGGCCCCGGGGCCTCTGGACGCGGCCGCCATCTCCGCGGAGCTCGGCACCTCCGCCCACGGCACCGAGCTGCTGCTGGACGCCTGCGTCTGCCTCCAGCTGCTGGAGTCCGAAGGGCACGGGGGCAGAGGTGAGGCCGGAGGGCAAGGGGCAGAGGTGAGGCCAGAGGGGAAAGGGGCAGAGGTGAGGCCAGAGGGCAAGGGGGCAGAGGCGAGGCCAGATGTCACGGGGGCAGAGGTGAGGCCGGAGGGCAAGGGGCAGAGGTGAGGCCAGAGGGCAAGGGGCAGAGGTGAGGTCAGAGGGGAAAGGGGCACAGGTGAGGCCAGAGGGCAAGGGGCAGAGGTGAGGCCGGAGGTCACGGGGGCAGAGGTGAGGCCGGAGGTCACCGGCGCGGAGGTGAGGCCGGAGGGCAAGGGGGCAGAGATGAGGCCGGAGGTCAACGGGGCAGAGGTGAGGCCGGAGGGCACGGCGGCAGAGATGAGGTCGAAGGGCAAGGGGGGCAGCAGTTAGGCCGGAGGTCACGGGGGCAGAGGTGAGGCCGGAGGTCACGGGGGCAGATGTGAGGCCCGAGGTCAAGGGGCAGAGGTGAGGCCGGAGGTCACAGGGGCAGAGGTGAGGCCCGAGGTCAAGGGGCAGAGGTGAGGCCGGAGGGCAAGGGGCAGAGGTGAGGCCAGAGGTCACGGTGGCAGAGGTGAGGCCGGAGGGCAAGGGGCAGAGGTTAGGCCAGAGGGGAAAGGGGCACAGGTGAGGCCGGAGGGCAAGGGGCAGAGGTGAGGCCGGAGGTCACGGGGGCAGAGGTGAGGCCGGAGGGCAAGGGGGCAGAGGTGAGGCCGGAGGGCAAGGGGCAGAGGTGAGGCCAGAGGGGAAAGGGGCACAGGTGAGGCCAGAGGGCAAGGGGCAGAGGTGAGGCCGGAGGGCAAGGGGCAGAGATGAGGCCGGAGGTCACCGGCGCGGAGGTGAGGCCGGAGGGCAAGGGGCAGAGGTGAGGCCAGAGGTCAAGGGGGCAGAGGTGAGGCCGGAGGTCAACGGGGCAGAGGTGAGGCTCAAGGGCAAGGGGCAGAGGTGAGGCCCGAGGTCACAGGGGCAGAGGTGAGGCCGGAGGGCAAGGGGGCAGAGGTGAGGCCGGAGGGCAAGGGGGCAGAGGTGAGGCCGGAGGGCAAGGGGGCAGAGGTGAGGCCGGAGGGCAAGGGGCAGAGGTGAGGCCAGAGGGGAAAGGGACACAGGTGAGGCCGAAGGGCAAGGGGCAGAGGTGAGGCCAGAGGGGAAAGGGACACAGGTGAGGCCGAAGGGCAAGGGGCAGAGGTGAGGCCGGAGGGCAAGGGGCAGAGGTGAGGCCAGAGGTCACGGGGGCAGAGGTGAGGCCGGAGGTCACCGGCGCGGAGGTGAGGCCGGAGGGCAAGGGGGCAGAGATGAGGCCGGAGGGCAAGGGGCAGAGGTGAGGCCAGAGGTCAAGGGGGCAGAGGTGAAGCCGGAGGTCAACGGGGCAGAGGTGAGGCTCAAGGGAAAGGGGCAGAGGTGAGGCCGGAGGGCAAGGGGCAGAGGTGAGGCCGGAGGGCAAGGGGGCAGAGGTGAGGCCGGAGGTCACGGGGGCAGAGGTGAGGCCGGAGGGCAAGGGGCAGAGGTGAGGCCAGAGGGGAAAGGGACACAGGTGAGGCCGAAGGGCAAGGGGCAGAGGTGAGGCCAGAGGGGAAAGGGACACAGGTGAGGCCGAAGGGCAAGGGGCAGAGGTGAGGCCAGAGGGGAAAGGGACACAGGTGAGGCCGAAGGGCAAGGGGCAGAGGTGAGGCCGGAGGGCAAGGGGCAGAGGTGAGGCCGGAGGTCACGGGGGCAGAGGTGAGGCCGGAGGTCACCGGCGCGGAGGTGAGGCCGGAGGGCAAGGGGGCAGAGATGAGGCCGGAGGTCATGGGGCAGAGGTGAGGCCAGAGGTCACGGGGGCAGAGGTGAGGCCGGAGGGCACGGGGGGCAGAGCTGATTTCGGAAGGCAAGGGGGGCAGAAGTTAGGCTAGAGGTCACGGGGGCAGAGGTGAGGCCGAAGGGTAAGGGGCAGAGCTGAGGCTCGAGGGCACGGGGGCAGAGGTGAGGCGGGGCGGAGGCCGGGGATTGAGGCTGGAGGCTTCAGGCTGGAGGCCGGCCTCAGCCAGCGGCTGAGACCGCACCACAGAAGAGAACCTCGGCCTCTCAAGGAGGCCCTATTTTGAAACAAAATAAGAAAAATAAAGGCTGGCGTGTAGCTGCGAGGTAAGAATGACCCCGCGGCGAAAGTAAAATAAAACGCAAGCAGTGGACGGAGAAAGAAAAAGCCAGCTCTGTGCGTGGTTTGAAATTTCTCTCTTTTTTTTTAAATTTATTTTCCTTTTCCTTTTCGTTTATTTTTCTCGTTTCTTTTTTGTTTTTTTCTTTCTCTCTCTTTCTCGTTTCCCTTTTCCCGGCTCCTGTGCCTTCTCCTCTCCCCCTTCCCAGTCCTCTACCGCAGCACGGAGCTGGCCCGCACCTACCTGGCCCGCGCCGGCCCCAAGTCCCAGCGCAACCTGCTCCTGTACTCGGCGGGGACGCTCTACCGCTTCTGGGGCCGCCTGGCCCAGGCCGTGAGGTGGGGGTGGGGTCCCTGGGGGAGGCGCACAGTGCTCCGAGGAGCCCCGACGTCGGGTCCTCATGGCGCTGCCCCGAGTAACGCAGGGCGGGAGTACTATACACCCAGGAAAAAGGCCGGGCACTAAGCCAGGTCCTACTAGCGCCCATCCGAGTAGCTCGAGGCGGGAGTACTATACGCGCAGGACAAAGGCCCGGCGCCAGAGCTGAGCGCGCCCGTCCCCGCCCCCAGGGAAGGGCGGAACCAGCACCTGGAGGCCTTCGGCGTGCCCGCGCAGCCGCTCTTCGCCGCCATCTACAGGTGAGTCGCGGGCGAGGGGCCGAGGGTCTCTTCCCCCGGGCCTCGTCTCCTCCTCCACGCCGTGTCCGGTCCCCAGGTCCGAGGCGGAGCAGCTGCGGTTCATGGCGGCGCTGCAGGAGGCGTGGGGCGTGGCGGGCCCCGGCGCGCTGTCCGCCTTCGACCTGTCGCGCTTCCCGCGCATCTGCGACCTCGGCGGTGAGGACCCGGGTGGACCCCGTGTCCTGGGGGTCGGGAGGGGGGCGGGCGGCCCGGGGCGGGTTCGTCGTCCGCGCAGAGACCCTCGGCCACTCAGCGGGACCTGTTTCCACACTGAGGCCTCCAACGGGGCCGGGGCGCGGTCAGAGGGCGCGGGAGGGGGACACCGAGATGGATGACACGGCCCCGCCCCCCAGGCGGCTCGGGGGCCCTGGCGCGGCTGTGCGCGGCCCTCTACCCCCAGTGCCGCGTGCGCGTGTTCGACGCCCCCGCCGTGGTGCGCATGGCGGCCAAGCGCTTCCCCGCGCCCCGGGGCGCCGCCCAGGTCGACTTCCAGGAAGGTGGGTGTCCCCCCCCCCCCCCCGGGGCGGGCGGGCGGGCGGGTGGGTCGCGGGGCTGAGCTGAGCGCGGCGCCGGCTGCAGGCGATTTCTTCCGAGACCCGCTGCCCGACGCCGACCTGTTCATCCTGGCCCGCGTCCTGCACGACTGGGCCGACGACGCGTGCGCCCGGCTGCTGCGCCGCGTGCACCGGGCCTGCCCGCCGGGTAGGGGGCGAGGGGTCGGGGGGCGCGGCCCGGGCGATGGGATGGCGAAGGGCGGCTCCTGCACCTGCCCGGGGGTTTCCAGAGCACACGTGCACTCTGACCTCTGACCTCGCTCCCTCACACTCTGGCACTCTGACCTCGCTGCCCGCACTCTGACCTCGCTCCCCTGCACTCTGACCTCTGACCTCGCTCCCTGCGCACTCTGACATCACTCCCGGCCCCGCGCACTCTGACCTCGCTCCCCCGCACTCTGACCTCTGACCTCGCTCCCCCGCACTCTGACCTCGCTCCCCTGCACTCTGACCTCTGACCTCGCTCCCTGCGCACTCTGACCTCGCTCCCCGGCACTCTGACCTCTGACCTCGCTCCCCGCGCACTCTGACCTCGCGCCCCCCCCCCCGCGCACTCTGACCTCGCACCCCCGCACTCTGACCTCTGACCTCGCGCCCCGCACACTCTGACTTCTGCCCTCACTTCCGTGCACTCTGACCTCGCGCACCCCCCAAAGCGCACCCTCACCTCGCTCCCCCGCATTCTGACCTCTGACCTCGCACCCCGCACTCTGACCTCTGACCTCGCTCTCTCGCACTCTGACCTCGCGCCCCGCACACTCTGACCTCTGCCCTCACTCCCCGTGCACTCTGCCCTCGCTCCCCGCGCACTCTGCCCTCGCTCCCCGCGCACTCTGACCTCGCCTTCCCGCGCACTCTGACCTCCCTCCCCGCGCACTCTGACCCCCGCCCTCACGGGGCCCCGCCCGCAGGCGGCGCGGTGCTGCTGCTGGAGGCGGTGCTGGCGGAGGCGGAGGCCGGGCCGGGCCCGCTGCCCGCGCTGCTGCTGTCGCTGCTGCTGCTGCTGCAGACCGAGGGCCGCGCGCGCTCCGCCTCCGGCCTCCGCCGCCTCGTGGCCGCCGCCGGCTTCCGGGAGCCCGAGCTGCGCGGCACCGGGAGCGTCTACACCGCGCTGCTGGCGCGCAAGTGAGGAGAGGAAGAAGAACAGAGGTCTCGCCGGGGTGCCGAGGGTCTCTGCGAGCGAATAAAAAACCGGGCGCTGTTGTATCGGCCTCCTTTTTTCCTTATTTATGAACACCAGCGGAGTTTTTTCGATCCGAGCCACACTCCCGGCGACGGGAAACAGGCTCCCAACTTTGTAAAAAAAAATTGTAAAAGGTCTACTTTATTTAAAAAAAAAAAAAAAAAAAAAGTGGAGACAGGGTCCCAACTGAGCTGCCGAGGGTCTCTTGGTTTAAAAATAAAATTGGAAACGGGGCCTCGATTAAGTTGCCCAGGGAGGGTCTCTTTGTGCAAAAAAAAAAAAAAAAAAAAATGGGAAAAAGAGTCTCCATTAAATTTTTTTTGCTCGTGGGACACGGGCCGACTCCCGACGTGCGAAGCTCTTGGGTCGGATCCCAGCAAAAAAAAAAAAAAAAAAAAAAAACGCGGGTTTTTAAAATTTCCCCCCCCCAAACCCCTCTCAAGGCCGCCACGCCCCCCTCGTTGCCACGGCAACGGGAGGAGCACTAGGGGCCGAGTCCTGCCCGCGGCGACCGGCAGGTGGCGCTGCAGGACCGCGGGATCCGGGAAGAGACAACGTTCCCGCCGGAAAAATGTGCCTTTATGAGACCCTCGGCCACCTGCCGGGACCTTTGTTTTTAAACAAAAAGGGGGCGGGGCTCCGGGGAGAAGGGGCCCCTCTGGATCCTCCCTCTTTCTTTTGCAGATGTTTATAAATATTTTTACCCCAGACCAGGGAGCTTCTGCTGAGCCGGGCTGCTCCGCGGGGCCTTCTTATTTTTAAGACAGGGGATCCCGGAGTCAGGGGCCGCCGAACCGCACGACCCTATTTTATTTTATTTTATATTTTCTTTTATTTTTAAAATTTTTATTTTATTTTATTTTTAAATAATATTTTAGTTTTAATTTTTTTATTTTATTTTTTAATTTTTATTTTACTTTTAAAATTTTTATTTTATTTTATTTAAAATTTTTATTTTATTTTTAAATAATATTTTTATTTTTAATTTTTATTTTGGTTTTAAATTTTTTATTTTACTTTATTTTAAACTTTTATTTTAGATTTTATTTTAAATTAAAATTAAAATAAACTTTAGTTAATTAAAATTTTATTTAAATTTTTATTTTAAAATTTTATTTTTTAAATATGGAAACAGAGTCTCCCCGAGTGGCCACTTTTTGCCAAGTGGCTGAGTTGTTTTTCCTCCGAGCGCTTTTTTATTTTTTTTTTATTATTATTTAGAAATATAGGGTCTGTCGTACTCAGTGGCTGAGTCTCTGCAGTTTTCAGTTTTTTTAAAAAAAAAAAAAGTTTGAAATAGGGTCTCATCAAGTGGCCGAGGGTCTCTGCGCTTTTTATTTTTATTTTTTTTTTATTTTGAAATCGGGTCTCGCCAAGTGGCCGAGGGTCTTTGCGATTTTTATTATCATTTTAAATTTTGAAATAGGGTCTCTGCGCTTTTTATTATCATCATTGTAAATTTTGACTCAGGGTCTCGCCCCGTGGCCGAGGGTCTCTGCTGGGCGGAGGCCGAGGCCGGCCTCTGACCCGCGATCCTCCCGGCTCAGCCTCCCCGGCTCCTGAGGACTGCCGGTCCGGAAGGCGGGGCCCTGGAGTGAAGGCGACTTTATAAAGGGAACATTTTCTCTTTAAAGAGCGCGCAAGGCGAGGTGGGAGGCCGGCTGAGGGTTACCAGGGCCGGGCGCTGCGCCGCGTAATTACATATAATTAAAAATGGCGCAAAAGGGAAAATAGTAAAATGTGGAGAAACAAAACGGCAGGAAACCCGGAAACACGAGAAAGGAGGAGAGAGAGGAGGCCGAGCAATGGGGCCTGCGGGGAGGAGGCGCCGGTGCCCGCGGGGGCGTGGCCTCCCGGTGGGCGGGGCCTCCCGGTGGGCGGGGCCTCCCGGTGGGCGGGGCCGCCTCGTAAATACAGAGCGCAGCCCTGGCGGGGCCTGGGTGGGTGGAGCTAGAGGCGTCGGGGTGAGACGTGGAGGGGGCGGGGCGGCGTGTGGGCGTGGCCAAGACGGGGCGGGGCGCTGTGCCCAGGGGCGGGGCGTCTACGTGGGGAGGAGCCTCGGCGCCGGGGGTGTGGCCTGGAGCGGGAGGGAGCCGCGGGAGAGAGGGGCGGGGAGTGGGCGGGGCTGGGCGTGCTGACGACGGCGCAGTGGGTGGGGGCTGGGGCAGGGGCGGGGCCAGGCCCGAGGGCGGGACGGGGTGGAGAGGCTCTCGTAATGGGGCGGGGCCTAAGCCTGTGGGCGGGGCCTAGGCGTGGGTGATGGAGAAGGCGGGGCCTAGGAGTAGGGGCGGGGCCTAGACGTGCGGGCGGAGCCTAGGTCTGTGGGCGGGGCCTAGGAGCAAAGATGATGTAGGAATGGGGTGAAGGCTGGGAGCAGAGGCGGGGCCAGGGCTGTGGGCGTGGCCTAGGCCTGGGGGCGGGGCCTAGGAGCAGAGGCGGAGCCAGGCCTAGACATGAGGGCGGGGCCTCGGCCTGTGGGTGCTATAGTAGTGGGGGGCCTAGGTGCAGAGGCGGGACTAAGCCTGGGGGCGGGGCCTACAAGTGGGTGACAGTGGGGAATAAGGCGGGGCCTAGTGCTGTGGGCGGGGCCTAACAGCAGAGGAGTGGCTTAGGCACATGGGCGGGGCCTAGTGCTGTGGGCGGGGCCTAGGAGTAAAGACGATATAGGAAGGGGGTGAGGGCTGGGAGCCGAGGTGGAACCAGGCCTGTGGGCGTGGCGTAGGCCTGTGGGCGTGGCCTATATCTGTGGGCGGGTCCTAGAAGTGAACATAATACATCAGCGGGGCGGGGCCTAGCTGCAGAGGCGGCACTAAGCCTGGGGGCGGGGCCTACAAGAGGGTGAGGGTTGGGAACAGGGCGGGGCCTAGTGCTGTGGGTGGGGCCTAGGAGTGAGACATTATGTAGGAGTGGGCGGGGCTGGGAGTAGAGGGAGGACTCCAGGCGCGTGGGCGTGGCCTCGGCTGCCCCTAGGGCGGCGCATGCGCGGCGCGGCCCGTCCACGCCGCCCCCTCGCTTCTCCTCCGCGGCCCGGGTTCGAGTCCCGCGCGGGTCTCGGCCGCACCCCGACCTCCCAGGCACCTGCGTGTATTTCCAGGAGGTTGTGCCGAGCTTTGGCGACTCGGGGATATTACATCTCTCTTTTTCTGCGCGTCGGAGAGAGGAGGCGGCCCGGCGAGGGCGGCTGTTGCCTAGCAACCGCGTCTCCATCCGGGTCTCGGCTCTGGGGATGTTTGTTACCGCAGCGTCGCCTCGTCCCCGCTGACCGGTACACTCGCCCCTGGCTCGGTCCCAAGGCGGGGCTTCTCGTCTCCTTATTTTTTGTTTTAATTAATTTATTTTTTCAGCGGTCCCGGGGGTGGAACCAACGCACAGGCATTCTGACCTCCGAGCTACGCCCCGGGCCCTATTTTTCCATTCCTTGTATTATTTAGTTATTTGTTTTTTGGTGGTCCTGGGGTTCCTGGAAGCCCTTCCACCTCCGGGCTACACTCCCAGACCTATTTTTATATTTTATTTTATTTATTTTTATTTTTATTTATTTTATTTTATTTTATTTTTGGTGGTCCTGGGGTTCCTGGAAGCCCTTCTCTCTCCGGGCTACACTCCCAGACCTATTTTAGATATTTTTTATTTGGAAACAGGGTCTCTTAAGTCAGCGCGGCTGGCTTCGAACCTGCGCCATCCTCCTGTCTCCCCCTCCCATCGCCGGGACGAAAAGCGTGCGCCACCACGCCCAGCTATTTTTATTTATTTTTATTTATTTTTGTTTAATTTTAATTTTTTTCTATTTATTTCATATTTTATTTATTTTAATTTTAATGTTTTATTTCTATTTATTTCACATTTTAAATTTTTTAATTTTAAAATTTTATTTGTATTTATTTCATATTTTATTTTCTTTGATTTTTATGTTTTATTTATATTTATTCCATATCTTTTTATTTTTTTAAATTTTAATATCGTATTTATATTTACTTTATATTTTATTTATTACGTTATTTACTTATTTTGTTTTATGCATTTTATTTATTTTATCTTTTTTATTTTTTTATTCTATTTGTTTTTGCGGCTGGGTTTGGAGAGCAGGCATCGGGGTGCCCCGCGTCTCCTTCTTGACTGAGCCGTTTCCGAGGGCGCTATCCCGGTCTCGAAACATTAATTTCTTTTTTTTTTTTAAATTTTTTCGAGCCGGGCGCGGGGGCGCACACTTGTCATCCGGGCGCTCGGGAGGCTGAGACGGGAGGATCGGGGTTCGAGGCTGGGTTCGGCTACTTAGCGAGGCCCTCGGCAACTCAGTGAGACCCGGTTTCAAAATAAAGAATAATAAATAGGGCAGGGGCGCGGCTTGGCGGTAGAGGGCCCCAGGGCCCCATCCCCAGACCCCCAAAAATAATAAAAATAAAAGAAGCGAGACCTCGTGGCCCCTCTCGGGCTCCCGCACCCAGCTCCGCAGAATCTTTCAAAAGGAATAAAAACCAGAATAATCTCAAGACGCACAGAGGAATATCACTGAGCCATGAAGAAGGACGAAGATGGGCGGCTTCTCCCAGAGTCCTGTGCGGGCGGGACCAGCACGGAGCGGAAATGGCGGCGCTGGACCCGCCCCCCGGGCCTCGGGGACCTGCTGGAGGCGGGGCTTGGGTGCTAAGGGCGGTTGCTGGGGGTGTGTGGCAGTCATGTTGGAGGCGGGGTTTGGTTGCTAGGGGCGGTTGCTGGGGGCGTGGCGGCCATGTTGGAGGCGGGGCTTGGTTGCTAAGGGCGGTTGTGGGGGGCGTGGCGGCCATGTTGGAGGAGGAGCTTGGTTGGAGGCGGGGCTTGGTTGCTAGGAGCGTTTGCTGGGGGCGTGGCAGCCGTGTTGGAGAAGGAGCTTGGTTTCTAAGGGCGGTTGCTAGGGGCGTGTCAGCCAATTTGGAGGCGAGTTTGGTTACTAAGGAGTGGTTGCTGGGGCGTGGCAGCCATATTGGAGGCAGGGCTTGGTTGCTAGGGGCGGTTGCTGGGGGCGTGGAAGCCATATTGGAGGCGGGGCTTGATTTCAAAGGAGCGGTTGCCGGGGGCGTGACAGCCGTGTTGGGGGCGGGGCTTGGTTGCTGGGGGCGGTTGCTGGGGGCGTGGCGGCCATGTTGGGGCGTTGCCTGGTTGCTAAGGGCGATTGCGGGGGGGGGGGGGGGGCGTGGCGGCCATGTTGAAGGGAGAGCTTGGTTGATAAGGGGTGGTTGCCGGGGGTGTGACGGCCTGTTGGGGGCGGGGCTTGGTTGCTAGGGGCGTTTTCTGGGGGCGTGGCAGCCATGTTGGAGGAGGAGCTTGGTTTCTAAGGGCGGTTGCTAGGGGTGTGGCAGCCATGCTGGAGGCGAGTTTGGTTACTAAGGAGTGGTTGCTGGGGCGTGGCAGCCATATTGGAGGCGGGGCTTGGTTGCTAAGGGCGGTTGTGGGGGGGCGTGGCAGCCATGTTGGAGGAGGAGCTTGGTTGCTAGGGGTGGTTGCTGGGGGCGTAGAAGCCGTGTTGGAGGAGGAGCTTGGTTTCTAAGGGCGGTTGCTAGGGGTGTGGCAGCCATGTTGGAGGCGGGGCTTGGTTGCTAGGGGCGGTTGCTGGAGCGTGGTAGCCATATTGGAGGCGGGGCTTGGTTGCTAGGGGCGGTTGCCAGGGGCGTGACAGCCGTGTTTGGGGCGGGGCTTGGTTGCTGGGGGCGGTTGCTGGGGGCATGGCGGCCATGTTGGGGCGGTGCCTGGTTGCTAAGGGCGATTGCGGGGGAGGGGGGGCGTGGCGGCCATGTTGAAGGGAGAGCTTGGTTGCTAAGGGGTGGTTGCTGGGGGCGTGGCGGCCATGTTGGAGGAGGAGCTTGGTTGCTAAGGGGTGGTTGCCGGGGGCGTGGCCGCCGTGTTGGGGGCGGGGCTTGGTTTCCGGGGCGGGGCCTATATGACGCCGCGGCCCCCGCTGTCGTCGCTGCTGACGTCGCCGCGGACACGGCGGAGCCCAAGCGCGTCCTTTCTGCTCTGAGCGCATCGCAAGGAGGGGAGGAAATAAAACAATTAAAATAAAAAATATTTATTTTATTTATTTATTTGTTTATTTATTTATTTTTATTTATTTATATTTGGTGCTCCTGGACACCAGGGCTGCACTCCCTGACCTCTTTTATATTAATTTTTTAAAACTGAAAACAGGGCCTCAGTGAGTGGCCGAGGGTCTCTGTGCTCGGTGTCCGAACCCGGCCTCCACCCCGCCGGCCTCCGTTCTCGGCCTCCCGAGTCCTGGGATCGCAGGCCGCGGCCCCCCGACAGGCTGGCTTTTATTTTTACTTTTGAGGCCGGGTCTCACTGAATCGCGGAGGCTGGCCTCGGGCTTGCGAGCCTCCCGCCTCGGCCTCCTGACTCGCCGGGCTGTCAGGCGGGATCATTTTTATGAATTAATTTTTCCAAATTCTTTCGATGTCTGTTCAAATCCCGGTGGGGGGGGAAAAAAAAACGGGACTCCTTTTCCTCTCATCTCCATAAATTTGCATTTCTCTGTTTGCAGAGATCGATAACCCATAAACACATATGGATCTTAAAACAGCTACGCCTCGCCGTCTGTGTTTATTTGCAAACACGCGCGCGCGGCCAGATGGGAAAATCGCGAGACGAATACATTACGGGTCCGTATGGATGCACGATTCGGTGTCTGTTTCACAAATAAGTTTCTCCTTAGTGTAAATTCTCCTTTTTCTGTTTATTTGTGGTCCTGGGGACCGGGGCTTTCTCCCTCTGCACGACACCCCCCAGCCCTGTGTTTTACTCTTTCTATTTTAATTTTTATTTATTTGATTATTATTATTTGCGGTACTGTGGGAGGGAATTTATTTATTTACTTGATTATTTATTATTATTATTATTATTATTATTATTATTATTATTCCTAGGGATGGGACCCAGGGGCATTTCTTCTCTGAGCTACACCCCCAGCCCTATTTTAGTTTTTAATTTCAAAAACAGGGTCTCACTGAGTGGCTGAGGGTCTCAGCCCCATTTTATTTTTAATTTGAAATAAGGTCTGGGTGAGTGGCCGAGGGTCTCTTCGGTCCCGGGGCCGAGGCCGGCCTCCACCCTGCCGGCCTCCTGCTTCTTGCTAAAAAAAAAAAAAAAAAAAATCCTTCTGTGGATTCTGATCATCTTTCTCCAGGCACTTTAAATATCAGATATATAATTATAAAAATTATTATTTTTATGATAGAGAGAAAGGTTTTGTTTTTCCTTCCGAATCTGCAATAACTTCTTTTTTGATAAATATTTTAATTGGCGCGTCGTAATCATATATCAGATTGGAATACAAGACTCGAGGGGAGGATATACAAGTTAAATTTAATTTTTATTTTTCTTATTTTTATTTTTTCTGGCCCTGGGTAGAATCCCTTCGCCGAAAGGTGTTGAGAGCTTTTTTTTTTGAAAAAAAAATTCTGATGCGAAGTTTTCCCGACGTCGGTCAGTTTTATTTGATTTCTGGTGTTTTTTGTGTGTCCCCTGGTGTCCTTGTCAGACCCGGGCACCTGCACGTGCTCAGACCGCAGCTCCGGGCAGGGAATGTCTTTTTTTTTTTTTTTTTCAAACTATATTTTATTTATTTTGGTAGCCCGGATTGAGCCCGGCCTCATTCCCAAGGTCACACGGGGTCAGAGTTCACGTCTGGGATGGCCTTTGACCTGCCAGCCTCACAAGGTCACACGGGGTCAGAGTTCGAGTCTAGGATGCCTCCCAAGGTCACACGGAGGTCAGAGTTCATGTCACACGGAGGTCAGAGTTCACATTTGGGATGGCCTCCGACCTGCCAGCCTCCCAAGGTCACACGGGGTCAGAGTTTGAGTCTAGGATGGCCTCCCAAGGTCACACGGAGGTCAGAGTTCATGTCACACGGGGTCACAGTTCACGTCTGGGATGGCCTCCGACCTGACAGCCTCCCAAGGTCACACGGGGTCAGAGTTCACGTCTGGAATGGCCTCCCACCTGACAGCCTCCCAAGGTCACACGGAGGTCAGAGTTCACGTCTGGGATGGCCTCCGACCTGACAGCATCACAAGGTCACACGGGGTCAGAGTTCGCGTCCAGACCAGCCTCGATGGAGTCTTTTATACATTCACTTGAGGTCCTGAATAATCACTTAAGAATATATCTATGTCTATATCTATCTATCTATATATATGTTTTGTTTCTTTTTTTTGCCTGTCTTGAAATTGCGTCTCGGATTCCCACGCATTTCAAATGTCTATTCGATAAATGCCATTTGCTGAACCCAATTTTTTTTTTTTTTTTTTTGGTGGGGCTGGATTTCAAACAACAAAAAATGACAATTAAAAAAAAATGACAGCCCTGTCTGCGCGTGTAATTACACTCGCTCAAGGAACGCTTTTGTAAATCCCATTTACAATAAAATAAAATGAATGTCGTTAGAATTTGCCCACTAGATGGATAGTTTTGAGTGTGGGGAATATATATAAATTATATATACTGACCCCTGTGCCGCGGGGCCGGTGGCAGCTGGGTGGAGGTTTATTAGTCACTTTACTATCGCTGGAGGAAAATCCCTGAGGCTGGGCCGCTTTATATAAAAAAAAAAAGGTCTGTCCTGGGCTGCCGAGGGTCTCGTCCTGTTTTCAACACGAAATTGGGGCCTCGAAATTAAAAAAAAAAAAAAAAAAAAAAATTGGAAACGCGTTTTGCTTCTCGGCCTGTAGGGGGCGCTCGTGTCCTGAAAATAATTTTCTTTTCTTTTTCTTTTCCTTATTTCCTTTCTGTTTCTTTCTTTTTTTTTTTCCTTTTTTCTCTTCCTCCTTTCAAAACCAATTTTATGCAGGTTAAAAGAAAAAATTTTTTTTTTTTTTTTGGTTACCGGTCAGATTCAGTGTGTCGGGATTGGGTCCACAGAGGCATCCTTCCAGATAGATGGAGAGCGCCTCCCTTTTCTTGCCCTAGTAGTGCTCCGACGCGTGATTTTATTTGTAAAAGCGAATTTCTAATGCGAATAGGGACCCTAGACTCGATTCTCAGGCCTATTTTTATTTTTCCTGTCTTTCCGAGCCCGGGGAGGCCGAGGCAGGAGGCCGGCGGGACGGAGGCCGGCCTCGACCCCGCGGCAAAGAGACCCTCGGCCGCCCGGCGGGACCTGTGCTTCCACATTAAACAAATAAAATAAAATAAAATAAAATATAAAAGAGGGCCGGAAGTTTAATATTTAGGACCAAAAATAAACACGGAATAAAATAGGGCCGGGGGTGCAGCCGGGAGGTAGGAATGTGCCCGAATTTAATATTTAGTCCAGAAAATAAAATAAAAGGAAAGAGAGAGTCAGACACCTCCTTTACAAAAAGAGAATTCACAGAATATAACACAGACGGCGTCTTAGGGTTTTTTTCTTTTTATTTATTTATTTATTTTTTCATTTGCAAACAACCGACTCCCGGTATATATATAATATATATTATATATAAAAATATTAATATATGTAAATATTATATTACATATAAATGTTTATATATAAATATTATATTACATATGAATGTTCATATATAAATATTATAACATGTGAGATATAAATATTAATATATATAAATATTATATATAAATATATATATTTTTTCCCAGCTGGTTTCAAAGCTCTGGGCTTTTCACAGACTCCCCGCGCGGCCGAGGAAATTTAACCCATTTATTTATTTTATTTGTATTTATTTATTTTTCCAGCTGGATTTTCACAGCCACGGATTTTCTCGCCTAATTTGACACTAATTCGACCTGACAATTAAAATCCACCCTGTGTCTCTTCTTTTTCTGCTCAGTCTACAAAAAAAAAAAAAAAAATAAATGAATTAAAAGACCCTTTTAAAAAATTATTATTATTTTTTGCCGTATCAGGGGGCTTTCGACCCCCGGCCCTATTTTTTATTCTTTTTTATTTTATTTTTTATTTTTAATTTTTATTTATTTTTATTTATATTTATATCTATGTATTTATTTATTTTGTAGTGCTGGGCATTCGGCCTCCGAGCCCCACCCCCCGGCACTGTTTTTTTATTCTTTATTTTTTTATTTAATTTAATATTTAAAATTTTTATTTATGGATTTATTTTTTGCGGTGCCGGGTATTCGGCCTCCGAGCTCCACCGCCGGCCCTGTTTTTTTTTTTTTTATTCATTATTTTGAAACAGGGTCTCGCTGAGCTGCCGAGGGTCTCGCTGAGCGGCGGAGGCCGGCCTCGAACCGCGGTCCTCCGGTCTCGGCCTCCCCTGTGCCCGGATCACGCCCCCCCACCCCCAAGGCTCAGAAAACACTTTTTACTTTTATTATTTTTATTATTTATTGCTGGGTGTCGGCTTCGCGCCCTCGCACCTCGGCAGGACCCTGTCACGATAAAAAAAAAATATATATATATATATATATAATTAAATAAATAAACAGATGGCGCTATGCTTTGTGGGAAGAATTTTTCAGGAGCGTTTTCTGAGTTTTTATTATTATTATTATCATTTTAATCCTGGTTTCTTTGAACGAAAATAAATCCTTGTCCTGCGCGAGATTAATCTGAATTCGGGAAAGGAAGAGAGCCAGATGTCTGTTTTGAAGCCGGGTTTGCAGAAAGCTCAGAAATCTTATTAACTTTGCTTTTTAAGCCCAACATTTCATTTAATTTTCATTTATTTATTTTTTATTTTATTTTTTTTGCGGTCCTGGGGACGGAACCCGGGGGCATGCGACCTCCGAGCTGCACCCCCCCCAGCCCTGTTTTAATTTTCATCTTAAATTTATTTTTATTTTATTTTATTCATTTATTTATTTTGCAGTACTAGGGTTGGAACCCAGGAGCATTCTTTCTACCTCCGAGCTGCACCCTCAGGCCTATTTTTATTTTTAATTTATTTTTAATTTATTATTTTATTATTATTATTATTATATTTATTATTATTATTTTGCAGTACTAGGGTTGGAACCCTATTTTTATTTTTCTTTTAAATTTATTTTTATTTTATTCTAGCTCTATCTAAGCCCTATCTTTTTATTTTGAAACCGGGTCCCACTGAGTTGCCGAGGGCCTCGCTGAGTGGCGGAGGCCGGCCTCGAACCGCGGTCCTCCCGTCCCAGCCTCCAAAATGCTGGGAATATAAACCCGGGCCACTGCCGGAAAAATCATCGATTTTTAATTTTTAATTCTGTGTGTGTGTTTTGGGGACCATGTTTCTCCAAGCCGCCCCCACAGCCCTTATTTTATTTTAATTTTTGAATCAGGGTCCCACTGAGGGGCTGAGGGTCTCTGCCCGGGGGCCGAGTCACCTGGGATCAGGGATTAAAAAAAAAAAAAAAAAAAATTTTTATTAAAAAATAAATTTTCGAGAGCTCTGTCGGCGATGAGTACAGACCCTCAGGCACCTACGGAGACCTTGTTTACAAATAAAATAAAATAAGATGAAAGTAGGAGGCAGAGACCCTCAGCCACCCACTGCGACCCGGTTTACAAATAAAATAAAATAAAATAAATAAAATAAAATGGGGCTGGGAGGCAGAGACCCTCAGTCACCTACTGAGACTCTGTTTCCAAATTTTAAAAAATAATAAAATAAAATAGGACTAGGAGGCAGAGACCCTCAGCCACCGACCGAGACCCTGTTTTTAATTTTTAACTTTTTTGCAGGGATGAGGATGGAATTTGACCTCCTCGGCCCTAAATTTTATTCTTTATTTGGAATCAGGGTCCCAGTGAGTGGCTGAGGGTCTCTTTGCCAAGATTAATAATAATGATAATAATAATAATAATGATGAAATTAAAGTAAGCACGCAAACATCTTGTAAGTAAGCAATACTCTTCTATTTTTTTATTTTTTTTTTATTCCCACGGAAGCCGCTCAAAGTCCCCGGATGCAACCAAGGGGGGAAAACACGAAAAAACAGAGGCGGAGGATCGTTTAAAAGACCGTAAAATAAAACAATAAAACACGGAGGTGGGAAATTCGCGGGGCAGAGACCCTCGGCCACTCAGTGAGACCCTGTCTCCAAATTAAAAATAATAAAATTAAAATAAAAATAGAAGGGACGTGGTGGTACGTGTCTATATATACCCAGGAGGCCGAGACCGGAGGACCGCGGTTCGAGGCCGGCCTCGGCTACTTGGCGAGGCCCTCGGCAACTCAGCGAGACCCGGTTTCAAAATAAAGAATGAAAAATAGGGCTGGGGGCGGAGTTCAGGGGTCGAATGACCCTGGGGGTCAATCCCCAGTATGAAAAAATAAATAAAAGGCCTCCAACCTACCAGCCTCCCGTCTCAGCCTCCCGAGAATGCTTAGTGTCTGGCAGCATACGCACCCAGGAAAAAAAATGGGGGAAAGGAAACATACGCGCTCGGGAAAAAGGAAAAGGAAAATAGCGGCGGCGACGATTAGGCACTCTGGGTTTACGCGAGGTGAATGGCGCCGGGTTGAGGCTCGCGGCCTCCACCGGAGGCTCAGGACCCGGCCTCACAGGACGGTGGCGGCGACGTCGGGGACGCCCGTGAGGCGGCAGCTCTCGGCCCACAGCCGCTCCTGCAGCTCCAGGTCGTAGGTGGCGGGCAGCGAGCGCGCGGCCTCCTCGTCGCGGAGGTAGAGGCCGCCGCGGCCCTCCAGCTCCGGGGACGCCGCGGCGTAGACCGACGTCCAGGCGCCCTCGTCGGGGGTCTGCGGGGGAGCCGGGTCCGTCAGCTCGCGAAGAGGGAAGAAAAACCCACTTCCTGTCCCTTTTCTCCAGCGCCTAATACTCCACTCTGCCGCTTCCGCTAGCACTTTTCTCCAGCGCCTACTCCTCCTCCCAGCCGCGTGCGCGTCCTTTCCTTGTTCTCTAGCGCCTAATGCTCCACTTAGCCGCTTCCGCTTTCATTTTCCCCTCCTGCCTACCCCTCCTCCCGGCCGCGTCCGCTTCCTTTTCCTTTTTCTCCAGCGCCTAGTACTCCACTCTGCCGCTTCCGCTATCCCTCTTCTCCAGCGCCTACTCCTCCTCCCGGCCGCGCGCGCGCGCGCGCCCTTCCCTTGTTCCCTGGCGCCTAGTACTCCGCCCGCTGACCTTGAAGAGCAGGCGTCCGCAGAGCCGCTTGGCCAGGCGCACGGGCCAGCAGACGTGGCGGTAGAGGTCGGTGTCCACCACGCCGGGGTCGGCGGCGCTGGCCGTGGCCCGGAGGCCGCGCACGCGCATCAGGCGCTGCAGGCGGTAGGTGAAGAGCACGAGCGCCATCTTGCTGCTGGCGTAGGCGCCGTGCGCGGAGTAGCCGCGGCTGCGGGGGTCGGCGACAGTTTAATTTATTTATATTTATTTCATTTATTTATATTTAATTTTTTAAAATTAAGACCCTACGTAAATACTCTTAATTAAAAAAAAAATTAAAAAAAAAAGGTCCCACTGGGTGGCCGAGGGTCTCTGCGGCGCAGCTGAGCTCCGAGGCCGGCCTCCAGCTCGCGGCCTCCGGGCGTCAGGCGCGCCAGGCATCTTATTTCATTTTATATATTTTCATTTCGTACCGTTCCATGTTTCCTTTGACTGCGTTTTACATATTTTTACCGTCTTACCTTATACTGGTGTGTATTTTACTCTATTTTATATCCTATGTGGTTCTTATTTTACACTATGGTTTTATTTTATTGTATTTTGCGTATTTCCATCATCTTTTATTTCAGTCTCTATTTTATTTATCCTATTTTGTATGCTAAACCTTGTTTTCTGAGTCAGCAGGTTAGCACAGAGACCCTCGGCCACTCAGTGAGACCTTTATTTTTTATTTTATTATTAATTTAATTTATTTATATATTATTTTGGTGGTCCTGGGGTTCCTGGAAGCCCTTCTACCTCCGGGCTACACTCCCAGACCTATTTTATATTTTATTTTATTTATTTTTATTTTTATTTTATTTATTATTATTTTTATTTTTTATTTATTTAAAAGCCCTGGGCGTGCATCTCAGAGGTAAAACGACCCCCGGGGTCCATGTCTATTGCACGTTGGTCATTTCGGGCCCCGGGAGGCCGAGGCTGGAGGCCGGCGGGGTGGAGGCCGGCCTCGACCACCACGCACAGAGACCCTCGGCCACCTAGCGGGACCCTGTTTTTAAAAATAACAAAAAATAAAAGCAAACGGGGGCGGAACGCGCGCGCGGGCTCCGCGCCCAGTGTTAAAAATTCAATCAACTTCGGGCGTGCTCATTTCGAGTCGCCCCCCCCCCCCAGGCCGCTCTGGCGTGGGGCCGCGTTTCTATTTTTCTGTATTTCTATCTTTCTAATAAACTTCTTTAAATGTTAAAAAAAAAAACACTGAATTATTTTTTAAAGGGAGGCAGGGAGGCCGAGCCGGCGGAGGCCGGTGGAGGCCGGGGGCGGCGCACCTGCCCTGGAGGTCGTCCGGGTCGAGGCTGGCCACGTAGTGCGTGGCGGAGGCCACGGTGACCACGCGTGCGCAGCGCCCGGGCGCCCCGCTCAGCGCGTCCAGCAGCAGCGACGTCAGCGCGAAGTGGCCCAGGAAGTTGACGCCCAGGTGCCGCTCGAAGCCGTCGGCCGTCGGGCTCCGCGGGGCCAGCATCACGCCCGCTGCCGGGAGGGGTGAAGTCGTCATCATCGGAACAATAACAAGACCATCGGCGACGGCCGGAAAATGACTGGTAATGATAACAGTAATAACGACAACAGAGACCCTCAGCCCCCCAGCGAGACCTGCCTTAGAAAAAAAAATAATAAAAGTATCAAGGAATGTCAGAAAATAATAATAATAATAATAAATGTATCATAACTATCAATGTCAAAAAGACCCTCAGCCACCCAGTGAGACCTGCCTGAGAATAATGATAATAATAATAATAATAATAATAATAACAACAGAGACCCTCAGCCACCTAGTGAGACCTGCCTGAGAATGATAATATAATAATAATAATAATAATAATAATAATAATAAAGGTGTCAATGAACAGCATAATAATTATAATTAATAATAATAATAAAACCATCAGTGAAAGCCAGAGAATGATATAATAATAACAATAATAATAACGACAACAGAGACCGTCAGCCACCCAGTGAGACCTGCCTTAGAAAAAAAAATAATAAAAGTATCAAGGAATGTCAGAAAATAATAATAATAATAATAAATGTATCATAACTATCAATGTCAAAGAGACCCTCAGCCACCCAGTGAGACCTGCCTTAGAAAAATAATAATAAAATAATAATATCATAAGTATCAATAAACATCAAAGAGACCCTCAGCCACCTGGCAAGACCTGCCTTAGAATAAAAGTAATAATAATAATAAATAATAATAATAAAAATAATAATGATAGCATCATAAGTATCAACATCAGAGACCCCCAGCCACCCAGTGACAACTGGCTAATAATAATGATAATATTAATAATAACATTATTATTATTATAGCTATCAATGTCAGAGACCCTCAGCCACCTAGTAAGACCTGGCTAATAATAATGATAATAATAATATTATTATTATAACTATCAATGTCAGAGACCCTCAGCTACCCAGTGAGACCTGCACAATAATAATAATAATATCATAACTAAATAATAATAATAATAATAATAATAATAATTTAAGGGTCTCACTGAGTGGCTGAGGGTCTCTTGACCTCTAATCTACAACCCCAGCCCTATTATATATATATTTTTTATTTTCAAACAGGGTCTCAGTAGGTGGCCGAGGGTCTCTGCTCAGGGTTGAGGCCGCCGGCCTCCACCCTGCGGCCTCCAGTCTTGGCCTTTCGAGTCCTGGGATGACGGGCAGCGTCGCCACCACGGTCCCGGCATGTTGATAGATTTTAGTTTTATTTTTTAATCAATTAATTATTATTCATTATTTATTATTTTAATTTTAATTTAATTTGTTTTTGTTTTGCTTTGATCGGGGAGATCATCTTTAGCTGTTCTCCATCTTGAGAAATCCCCCCGCTGGAATTACGAGAAGAAATCTGACAGAGATTAAACACGAGTCCGTGTCCAGGCGCCAGAAATAAATAAGTAAAGCGCCAGCTGGATAAACCCGGGGACACCGGGCGGGGATTCCTGGGGCGGCGGAACCCGGCCAGCTGCCTTTATTTTTAGACGAGTTAGCAGATAAAAATAACATTTCATGTCTGATAGAGTTAGCGTTGGCGAGGCCTGGATCGCTCTCTGTAAGGGTAAAAAAATAAAATTAAATGAAAATAAGCCGGGCGTGGTGGGCCCGCGCTCGTCATCCCGGCACTCGGGAGGCTGGGACGGGAGGACCGCGGTTCGAGGCCGGCCTCGGCTACTTAGCGAGGCCCTCGGCCACTCGGTGAGACCCGGTTTCAAAATAAAGAATAAAAAATAGGGCAGGAGGTGGAATGCCCCTGGGTTCCAGCCCCAGCAGCAATAAGTGAATAAATAAATAAATTAATTAAATAAAATGTGCCCACGTCCTGACGCCCAGGGTGTGGACTGAGCAGCGGCCTTAAAGACGGCCACGTCCCAAACCTCGACCCTGAAAGGTCGTCTCTTCCCACGTATCACCCCCGGCCTCTTATGGAAAAAAAAATAAAGATAAATTGAGATGAAAAGGAAAACCCGAACGGCCCCTGTGAGATCTCGGGAGACGGACCCGCTCTGACGGACGGACGAAGGCAACGTGGCTCGGGTCAAAGAAATGTCAAAGAAAGGCCACCTCACAATCCAGAGGTCGAAGGTCAAAGAAAGGCCACCTCACCTCAAAGAAAAGCACCAGAGCACCCAGAGGCCAAAGGTCACCTTACCACCCAGAAGTCAAAGGTCAAAGAAATGCGCCTCCTGGCCAAGAGGTCAAAGGACATCTTACCACCCAGAGGTCAAAGGTCAAAGAAATGCACATCACCACCCAGAGGTCAAAGGTTACCTCACCACCCAGAGGTCAAAGGTCAAAGAAATGCGTCTCCCCAGAGGTCAAAGGTTACCTCACCACCCAGAGGTCAAAGGTCATCTTACCACCCAGAAGCCAAAGGTCAAAGAAATGCGCCTCATGGCCCAGAGGTCAAAGGTCATCTCACCACCCAGAAGTCAAAGGTCAAGGAAATGCGCCTCACCACTCAGAGGTCAAAGGTTACCTAACCACCCAGGGGTCAAAGGTTACATCACCGCCTAGGGATCAAAGGTCACCTCGGCACCCAGGGGTCAAAGGTCAAAGAAATGACATCTCACCACCCAAAGTAGCTAAAGAGACAGAGATGCTGGAAAAATGTTTCCACGTTATCTGGGTGGATCCGGGAGCAATTTTGTCACGTGGCCGAGTCGAGTCCCCGGCCCCGTCCTTCCGCCCTCAGAACTTTCTAGAAATAAATGGGACTGACGCGGCGCAGCGTTCTCTGAGGGTGCACAGTTTTCGCCCGCGATATCTAACTACCGTTTTTATTTCACTAGTAATTTTCCTCTCTGTGTTCAGACTCGGGGCCGAAGCGAGGTGTTCCTTTCTACCAAATAATAATAATAATAATAATAATAATAATAAACAACAAAACAACAAAATAATAATATTAATATAAAAAATAAAATAAAAATGTCTTTTTTGGGTACATTTACTACAGCTCTGGTTCTATGTATTTAAATACTTTGGCTGGAGAAGTTCCTGACTGGACCTTCTTAATGTGGACAGTTCAGGATAACTATTTTATTTTATTTATTTATTTATTTGTGTGTGTAGAACAGGGCCCTTCTACATCTGTGCGATACCCCCAGGCCTATTTTACTTTTTTATATGGAAACAAGGTCCCGCTAGGTGGCCGAGGGTCTCT
This sequence comes from Muscardinus avellanarius, assembly GCF_963383645.1. Taxonomy (NCBI): domain Eukaryota; kingdom Metazoa; phylum Chordata; class Mammalia; order Rodentia; family Gliridae; genus Muscardinus; species Muscardinus avellanarius. The sequence continues at coordinate 193,459 of NC_137792.1, forward strand.
TTGCTAAGAGGCCTCCAACCCGCCAGCCTCCAGCCTCAGCTACTTAGCGAGGCCCTCGGCCACTCAGTGAGACCCGGTTTCAAAATAAGGAATAAAAAATAGGGCTGGGGGTGGAGGTGGGAGGTCGATTGACCCTGGGTTCCATCCCCAGCACAAAAATAATAAATAAAATAAAATAAAATAAATATCCTCATACCCTAATACAGAAAAATCAATAACATTAACAATAGAGAAAAAGAAAATTGAATATATATACTGAGTATATATATATATATATTCAATATAGAGAGGATATATACAATATAGATATAAAATTGAATATACATATATTGAATATATTCAATATATAATATATAATTGAATACGTATAATATATAACTGAATATAAATAATTGAATATATACATATATATTTATAATCTGGTTTTTAGGCGTTTCCCCCGAACGTACCGTTATTAATCAAGACGTGGAGCGGGATTTTCTTCTTCTTGAAGTTCTCGACAAACTGCCGGATGGACGCCAAGGAAGCCAGGTCGCAGTATAAAAATTCCACTGGGGGAGAAGAAAAATAATTAATAATAATAATAATAATAATAATAATAATAATAGGGCTGGGGATGTAGCCTGGAGGTAGAACACTGTTTAATCCCCAATTTTTATATTTTTAATTTAAATTTAATGAAATTTCATATAAGCACCAATTCAAATGTTTTAGTTTTTACTTATTTGTTTGTATTTATTTGTATATATATTTGTATATTTATTTATATATATATTTATATTTATTTATTTATATTTTAATTTTTAGATATATTTTTTGAGGTCCTGGGGATGGAACCCAGGGGCTCTTGACCTCGGACGGAGCTCCACCCCCCAGACCTCACTTTTATCCTTTATCGTATTTATTTATTTTTAAAATTTTGAAACAGGGTCTCGCTGAGTGGCCGAGGGTCTCTAAGTAGCGGAGGCCGGCCTCGAACCGCGATCCTCCCGTCTCAGCCTCCCAAATGCCGGGATGACGAGCGTGCGCCACCGCGCCCGGCCTTTTTTTCTTTTTTAAAAAAGGTTAAAAGACAATATTTATATATTTATATGCACATATATTTTGGGGCGCCCCCCGAGCCCCCAGGGCGGCCGCTCACCCCTGTCGTTGGCCGTCTCCTCTCGGATTTTCCTGACGGCGGCCTGCGCTTTGTCTTCATTGATTCCGGCTGAAAAGACACAAACGCGGACCCGGGAAATATTCAATAGAAATATTCAATATAAACATTAAACTTTAAATTACTCATTTACAAAGAAATATAAACAAATAATTTAATAAAGTAAATATGAATATAATAAAATAAATATAAATACTTTAATAAATATAAATAAATAGGAATATTAAACATTAAGTTATTCATATTCATTAATAAATATAGATAATATAATTAAATAATATAAATACTTTGATTAAATAAATATAAAGACATTGATAAATATATGTTAAATATAAATATGGAATCACTCATATTTATAAATGAATATAATTAAATACAAATACATTGATAAATATAAATAAATATTAAATGATTCATATTTATAAATGAATATAAATGAGTATAAATAACATACATGTAAATAGTTTGATTATGTAAATATAAATGCTTTGATAAATATAAGTAAATATTAAATATAAGTCTTAAATATCAAGTTATTCATATTGATAAGTAAATATAAATAAATATAACATAAATATAAATACTTTGATTAAATATATATTCTTTGATAAATATAAACAAATATTAAATATAGTCTTAAATATTAACTTATTCATATTTATAAATATAAATCATTAAATAAAAATAACATAAAAATACTTTGATTAAATAGATATATTCTTTGATAACTATAAACAAGATTATATATAAGTCTTAATATTTATATATAAGTCATATATAAGTCTTAATATCTATATTAAGATTTATATATATTTTTATATAATATTTATATATAAGACTTAATATTTACATCCTTCATGTTTATAAGTAAATATAAACAATTAAATAAATATATATAAATATAAATACTTTGGTTAAACATATACATTCTTTGATAAATATAAACAAACATTAAATATAAGTCTTAAATATTAAGTCATTCATATTTATAAGTAAATATAAACAATTAAATAAATATATATAAATATGAATACTCCGATCAAATATGTATAAACGCTTTAAGTAAAGATACTCTGATTACATCAATTAAACGACCCTGAGAACCCAGAGCAGGCAGAGGGCACTGGGGGTGGCGGAGGTCGGAAGTCGGAGGTCAGAGGTCGGCGGTGACCGTGACCCCGTGACCCCGTGACCCCGCGCGGCCTCACCGATGACGACGGTCATGCCGAGCCGGGCGAGCTGGCGCGCGGTGCTGAGCCCGAGGCCCTCGGCGCCGCCCGTGACCACGGCCACGCGGCCGGGCTGCGGCGGGAGGACTGCGCGGGAGACAGAGAAATGGAGTGAAAACGCAGAAATGGCGGCGGGGAGAGCGCGGGAAGGGAAAAAGGAAAAAAACTGGGCCGGGGGAGGCCGCCGCGGGAGGCCGGCGGCGTGGAGGCCGGACTCCCATCCCGGCAGAGACCCTCGGCCGCCCGCGGGGACCCGCGCGGAAACAGGGAATTTGGAAAAAAGGAGCGCGGAGGGGATGAGAATAATATTAATCATAACTAAAACCACGGCAGTGAGGACGACGACGATGCTAATTACCATAGCGATGGCAATAATGACAATCAATAACGACAATAATAATAATTATCATAACGATAATAAAATATAAAGGCTTCACCCGCACCCGGCCGAGTTTGCAATTTGAAATATTTTTAAATTTTTTTTTATTTAATACTTGAAAAAATTATTTAAAAAATTATATTTTTTTTCCCCCTCCAGCAGGACGGGGGCCCCGACTGCAAATCCGTAAAGCCGCTGAAATATTGCGTCGGGGTCGCGAGACCCTCGGCACCTCCCTGCGGCCTCGTTTCCAAATACGAAATGAATGTCAAAATAAACGTGAGAATTAGTACGAAATACAAATATTAAAAATATGAAAATTAACATGGAATATAAATATTAAAATATAGAAAAATGAATGTGAAACGTAAATATTAAAATATAGGAAGATTAATATGAAATATAAATACTAACAAATAGGAAAATTAATGTGAGATAAATATTAAAATATAGGAAGATTAATATGAGATATAAATACTAACAAATAGGAAAATTAATGTGAAATATAAATATTATAATATAGGAAAATTAATGTGAAATATAAATATTAAAATATAGGAAGATTAATATGAAATATAAATATTAAAATATAGGAAAATTAATATGAAATATAAATACTAACAAATAGGAAAATTAATGTGAAATATAAATATTATAATATAGGGAAATTAATATGAAATATAAATATTAAAATATAGGAAAATTAATATGAAATATAAATGCTAACAAATAGGAAGATTAACGTGAAATATAAATATTAAAATATAGGAAAATTAATATGAAATATTAAAAAATAAATATAGAAAATATAAACAGTATAAATATAGAAAATATAAATATCTAGCCCCGGGTTAAATATCAACATAAGAATATATAAAATAAAATTAAAAATAAAACAGCCCCGGGTAGACTCCTGGGGGAAAAAAAAAAAAAAAAGAGCTAAAGAAAGAAAGAAAAAAAAAAGAAAAGAAAAAAGCTGTTTCCAGGCTCCCCATCCCCCACTCCGCGATCCCGCGACCGGAAGTGGGCGCGGGGTCCGGGGCTCGGGCGCCGGGGGCGGGGGGCGCCGCTCCCGGCGGTTTCCAGGCTCCCCGCGCCCTGGGGGTTTCCAGGCCCCCCGAGCTCCTCGGCCCCGCCCTGGCCCCGCGCGACCCTCGCGCCCCCCCCTCCCGGGACGCGCGACCCCGGCCCCGCCCGCGACCCCCGACCCCCGACCCCCGACCCCTGACCCGGCGCCCGGAAGCCCCCGCGGCAGCGCCGCAGCAGCTGCGCCAGCAACACGGCCAGGCCGGCGGTGTAGACGCCCCAGGCCGCCGCCAGCCCGCGCAGCATCGTCTGCGCATGCGCCGCGCGGACCGGAAGCGACCCCCGACCCGGGAGCGCGATGACTGACAGGGGGGGACCCCAGACCCGAGAGGACCCGGATGGCAGAGGAGACCCCGGACCCAAAAGACCTGCCTCCATCTTGTCGTTTTTTCATCTCGGAGACAGGGTCCCGCTGAGGGGCCGAGGGTCTCTTGGCTAAAAACATGCCAAAAAAAAAAATTTAAAATAAATAAAAGGAAATTTACTACGCGGTTCAAAGAGGCGGATCCCAGTTCATCTTTTAAGGAGAAATTAAAATTAATAAATAAATAAAAAATAAAGCTAGAAAGTGCGGAGTCGGAGCGTCAGCAACACGGCGAGAGCCGGCTTCAAAATAAAGATTAAAAAATAGGGCCGGGGGTACCAAAAAAAATTTTAAAAATAAAAATTAAATTAAAAATAAAATGAGAGAGAAGCCCGCGCGCCCCGGCCGAGCTGTTTTTGAACCATTTTATTTCAAATCCCCGCCCGGAACCTGGACAATAAGTTAATTTTTTTTCTTTGTAAATTAAATTATGATTCAAATTTTCCTGCGCATGCGCCCGCCTGACTTTTTAAATTTATTGTCTTTAAATACAGAAGGAACCTAGTTTAATCTTCATTCTCCTTTTTTTTTTTTTTCTCCCCTTTCATTCTCCTTTCTAATATTAAATTAATTCAGGCAGAAGCCTGGCCCCGCCGCCGCCGACGCGCACACAAAAATAAAGATGTTTCCGAGGCCGGAGGACCGCGGTTCGAGGCCGGCCTCCGCCGCCCCGCGAGACCCTCGGCACCTCGGTGGGACCCGGTTTAAAATAAAGAATTAAAGATAGGGCCAGGGGTGCAGCTCGGAGGGAAAATGACCCTGGGTTCCATCCTCAGACCGCAAGATAAATAAATAAGTTAATAATAATAATAATAAAATAAAAGTAAAATAAAAATAAAAAATAAATTAAATTAAATAAATAATAATAAAATAAAAGTAAAATACAAATAAAAGTAAATTAAATTAAAATAAACAAATAAATAATAAAAATAAAAAATAAATTTAAATAAAAATAAAATAAAATAAATTAATTAAATTAAAATAAACAAACAAATAATAATAAGAAAATAAAAATAAAAAATAAATTAAAATAAATATAATACAAAAAATAAAGACTAAAAAATCAGGCTGGGGTGCAGCTGGGAGGTCGAGGGCCCCCGGGTTCCAGCCCTAGTACAGAAAAAAAATTAAAAAATAAAAATAAAAATATAAAAAAGCTTCGTCGTCAAAAGTTTGGTTTCGTAAGATGGTAATGGAGTCGGAAAAAAATCCCGCCGGCCGTCGTTTTGTACGATTTATATTTATTCATATTTATTTATTATATTATTTATATATTTATTATATCATTTACATATTTATTATCATATAGACTTATGTGATTCATTATTTTTATATATTTAGTCTATCATTTATATATTTTTATTATCTATAGTTATTACATGATTTAGTTATTTCTTATTTTATATATTTATTTTATTTATATTTATATATTCATTTATGTATATTTTATACCACTGATATAGTTATCTATTATTTATATATTTGAGACAAAAATAACAAAAAAAGACAGGAGTAATGGGATGAGAGATATATAAACATATGTGTATATATTTATTATTATATTTATATATTTATTATATTAATAATATACTATACATTTATTGTTTATGTATTTGTTATGATAAATATATTTATTATATTATTTATGTATTTGTTATATTATTTGTATATATTTATTATATTATCTATATACTTATAGATTTATTATATTATATATTTGTTATATTAAATACATTTATTATATTATTTATGTATTTGTTATATTAAATATATTAATTATATCATTTATGTATTTGTTATATTATTTGTATATATTCATTATGTTACATACTTATAGATTTATCATATTATTTATATATGTTATATTACATACATTTATTATATTATTCATGTATTTGTTATATGATTTATATATATTCATTATATTATTTATATTTTTATCATATTGTATATTATATGTTTAAAAACATAAAATGACTAAAGCCTATCATTCCAGCACTTGGGAGGCTGAGACGGGAGGATCCCACGCGGAGGCCGGCCTCGGCCTCGGCCTCGTGGCAGAGACCCTCGGCCACCACGTGGGACCTTGTATGTAGATCAAGGTAAATAAATAGAAAGGGCCGGGGCATGCCGGGAGCCCGGCGTCCCAAGGGCATTTGAGAAGCCTGTGCGGGGTCCAGGCTTCGAACCCAGGTGCCGCCAAAAATAAAAATAAATAAATAAAAATAAAATAAACACAAATAAATAATAAATAAACAAATAAGCCAATGAATTAAAAAAAAAAAGAAAATCGCCATAGCATCGATTAGCTACATAGATAGAGGGAGGGAGGAATAGTATACAGCAGAGAACAAGGTGTTTCCCTGTGCCGGCCGCCCACGCAGAGAAGCGGCGCTAACTTCCGGAGTTTACGTCACCGCGTAGCGCGTGACGCCGGGCTTGATCCTTCGGCCGCGTGAGAAACTGGCGGGAACGCGCCACAATGCGCGTTGCGGACATCCTTTCCGTTTTCCTGGCTGTATCGTATTCCTTTAAAGGCGGTTGACCTAAATCGCAACAGGGTTTTCATTTTTCACTTTTTTCTACTCAAATCTAATCCCCAGCCGCCGCTTTTTTTAGTAACTGGTTCATCATCTCTGGGGGTTTTTTTGTGTTTTTTTTTCTTTTTTTTTTCCCATAGTTTCCTGCGAGGAGAAATAGGTCCCATAAAGTCTATTTTTAAAACCTTTTGAAAAAGGCCGCGATGGCCGCCGGGAGAGGCCGGGCTGCGGGGGGGCCGCGGGGCCCGTATTTAAAAAAAAAATTTTTTTTCCATTCAGACACTAAAAAAATAGTTATTGAACCACTTTGTGATTTTTTTTTTTTCAGGAAAAATATAAATTAGCTGCCCCGGGGGCGCGCCACCCCGGAAGGCGGCCCTGTTGGTAAAAAATGGTCAAAATTCCCCCAAAAAACGAACTCCTCCCGCCTCCGAAAATACGAAATTTCTCGCACTTTATCATCGCCCTTCTCTGACCCGAAAATTCAAAATGATTTAATCTCCCGAATTCAAAATAAACCCCGAGTGTTTAATCTCCTCCGGGTCTCGCCGCGGGGCCGAGGGTCTCTGCTCACAGCGCAGGGAACCCGGAGCGGCCAGGCGGGGGCGTGGCCGGCACCCTGGGGGCGGGGCTTGGCTGCTAAGCAACAGTTGCTAGGGTGCGGCAGCCATGTTGGAAGCGGGGCTTGGTGCCTAAGGGCGGTTGCTGGGGGCGGAGCAGTTTAATGGAGGCGCGGCCTGGTTGCTAAGGAAATGTCTTTGGGGAATGGCAGCCATGTTGGGGGCGGGGCCTGGTTGCTAAGAAGCGGTTGCTGGGGGCGTGGCGGTTTTAATGGAGGCGGGGCTTAGTTGTTAAGGAAATGCCTTTGGGGAATGGCAGCCATGTTGGGGGCGGGGCTTGGTGGCCAAGGACCGTTGTTGGGGGCGTGGCGGCCATTTGGGGGCGGGGCCTGGTTGCTAAGGGCGGTTGCTGGGGGCGTGGCAGCCATTTGGGACAGGCCTTACTTGTCAAGAAAATGTCTTTGGGGAACGGCAGCCATGTTGGGGGCGGGGCTTGGTTGCTAAGGGCGGTTGCTGGGGGTGTGGCAGCCATTTGGGGGCGGGGCCTGGGTGCTAAGAAGCAGGCGCTGGGGGTGTGACAGTCATAATGGAGGCGGGGCCTTGTTGCCAGGGAAATGTCTTTGGGGGATAGCAGCCATTTTGGGGGCGGGGCCTGGTTGTTAAGCGGTTGCTGGGGGCGTGGCAGGCATAATGGAGGCGGGCCTTGTTGCCAGGGAATTATCTTTGGGAATGGCAGGCATGTTGGGGGCGTGGCTTAGTTGCTCAGAAAATCCTTTGGGGAATGGCAGCCATGTTGGGGGCGGGGCCTGGTTGCTAAGGGCGGTTGCTGGGGGCGTGGCGGCCATTTGGCGCCTGGTTGCTAGGAGCGGTTACTGGGGGCGGGGCAGGCATTGTGGAGGCGGGGCTTGGTTGCTAAGAAAATGTCTTTGGGGACGGCAGCCATGTTGAGGGCGGGGCCTGGCGGCTAAGGGGCGGTTGCTGGGGGCGTGGCCGCTGCTGGGGGCGGGGCCTGGTTGCTCAGGAGCAGGAGGACCGCGGTTCGAGTCCAGCCTCGGCTACTCGGCGCGACCCTGTATTCAAAATAAAGAATAAAATACAGAGCCGGGCGCGGAGCTCGGAGGCCGAACGCGCCCGGATCCTCCGCAGGACCGCAAAAAGCAAACATGTAAAATAAAATTAAATTAAATTAAATGGAGAGTTCGGCCAGTCTGCTCCCGGCAAGCCCGCGCCCAGGCCGAGGGTGTAAAGAGATTTCGTAGTCGGATATAATGGCGGACACATCTGTCCCGCGCGACCTGGGCGGCCGAGTCAGGAGGAGGACGGCGGGCGGGGTGGAAACCGGCCCGGGTGACTCAGCAGAGACCCTCGGCACCTCAGGGAGACACAGCTGTTAACGGAGGAACGGCCGGCGGAAAGCAGGTCTGGACACGCGGAGGAGTATGACACGGCCGCGAAGAAGGAAAGCCGCGGAATATTACACAGCCACGAAGAAGGAAAGCCACAGTGCTCGGCTCCTGTAGAGGCTGGAGAACCCACCAGGGCGTCGATCCGGGTTACTGAGGCCTCAGATAACTCGGCTCAGGATCCCGCTGTGGCTTCTGGGACGGCGTGGGCTGCGACGCCGCGCCCTCGCGGTTTTCGGTTCGCAGACACCGATCCGTTTTATATGTAATTTACTCAGCATTTTCGGGCATATTTTGTGCGACATTTAAGCCAATCCCGTCCTTAATTCTCCTTTCCCCCTCTCCAATCCCGTTCCCGCTGTCCTCTCTCGTCCTGCATCCAAAATCCGATACAATAATAAAATAAAATAATAAAAAATAATAATAAAATAGAAATAAATATAATAAATACTAATAAAAAACCCAAAATTAAATTTTATAAAATTTAAAAACCGTCCCGGGGGGGGGAAAATGCTGAATTCTGAGGGTGAAATACAAAATGTGGGGGTTTATGGCCACCGACCCCGGCCCCACCTCACATCCGGGCACTTTCATCTCCGTCCTTCTCATTCGTGGGTTTAATCAATTAATCCCCGAGTGTTCTTAACCGCGGTTCCCCGTTATAAATATCCAAAAATGAATCTTGTGCTCACGAGGACCATCAACCCCCGCGCGGCACAACCACAGATTCCTAAATTTATTTTTTATTTTGTATTTTTGGGGGTTTGGACCTACGGGGGCATTCTTTTTCTAAGTGACCCCCCCCCGAGTCTTATTTTATTTTATATTTGAAAACTAGGTCTCACTAGGTGGCTGAGGGTCTCTGTGCTCGTGGCCGAGGCCGTGGCCTCCAAACCTCCCGCCTCCTACGTCTGGATAACAGGTGTGTGCCCCTAGACCTGGCTCCACGCTATATTTTTTTGTTATTTTTGTTTTTCTATATAAAATAATTTTACTTTGCTTTTAGCCTAAGACTCAAAATGCACTGGTGAGCCGGGCGTGGTTATCCCAGAACTCGGGAGGTTGAGACCGGAGGACCTCGGTTCGAGGCCGGCCTCGGCTACTTAGCGAGACCCTCGGCAACTCAGGGAGACCCGGTTTCAAAATAAAGAATAAAAAATAGGGCTGGGGGTGGAGCTTGGAGGTCGAATGCCCCTGGGTTTCATCCCCAGCACAAAAAATAAAATAAAATAAAAATAAAAATAATAATAAATAAAAATACAAAAAATTAGGGCCGGGGGTGGAGCTCAGAGGTCAAATGCCCCTGGGTTCCATCCCCAGACTAAACAATAATAATAATAATAATAATAATAATAATAATAATAATAATACAGAAAATTAGGAAATAATATTAATAAATAAAAGTCTCAAATTAATTCCTCCCGAGTCAGGAGGCTGGCAGGTTGGAGGCCAGCCTCGGCGACTTAGCAAAAGAGACCCTCAGCTACTCATTGAGACCCTGTTTCAAAATAAAATAAAATAAAATAAGGCTGGCCACTTTTAGTATTCACCCCTCCCTCCCCTCAAAAAAATAAAGAAAACCTCCGGGGAGTTGAGAACCCCGTTTCCACGACGACACAGAGACGCGGTTTCAAAAATATTTTATTTTTTCCTGGGAGAGCTGCGTCCCGAGCGGCCGGCCTCCGTGCGCGGCGGCGGAAGCGATGACCCGACGGGACGGAGGCGGCGACGCGCATCACACTCGCACGACGACGACGGACACGAGGACCACGAAGACACGACGACGGCGACGGCGACGACGATGACGAGGATGACGGCCCGGGTGGCGTTCCCGGGACGAGGACGTGCTGGTCGAGAGGCACCGGCCACACTCGTCTCTCACACGACAAAGTGCCCGATGCATTTGAACGGAGCGGAAGATATAGGTATTTTTTGCTTTCGAGAGTTTTCCGGAACCTTCTGGAACTTTCCGGACCCTCCGGAACCTTCTAGAACTTTCTGGAAACGTCTAGAACGTTCTGGAACAGAACCTTCTAGAACTTTTTGGAGCCTTCTCAAACCCTTCGGAACGTTCTCAAACTTTCTGGAACCTTCCAGAACTCCCCTTGAATATTCTGGAACCTTCTAGAATGTTCTGGGTTAGAACTTTCTGGAACCTTCTAGAAGGTTCTGTTCCAGCCTTTCAAACTCTTCAGTTTGAAAGAGAACCTTCTAGAACTCTTCGGAGCCTTCTCCAACTCTTCAGAACATTCTCAACCTTTCCGGAGCCTTCCAGAACTCCCCTTGAATATTCTGGAACCTTCTAGAATGTTCTGGGTTCTTCTTCAGAACGTTCTCAAACTTTCTGGAGGCTTCCAGAACTCTCTCTCTCTCTCTCTCTCTCTCTCTCTCTGGATACTCTGGAACCCTCTAGAATGTTCTGGGTCCTTCCAGAATGTTCTGGGATCTTCCAGAATGTTCTGGAACTTTCCGGAACCTTCTAGTATTTTTTTTTCCTTCCTTTTCTTCCTAGAGTCTTCCCTTTCAGGCGCAAACATCATCTCCGCCTGGTCTTTCCAGAACCTGCTATCTAGGAATTCTTTTCCTGTTTCGCCTCCTCCGGGAACCTCTCCGGCCTCTTTTAGAGAGAGGATTCTTTTCTACCCAGCTGTGATGTCTCCTGTTGGCCACAGGCTGGACTTAAAATAAAGACCTAGCGAGCGGGGGCTCGGAGCCGGCTCGGGGCGGGCGCGGCCGGTCGGGAGGAGGAAGGCTGGCCTCGGCGGTGCATGGCGGCCGCGGCCCGGGGATGGCTTGGCAAGATGGCTGAGGGCGCCGCGGGGCTTCCTCACGGAGGGTCGCGCGGCCGGGCGGCCATGGCGGCGCCGGGCGGCTCTTCAGAGGAGACCCGGGGCCGCGGGCCGGGCTCGGGGCGCCCAGCTCTCCACGCCCGGGCCAGAGAGCCTACGGAGACACAGAAGAATAACAATATCATCATCATCATCAATAAAATAAAACAATTTAAAAGGAAAAATAATAATAAAAACAATAATAATCATAAAATAGGGTCTCTGCTGAGTAGCTGAGGGTCTCTGCTGAGCAGCTCAGGGTTGAATTCCCAGTTACCACACTCAAAATATAATTAATAATAATAATAATAATAATAATAATAGGGTCTCTGCTCAGCAGCTCAGGGTTGAATCCCCAGCTACCATGCTCAAATATAATAATAATAATAATAATAATAATAATAATAATAATAATAATGAAAAATGACAGGAGAAAACTTTCATGGTGACCATATAATAGGTCTTTTTTTTTGGTACTGGAGATTGAACCCAGGGCATTTAGATATTTTTTTTTACTCAGAAGTAGGGTCTGTGCTGAGCAGCTCAGGGTTGAATCCCCAGTTACCACGTTCAAAATATAATAATAATAATAATAATAATAATAATAATAATAATAATAAATAATAATAATATAGAGTAAGGGTAAAAGTTTCATGGTGTCCATAGAACAGGTCTTTTTTTTTTTTTTTGGTACTGGAGATTGAATCTAGGCCATTTAGTTACCATGCTCAAAATATAATAATAATAATAATAATAATAATAATAATAATAATAATAATAATATATTTCCCCAAACATATGTGTGTGTGTGTGTGTGTGTATACATACAATTTTTTTTTTGGCTATTTTTATGGTCCTGGGGTTCCTGGAAGCCCTTCTACCTCCGGGCTACACTCCCAGACCTATTTTATATTTTTATTTGGAAACAGGGTCTCCTAAGCCAGCGCGCGCGGCTGGCTTCGAACCTGCGCGATCCTCCTGTCTCCGCCTCCCAAGTGCGGGGATGACAAGCGTGCGCCACCACGCCCGTCCGAATTATATTTTATTATAAAATTTGTCATTATATATTATAAGTTACATATTTCTACAATTAGGTTCAATTCTCACTCAAAAATGTTATTATCATATATTATGTTACAGAGTTATATTTATAACTCATATAATTATATTTGTTATTTATTTATTATAATTATACTTTTCTTTTAATGCACTAAATTTGAGTGATTATTCTTTGATATTGGTTGGGAATTGAATTCGGGGGCCTCCTACCTCCCAGCTGCTCCCCCAGCCCTATTTTATTTGGAAACAGGGTCTCACTGGGTGGCCGAGGGTCTCTTTCCTCCATTGCTGAGGCCGGCCTCCCAACCTGCCAGCCTCCAGTCCCAGCCTCCCAAGTGCCGCCTGGCTCTTAAGAGAAAATCCTGTTCCAAAATAAAAAATATAAAATAGATCACAGGGAGAGCGGACCCGGGTTCAGCCCTCAGCACAACCACACGCACGCGCAGAAGAAAAAGGTTAAAAAAAAAAATCTATTAAAACTTGGAGCACAGCCTGACGGGCATTAAGTGGTTAAGAAGTACTAAGTACTATGGTTAAGAAGTACCAAGCACTAGCACTCCTCTGGACAGGACCCTGAGCCCTGTCTCCGGGGGGGTGAGCACTGGTCCGTGAGTCCTCGTCCAGGGGGCACAGGAGACGCAATAGAGGCCTAAGAAAAGCGCGGGAACTGGCTGGAGAATGTGCGCATGCGCATTAGGGTCCCCGAGGGGTCTGTGCGTGTGCGCATGCGCGTCATCGAGGCGGCTGGGCGCGTGTGCGCATGCGCAGGCATATCGGAGGGTGTGCGCATGCGCGGCAGCTACGCGGCTGACACGTGTGCGTGGGCTGTCCCGTCGCCAGCAGGTGTGAGGAGGTGCGCATGCGCGGTTCTTCACCTGGGCCTGCCTGTGCGCATGCGCGCATGCGCAAGTGTGCGCATGCGCGCCGGGGCCTCCGCCTCGCGGCTTCGCGTGAGGCGTGCGCACATGCGCGCTGCAGCCATGCTTTAGTGTGCGCATGCGCCTCCTCTGGGCTTGCCGGGCCGTGTGTGCGCATGCGCCTTGGCGCGGGCGCGTGTGCGCATGCGCGCTGAGTGCGCTCGGCGTTTCGAACACGAATCCCGCTTCGAGGTCGCTCCCGGAACCGAGGCTTCCCCGCCCCTCCGGAGGCAATTTTTTTTTTCTTTTCTTTTTCTTTTCCTTTTTTAAAATTAAAAAAAAAAATTACATTTTTAATGTTTTTCGATTTAAAATTTAATATTTTTAAAAAGTTTTTAAATATATATATTTTTCGGGTGCCAGGTTTTGAATTCAGGGGCGTGTCTTCTCTCCCCTGTGGCCTTCGGGGGTCTATTTTATTTCCGAATGCGCATGCTCGTTTATTGCAGCGGTCTGCCCGAGTGGCCGAGGGTCTCTCTCTGCTCTTGGTGGAGGCTGGCCTCCAAACCTGCGGGCCTCCAGTCTCAGCCTCCCAAGTCCTAGGAGGACAGGTTCTTTTAAATATGTAAAAAAAATTAAATAAATAAAAGGCCGTGGACAGCCTTGGGTTAAATCCTGAACGCCACCAAAAGATAAATAAGCCAGAAAATATATAAAAATAAACGGAGCGGGCTCTTTGGGTTCGCTCCGAGGTCCCGTCTCCACCTCACCTTGTCCTCGGGCTATTTTTGAGCTAAAAGCCACACATTTACTAAATTGCCTTCTAAAGTTAGCAGCGCCGGCCTTGGCTCCGGAGGAGAGCGTTCGGATTTTCCAAAAAAATAAAAAAAACCCTTGACCTCAGTCTGTCTGGAAAGCTCCGGGCAGGAGGAGACTCTAAAATAAAATAAAATAAATAAAAATAATATAATAAAAATAAATTACAATAAAATATAAATTAAAATAAATTAAAATACAATTAAAATACAATTAAAATTAAAATAAAAAATAAATAAAAGTAAATTAAAATAAATTAAAATAATATAATAAAAATAAATTACAATAAAATAAAAATATAAATGAAAATAAATTAAAATACAATTAAAATTAAGATAAAAGTAAATTAAAGTTAAATAAATTAAATATAATATAATAAAAATAAATTACAAAAAATATAAATATAAGTTAAATAAAAATAAAATTAAAAAATAAAAGTAAATTAAAATAAATTAAAATAAAATAAAGGTTCCTGGGAGCAGAGACCCTCGGCTCAAGGTCACGGACACCCCTTTCTAACGGGTTTCTCTGCAATTTGGAATAAAATATAAAATGTCGCAAAAACCCTCTTGGGGATTGAACTCAGTGGCTTTTTTTTTTTTTTTTTTACCTCCAAATTCACATTTTTTCCCCCACCCCCAAGCCAGGTTTCACTCTTTATTTTAAAACGAGGTCTCAATAAGTGGCCGAGGGTCTCGAACCCGCGACCCTCCTGTCGCAGCCTCCCCGGGCCTGGGATTTTTAAGGACCCGGATTCTCGTCCCCCTGGGTCATTGAATTTGAAATAAAAAAAAATGCTGAATTTTGCCAACAAACCTGAATTTTCGATATTTGAGAGTCGGGGAGGTGTGAACACGAGTCACTGTGGCCCCCAACAACCAGCACCTCCCCTTTTTTTCTTTTTCTGTGGTGCTGGGGATTAAGTACAAGAACATTTTACCTCTGAGCTAAACTAAAACCCCCCAAAAGCTCTTTGGATTTTGTTTATTTTTATTATTTCTTTTCTTTTCTTTTTTTTTTTTTTTTTGGAAACAGGGTCTCACTGAGTTGCTGAGGGTCTCAGCAAATTGCAAATCCTGGATTCAACAGGCGCCACATTAATATTATTATTATTATCATTTTTATTATTTATTTGGAAATATAGTCTCACTTGGTGGCTGAGGGTCTCTTGGCTGAGCGGCCGAGGTCGGCCTCTGACCTGCTGGCCTCCTGCCTCAGCCTCCCAGGGACCCGGATGACACCCAGCCCAATCCTTTCTCCTTGATATACTTAACCACTTTCCTCTGCAAAAGTAATAATAATAATAATAATAATAATAATAATAATAATAATAATAATTTGTGAGACCCTGTTTCTAAGTAAGACTTAGCAAAGAGACCCTCGGCCACTTATTAAGACCCTTTTTTTCCTAGTAAGAATTTCCAGAGACCCTCAGCTACCTGTTGAGACCCTTTTTTACTAGTATGACTAAGCAGAGACCCTCAGCCGCCCATTGAGACCTTGCTTCCCATAAGATTTAGCAAAGAGACCCTCAGCTATTTTTTGAGACCCTATTTCCCAATAAAAACTTACAAAGAGACCCTCAGCCGCCTATTGAGACCCGTTTTTCTTAGAAGGAATTTTCCAGAAACCCTCAGCTCCGTATTGAGACCTTTTTTTCTTCTTTTTTTACTAGTACGACTTAGCAAAGAGACCCTCAGCCACTTACTGAGACCCTTTTTCTTTTTAGTAAAAATTTCTAGAGACCCTCAGCTCCCTATTGGGACTTTTTTTTTTTTTTTACTAGTACCACTTATCTAAGAGACCCTCAGCCACCTACTGAGACCCTTTTTTTCCTAGTAAAAATTTCCAGAGACCCTCAGCTACCTGTTGAGACCCTATATCCTAGTAAGAATTTCCACAGAGACCCTCAGCCACCCATTGAGACCCTGTTTTCTAGTAAGATTTAGCAAAGAGACCCAGTCACCGGCCGGGGTCACCTTTCCGTGACCTCGTGTGTCAGGCTGAGCTTTTAATTTAATTTTATTTATCTTATTTACATTTGTATATATATTATTTATTATTTATACTTTATTATTTATTTATGTATTTGTTTATATATATTTATTATTTATATATTTATTTATTATTTATTTATTTGTTTATTATTTTTATTTATTTTTATTTTTTTGTGGGGCGGCTCCGAAAAACCCTTCAGGGTCCGGGGAGCAGAAAAAGAGATTGGGATTTTTTTTTTCCTCCCCCGTTTTATTGGGTCCCTGTTTCCAAATAATTGATAAAAAGGGCCGCGGGTGTCGCTCGGACGTTGGACGCCCCTGGGTTTTTAATCCCCAGCACCTCACGAGTAGTAAAATATTAAAAAAAAAAAAAGAAAATGAATTTTTAAAAAATCCCGAAAAGAAAAAAAAAAAAAAACATCTTTGAACCCGAAAGCTTAGCGAGACCCTGTCTTGTCCAATTAAAAAATAATAATAGAGAGACGTCACTGCAGGTCGTCGGCGTAAAATGTAATAATTTAAAATCCCCGCGGCGAGTTACGTAAACCTTTATTTCGCTATTTCTGATTATGTTTTAATCCGCCGGAGGATCAAACCCGAAACCCACAGGAATAATCTCCTTCTCGCCTCGCGATTGGGGGAGAAAAAACATTTAAAAAAAAAAAAAACCTCAAATTAAAAGACAAAAAAGAATTGGGCTTCAACGAGTGATGTGCGCGCGTCTGCACACAAAGTTTTTTTTTTTTTTTTTTAACCCCCAAATGATGCATGAGTGTAATGCCCCCATAAAAAAATTTAAAAAAGAAAAAGAAAAAAAAAAAGAAAAGAAAACGTCTGCAAGTATCAGGCCGGGTTGTGATTTCTAAGGAGACCGTGGGGGTCTTTTTTAATTTTTAATTTTTTTAAAAATTGGTGCACCGCGTTCACACGTTATAATGGGATTAAAAAAGAAAACTCGTGTGCCTTTTGAATTTCTTTCCGAGGGCGCGTCTGTACTAATTTTGGGGGCTCGTCCGGGCCGCGCCCCGTCTCGCCTCCGTCCCTCCCCCCGCGAGAATTAGTATTTATTGAATCTGTGCATTTTCCTCCTTTTTTTCAATACTCGGGGCTCCGCGGGCTCGGCTTTAGGAAGGAGCGCTTGGTCTGAGCTCCCCGGCGGCCCGGGAGAAAAGTGCCCCTGTCCCGGGTGACCCCAAGTGACCCCGTCCTGGGTGACCCCAAGTGATCCCATCCTGGGTGACCCTGTCCTGGGTGACCCCGGGGACAAGTGACCCCCCATCCTGGTGACCCCGGGTGACAAGTGACCCCGTCCTGGGTGACCCCAGGTGACAAGTGACCCCCAACACGGATGACCCCGGGAATCAAGTGTCCCCGTCCTGGGTGACCCCGGGAGACAAGTGACCCCGTCCTGGGTGACCCCAGGTGACAAGAGACCCCCGACCCGGGTGACCCCGGGTGACAAGTGACCCCGTCCTGGTGACCCCGGGTGACAAGTGACCCCGTCCTGGGTGACCCCGGGAATCAAGTGACCCTGTCCTGGGTGACCCCAGGAGACAAGTGACCCCGGGAGACAAGTGCCCCCGTCCTGGTGACCCCGGGAATCAAGTGACCCCGGGTGACTAGTGACCCCGGGTGACAAGTGCCCCCGTCCTGGTGACCCCGGGTGACAAGTGACCCCGTCCTGGGTGACCCCGGGAATCAAGTGACCCTGTCCTGGGTGACCCCAGGAGACAAGTGACCCCGGGAGACAAGTGCCCCCGTCCTGGTGACCCCGGGAATCAAGTGACCCCCGGGTGACTAGTGACCCCATCCTGGTGACCCCGGGTGACAAGTGCCCCCTGACCCGGTGACCCCGGGAGACAAGTGCCCCCGTCCTGGTGACCCCGGGTGACAAGTGCCCCCTGACCTGGTGACCCTGGGAATCAAGTGACCCCGGGTGACTAGTGACCCCGGGTGACAAGTGACCCCGTCCTGGTGACCCCGGGTGACAAGTGCCCCCTGACCTGGTGACCCTGGGAATCAAGTGACCCCGGGTGACTAGTGACCCCGGGTGACTAGTGCCCCCGTCCTGGTGACCCCGGTGACAAGTGCCCCCTGACCTGGTGACCCTGGGAATCAAGTGACCCCGGGTGACTAGTGACCCCGGGTGACAAGTGACCCCGTCCTGGTGACCCCGGGTGACAAGTGCCCCCTGACCTGGTGACCCTGGGAATCAAGTGACCCCGGGTGACTAGTGCCCCCGTCCTGGTGACCCCGGTGACAAGTGACCCCGTCCTGGTGACCCCGGGTGACAAGTGCCCCCTGACCCGGTGACCCCGGGAGACAAGTGCCCCCGTCCTGGTGACCCCGGGTGACAAGTGCCCCCTGACCTGGTGACCCTGGGAATCAAGTGACCCCGGGTGACTAGTGCCCCCGTCCTGGTGACCCCGGTGACAAGTGACCCCGTCCTGGTGACCCCGGGTGACAAGTGCCCCCTGACCCGGTGACCCCGGGTGACAAGTGCCCCGTCCTGGTGACCCGGCCGCTTCTCACTCACCGGCGTCCGATCCTCGGGGAAAATGGAAGAAACATTTTCTCTCTGGAGCCGAGACCTGGAGGGAGAAGAAGAAGAAGAAGAAGAAGAAGAAGAAGAATCCTCCCGGGAGCGGCCGAGGCGGCGTCGCCCGGGGCCGCGGCCGCCATGTGTCTGTGCAAAGAGAGGGGGAAAAAAGACAAAAATAGAATATATATATAAAATATATAAAAATAGAATTATATAAAATATATAAAATATTATAAATATAAATAAAAAAATATATATATGACTCTCTCTATGCCCATTACGCAGACAGACAGGGCGAGAATCGTGTAGGACTCGATGTTTTAAAAATTCCGGGTCGGCGTCTGAACCCCCAAATTCCCCTTTTTAACACCCCCAAAATCGGATTTCTCACTCACTATTTATTTAAAGACGCCTCCGGGGTCCAATTAGGGATTTTAATGCACCCGGGCCGTGTGTGTGTGTGAATGCGTGTGGATTGAAGCCATTTTTATTTTTTATTTTTTGAAAAGAAGGGTCTCACTGAGTGGCCGAGGGTCTCTTGGCTAAAATGTCCGAAGCCGGATCCCAACCAAATATTTTTTGTTGTTGTTTTAGGTTAAAAGAAAAAAACTGTGTAAAAAAAAAAAAACCTATTTATTTTTCTCTCTCCCCTCTGCACCTCTTGCTGACACATCGGCTGAAGGAAAAAACGTGTCAGAGGCTGCGGAATCGGCTCGACACCTATTTTAACTACAGAAAATAACACGCGCCGCCCCCACCCGCCCCCGGGACAGAGTCTGGGGAAGGGTCAGGGGGATCCGGGCTCAGGACACACAATTTTAATTTTTAGAAAATTTTTTTTCCTTTTTTAAACCCGGAAAGGGGCTTGAAAATTGTTTTTTTCCTAGAAGAAAAAAAAAAAAAAAAGAAGAAACAGCGTCTCACACACAGACAGGCGCCTGCCCTTGGCCCAGCCCTGGCTGCCCTCCTTAGCTGCAAAGGCTTCCCGCAGCCGCCGCCGCCAGCCCTGGCTTCATAATAATAATAATAACAACAATAATAAAAATAATAACAATAGCAATAATAATAACAATAATAATAGTAATTTTTTACAAATTATTTTTGTAATAGTAATAATTTTTACGAATTATTTTTATAATAATAGTAATAATTTTTACAAATTATTTTTATAATGATAATAGTAGTAATAATTTTTTACAAATTATTTTTATAATAATAGTAATAGTTTTTAAAATTATTTTTACAATGATAATAATAACAGTAATAATTTTTACAAATTATTTTTATATTTTTTACAAATTATTTTTATAGTAATATTTTTTACAGATTATTTTTACAATAATAATATTCTTTACAAATTATTTTTATAATGATGATAATAATAATAATAATTTTTACAAACTATTTTATAATAATTAATAATAATAATAATAATAATAATAATAATAATTTTTTACAAATTATTTTCCCCGGCACCGGCTTCTAATAATAATAATAATAATAATAATAATAATAATAATAATAATAATAATTTTTTTTACAAATTATTTTCCCCGGCACCGGCTTCTAATAATAATAATAATAATAATAATAATAATTTTTTTTTTTTACAAATTATTTTCCCCGGCACCGGCTCCTTTTTCACCTCCGGAAATACCACATTCTCAGAAAAAATAAAAAAAGAAAAAAAACCGCAAAGAACCTTTGCATTCTCCGTGCCTCTCGCCGACCCGCCGCATTCCCTTTATTTATTTATTTATTAAAAAAAAAAAAAAACTCCCTGCTGTCAACTCAGACACCCAAGTCCCTTCAATTAAAATTAATGAATCAATTAATTAAATTTTCGGTGCCCCAGTGCCGGGCTCTTTCCGGTGACCTCGCCTTTTATTCCGTGTCCGTCGCGCCCCGGCGGAGGGCGCACCGCGGGGAGCACTGCGCGGGGAGTCCTGGGCGCGAGCACTGCGCGGGGAGTCCGCGACCCTCCCCTTTGTCCAGCGACTTTCTGGGTTTTTTCCCCCCCGCCCCTCCCTCACCGTCAGAGCCCGTGGTCGCAGTCCACGTCGCGGCAGATGTACCAGAGGATCACGTAGAGGATGAGCAGGATGGCGAAGATGAACAGGGCCACCAGCACGGCCTTGCTCACCGGCGAGATGAGCGCCTGCATGGCCTCCGGCCTCGCGCGCCCGGCCTCGCGCCCCGGCCTCCGCGCGCGCCCATGGGCGGGGGGCGCGCCTCCCGGGACGGCGCGCGGGACGGAATGCCGGCGCCTGGAAATAAAGGCCAGCCCCTAGAAATAAAACGCGAGCGCCTAGAAATAAAACGCGAGCCCTTAGAAATAAAGGCGAGCGCCTAGAAATAAAATGCGAGCCCTTAGAAATAAAACGCGAGCGCCTAGAAATAAAACGCGAGCGCCTAGAAATAAAATGCGAGCCCTTAGAAATAAAGGCGAGCGCCTAGAAATAAAACGCGAGCGCCTAGAAATAAAATGCGAGCGCCTAGAAATAAAGGCGAGCCCTTAGAAATAAAGGCGAGCGCCTAGAAATAAAGGCGAGCCCCTAGAAATAAAATTCGAGCCCCTAGAAATAAAGGCGAGCCCTTAGAAATAAAAGGCCAGCCCTTAGAAATAAAATGCGAGCCCCTAGAAATAAAATTCGAGCCCCTAGAAATAAAATGCGAGCGCCTAGAAATAAAATTCGAGCCCTTAGAAATAAAAGGCGAGCGCCTAGAAATAAAAAAAAAAACCCGCACGGCCTCCTGAAATTATATATATATATAATGCACGCTCTCCTGGAGAAAAAATCGGAATTAAAATAGGGGTGAAGACGAGGAAATTGAGATGCAGCCGGGAAGGGGAGGGACCTGCGGCCGCGGACGGACGGAGGACGCGACTGCGCACGCGCGCCCCCGCCCGGCCACGCGCGGAACTGCAGCCGGCGGCGCGGGGGGGACGGCGCGGCGGGAAGTAAAGGTTGTGTGAGGGTTTTTTTTTTTTTTTTTTTTTTTTTTTTGCTGCCCCTCACCTTGGGAAAATGAATAAATAAAATAAAATATAAAAGGAATGAAAATAAAAATGAATAAAAATAAAATAAGAGAGGAATTAAAATAAAATGAATGAAAATAAATAAATATAAAATATAAAATGAATGAAAATAAATAAATAAATATAAAATATAAAAGGAATGAAAAATGAATGAAAATAAATAAATATAAAATATAAAATGAATGAAAAAATGAATGAAAATAAATAAATAAATATAAAATATAAAATGAATGAAAATAAAATGAATGGAAATAAATAAGTAAAGTAAAATATGAAAGGAATTAAAATAAAATGAATGAAAATAAAATATAAAATGAATGAAAATAGATAAAATAAAATAAGTAAAATTAAATGAATGAAACATTTAAAATGTCCCCCTGCTTCTGAGGAGATTATATATATATATATATATACCTAGAGAAAAAAATCTAGCCACTGTGGAATATAAAAATATTTTTTAAATATTTTTTAAAAATCCTAAACATTTCCCCTTCCCCCTTCCAAAATAAAGTTTCCCCGTAAAAGCAAAAGAGGCCGCAGTGTAGACAGGACAGCTCTGGAGGCTCTTGCGGTGTCGACGGAGCCACCGCTGGGATTCTGATCCTTTGACCCCGTGGGGTCAGGGGTCAGGGGTCAGGGGTCAGGGGTCAGGGTGCGGCCCTTGGCCTCCCTGACTCCGGGGCACCACCGGGATTCTAATCCAGCTCTGGAGGCTCTTGCGGTGTCCGCGGAGCCACCGCTGGGATTCTAATCCTTTGACCCCGTGGGGTCGGGGGTCAGGGGTCAGGGGTTAGAGGTCAGGGTGCGGCCCGCGGCCTTCGAGTCCGGGGAAGCCACAGAGAAGGAGCCGGCCGGGCTCGGACTCGCCGAGCGGGTTGTTTTATGGATTTTATTTGATGGTTTTTATTTGGTGGTTAATTTGCTTTTTCGGATCCGGACGGTGCGCGGGGCCAAAGAAAGAAACCGGAAAAAAATTTTAAAAAGAAAAATATAGGGCTCAGAGGTAGAATGTCCCGGTTTCAAGCCCCTTAGCGAGACTGTTTTAAAATTAAAAGTAAAAAATATTTTTATTTCCAAACAGGGTCTCGCTAGGTGGCCGAGGGTCTCTTTCCCAAAGCGGTAGAGGCCGAGGCCTCCGACCCGGGGCCTCCTCGCCCCGAGGATTTGAGTTTCCCGCGAACTCCGTCTCCTTTCATTTATTTTTTAAAAATGTCCCTTCTTTATGTTCTTTGTGCCATTTATTTTTTTTTAGAATAAGATTTTAAAAGATAACAAAGTTTTAAAATGATTTTTAAAAAATAATTTTTTAAAAAGTGATTTTTAAAAATAATAATTTGGCGCCACCTGCTGGCCGCGAGGCGCCAACGCCGCCGCTATTTCTATTTTTTATTTATTTTGATTTTTTAAAAAATCATTATTTTGTGATTTTTGTGATTTAGCGTGCGTGGTCCTGGCGGTGGAACCAAAGGACATTTTATCTCCGAGCTGCGCACCCGCCAGCTTTAAAAATAAAATTTAAAAAACCCCCAAAATTTAAAAAAAAAAAAAAAAAGTAATTTTGGAACAGGGTCTCCCTGGGTGGCCGAGGGTCTCTTTGCTAACAGTAAGGGTGAGCTATGGTTATTATTTAATTCCGCCGATATCAGTTAACATTATTTAAGTATTTATTTAATATTAATGAATTCATTTATTTAATATTATTTAACTTTTTTATTACTTTAATTTTCTTTGCCTTTATCATAAATAAGTAGAAAAGAAAATAAATAAGATAAAATGAAAATAAAATAAATAAGATGAAATAAGAGCCGGGCGCGGTGGCGCGCGCTCGGCATCCGGGCACTCGGGAGGCTGAGGCCGGAGGACCGCGGTTCGAGACCCTCGGCAGCTCAGTGAGACCCTGTTTTAAAATAAAGAATGAAAAATAGGGCAGGGGGTGGAGCTCGGAGGAAGAATGTCTCTGGGCTCCATCCCCAGACCCTAAAAAAAAAATAAAAATAAAAAAACAAGATACAATAAAAATAAAAGAAATAAGATACAATAAAAATAAATAAAATAAGATGAAATTAAAAGAAAAAATAAGATAGAATAAACATCAATAAAATTAAATACAAATAAGTTTAAATAAAATAAAAATAAGATGAAATAAATAAAAATAAATAAAATAAATAAAACATAAAAAAGATGAAATGGAAATAAAATCAAATATATAGAATAAAATAAAAATAAATAAAATGAGATGAAATAAAAATAAAAATAAGATAAACCTAAATAAAATTAAATATAAGTAAGATAAAATAATAAAATAAACAAGATAAAAGAAATAAAAATAAGATAAAATAAAATCAGCTAGGCAGGCGGTAAAGCCCCGGGTCCGACGCTCCCGGGTTCCATTCCCATCCTCCCCGCCAACAAATACCATAAATAAAATAAATAAAATAAATCTTAAAACCCAAAAGTCCGGGTGTGGAGTCTGGTGTTGGGGGGGGGGGGGCTAATTTTTTATTTTCTACGGTCCTGGGGATAAAATCCAGGGGCATTTGACCTCCGAGCTGCACCCCCAGCCCTATTTTTAATTCTGAAATAATAATAATTTATATATCACCATATTATAATTTATATTTATATAATTTATGTATTGTATTTACACCATTCATATATGATAATAATTTATATTTATATAATTTATACATTATGTTTATATAATTTATATAATATATAATTTATATATTATAATAGTAATCATTTTGTTTTTATTTAGAACCCGGGTCCCACTGAGCTGCCGAGGGTCTCGCTCCGCGGCCGAGGCCGGCCTCGAACCGCGGTCCTCCGGCCTCAGGTCCCGAGTGCCCGGATGCGGATCGCGCCTGCGCGCCGGGCGCCTTGTTTAATTCTGTTTTCGGCGGCGCCGCCCCGGGGCGGACCCGGGTCGTTTCTGACTTTTTCCTCCCGGGCGCACTCGGGCGGGATGGCGCGGGCGCTGGCGGTGCTGGCCCTGGCCGTGCTCAGTACTCTCGTGCGGGCTCAGGGTAAGCGGGGCCCCGGCTCCTTTTATTTTTATTTTATTATTATTATTTTTTTATCTTTTCTCTCTCCTTCTCCAGCTGCTTTTAATTTAAAATTTAAAATTTAAATTTTATTTTATTTTTTTAAAAATCAGGGTCCCGCTAGGTAGCCGAGGGTCTCGACTGTCCGGACTCAGGGTCTGAAAAATCCGGAATTTTCGAGTTAAAAATTGTTTTTCTTTTTCTTTTTTCTTTCTTTCTTTTTTATTTTTATTTTTTTGGCTGCCGTCCCCAAGCCCCGCCCGGCCGCCTAAAATTGGAATCTCGTTCTGGGCGGGACGAGGCCGAAATGGGGGAGGGAAAGAAAAGAGAGAAAGAAAAACAAAGAAAAAAGGAAAAAAATAAATAAAAAGTTTGGGGAGAGAAGGAACTTGACTCTAAAAATCACTTTTTTGTGATTTTTTTTTTGGGGGGGGGGATCGCAGGGCGGTGGGCCGGGCGGCGCACTGCGCAAAAAAATAAATAAATAAATAAAAAAGTTTATAAAATAAAAAAATATAGAAAAATAAATACAAAACCGGAGGGATGGCGGTAGAAAGAGGTAGGAAAACGCCGAAAATGAAGATAATAAAAGCGGGGTCCCGCCCTCGAGGCCGCGCCCGGGATTTTTATGAAGTGAAAGTCACGGGGCCGGGCGGCGGCTTTTTAAATTTTATTTTTAATTGTGTTGGGAAAAAAAAAAAAAAAAAAAGGTCTCCCGGGGCGGCCGAGGGTCTCTAGGCTTGGCTTGTGTTTGGGGGGGGGGAGGGCAAAAAGGTTTAATTCTTTTTAATTAAATTCTTTTTAATTTTAATTTTTATTCTTTTTTTGGCGTGGGTTCCTCCCAGCCACGCCCTCAGCTCGATTGTATTTTTTGTTTTATTTATTTTATTTATTTATTATTTTATTTTATTTATGTGGAAACAAGGTCTGTGGGTTCCAGACACCGATCCCGGCCCAAAGAGAAACCCAGCCTCGCCCAGGGGTCCTGGGAGACCGGCTCAGGGTGCTGGGTGCTCGGTGATACATTCAGTTTTCTGTGTGAAGCGGGCTCAGGGTGCTGGGTGCACAGTTATAGCTCAGTTTTCTGTGTGAGACGGGTGCAGAGTGCTGTGTGCACGGTTATAAGCTCAGTTTTCTCTGTACGGTGGTTTAAGGGTGCTGTGTGCACGGTTATGAGCTCAATTTTCTGTGCGAGACAAATTCAAGGTGCTACGTGCACGGTTATTCATGCCCAGATTGGGTGAGACAGATTCAGGGTGCTGGGTGCACAGTTAAAGCTCAGTTTTCTGTGTGAGACAGATTCAAGGTGCTGCGTGCACAGTTATAACCTGAGTTTTCTCTGTTGGACAGATCCAGGGTGCTGTGTGCACGGTTATCTATACTCAAGTTTGTGTAAAATGGATTCAGAGTGCTATGTGCACGGTTTTAAGCTCAATTTTCCGAGTGAGACCGATGCTGGGTGCTGTGTGCACGGTTATAACCTCAGTTTTCTGTGTGAGACGGATGCAGGGTGCTGCGTGCACGGTTATTTAGGTCCGGTTTGTGTGAAACTGGTCCTGGGTGCTGCGTGCACGGTTATAAGCTCAGTTTCCTCGGTGAGAGGGATGCAGGGTGCTGCGTGCACGGTCCTAGGAGCCGGATGTAGGGTGCTGCGTGCTCGGTCATCAGCTCACCTCTGTGAGACAGACTCGGGTCGGCGGCGCCGTTTCAAATGACATGAAATAAGATAAATGAAATAAATACTAAACGGAGTAATGAAAATGAATAAAATACAATAAACAACAAAAATGAAATAATAAAAACCGAAATAAAAGGCAATAAGAAATAAAAAATAAGTGAAATAATAAGATAAATAAATACAATAAGTAAATAATAAAATAATAAATAAATAAAATAATAAAATAATAAACACAACTAAAATTAAAATAAATAAAAATAAAATAGATAAAAAATAAAAAAGTAGAAAGGAGGCCGGCAGCTTGGAGGCCGGCCTGGGCCGCTGAGCCGAGAGCCCCTCGGCCACTCAGTGGGACCCTGTTTCCAAATAAAATGAAAAAAATAAAATAAAATAAATACGCGGAGCCGCGGCCTCCGCACAATCTCGTTTTTCAATCTGTTTTTCCAGAGTTGACTCAGCGCCGTGACTCATCCTGCCGGGGCCGAGAAACCGCCCTGGGGAGCCTAGAAACCGCCCCGGAGCTTAGAAACCATCCAGGAAAGCCTAGAAACTGCCTGGAAAAACCTAGAAACCGCCAGGGAGCCTAGAAACCACCCCAGGAAGTCTAGAAACTGCCTGGGGGAGCCTAGACCCTTCCCGGGAGCCTAGAAACCGCCCGGGGAGCCTAGAAACTGCCCCGGGAGCCTAGAAACCATCCGAGAGTCTAGAAACCAGATGAGGAAGCCTAGAAACCGCCCGGGGAGCCTAGAAACTGCCAGAGAGCCCAGAAACCACCCCAGGAAGCCTAGAAACTGCCCCGGGAGCCTGGAAACCATCTGAGAGTCTAGAAACCGCCCGGGGAGCCTAGAAACCATTCGGGGAAGCCTAGAAACCATCCGAGAGTCTAGAAACCACCTGAGGAAGCCTAGAAACCGCCCGGGGAGCCTAGAAACCACCCAAAGCCCAGAAACCACCCTAGGAAGCCTAGAAACCGCCTGGGGAGCCTAGACCCTTCCCGGGAGCCTAGAAACCACTCGGGGGAGCCTAGAAACCACCCAGGAGTCCAGAAAACACCGCCGGCGGCAACTTGAGCCTAGAGACCCTCGTTTCCAAGTAAATAATAAATAATAAGTAAGACCCTCGGCCGCTCAGCGGGACCCGGTTTTCAAATATAGAAAAAAAAATAATAAAATAAAATAAAAAATAAGGTAAATCCGGCCGGAGGAGGCGCGATGACGCGGCCCCGCGGAGCCCGCTGTTGTGCGGTTTCCCTGGCGACCGAGTTATAATCACTGAGGCTGCGGAAAGAATAAAGAGTCTCACTGGGTGGCCGAGGGTCTCTGCTTGTTTATTTTTTAAATTTGGAAACAAGGTCTCGGTAAGTGGCGGAGGGTCTCTTTGATTTATTTATTTATTTATTTATTTATTTATTTATTTATTTATTTTGGAAATGGGGGTCTCCCTAGGTGGCCGAGGGTCTCTGATTTTTATTTTTTAATTTGGAAAAAAAAAAGGTCTGACTCGGTGGCTGAGGGTCTCTGCTTTTTTATTTTTTATTTTTTAAATTTGGAAACAAGGTCTCAGTAAGTGGCTGAGGGTCTCTTTGCTTTTTATTTTTATTTACTTTTATTTTTTAATTTGGAAATCAGGCATTCCTAGGTGGCTGAGGGTCCCCTTTATTTTTATTTATTTTTTATTTATTCGGCAACGGGGTCCCCCTGAGTGGCCGAGGTTCTCTTTTCCCGGGCACCTGAATCTGACCTTCGAGAAAATGAAAAATAAACCCCGATATCCTTTGCCTCGATGACCTATGGGAAGGACTCGCCGCGGACACATGTGCTCCGTGGAATACTATGCAGCCACGAAAAAGGACGCAGCCCCGCCTTTTGTGACAACGAGGCCGTCGGAGGCTAAAAACGTCGGTCTGGTTCGTTCGAGGGCTCCGGTCGGGAAGTGTAGACACGGTCTATGCTCGCTGGGTACTAAGTTCTAAGTACCCCGAGGGAGGACTTAGTTCGAGAGATTTCGGTGCCACTTGGTAACTAGGTGTATTTTATTCCCGGAAAGGGCCAGAGGAGTGCTCATGCGGATCAGTGTTAAGTACCTGAGAGAAATAAAAATAATATCCGAACCCGGAACAAATGAGTCAGTCAGTGTAGACGGACCCCGGGAACGTCGGCCGTCACGGAAGAGACCCTCGGCCGCCCAGCAGGACCGTGTTTCCACATTAAAAATTAAAATATAAGAAGCAGAGACCCTCAGCCACCGACTGAGACCTTGTTTCCAAATAAAAAAATAGAAATAAAAATTAGAGACCCCCCACCCACCTAGCGAGACCCTGTTTTGAAATTTAAAAAAAAATGAAAAGTAAAAATCAGAGACCCTCAGCCACCGACTGAGACCTTGTTTCCCAATTTAAAAAATAAAAAAGAAAACGCAGAGACCCTCAGCCACCTCGTGGGACTTTTGTTTTCTTTTTCCTTCCGAACTTAAAAAAAAAGAAAAAAGCAGAGACCCTCAGCCACCTCTCAGGACTTAAAAAAAAATAATTAAAATAAATAAAATAAAATAAAAGGAGCCTTTTCTTTTAACCTCCCCGCGTCTCTTTTCCCTCCAGGCGACTTCGACCTGAGCGACGCGCTGGGCGGTGAGTGACACGGAGGTCGGAGGTCATTTTGGGACTCGGGAGGCTGAGAAAGGAGGCTGGGTGATTCGAGGCCGGCCTCCACGAAAAAATTAATGATAATAATAATGACTGATGGATTTATTTATTTTTTCCAGGGGATGAAGAAAAGAAACCCACGAAAAGACCCAAAACCCCGATTTTAGGTAAGAATTCGGGGCGCCCGACGCCGCAAGGGAAACAAAAATCGTGTTTGTTTGCATTTTATTTCATATTTATGTTCATTTTCATCCTATGTTTATTTATATTTCATTTATACTTATATTTGTATTTGTTGATATTTTATTTCACATTTTACATTTATTTGATTTTGATATTTTATTTTACATTTTACATTTTACTTTACATTTTACATTTTTAAATTAATATTTTATTTTACATTTTACGTTTTATTTTATTTTACACTTTACATTTTATTTTATATTTATGTTCATTTATATTTAATTTTATACTTATGTTCATTTTTATCTTATATTTATTTATATTTCACTTTACAGTTTATGTTTTATTTATATTTACATTCATATTTTATCTTACATTTTATGTTTTATTTATATTTATATTTACTGACATTTCTATTTTATTTTATTTTTATTTATATTCACATATATTTACATTTATTTAAAATTTATTTCCTATTTAATTTGTGCGGTCCTGACGCCTCTGATTTTCCCCCTAGGCGACGACTTCGACCTCGGCGACGCCCTGGGCGGTGAGTAAAAAAACATATTTTATTCACGGCCCTATTTTTTTTTTTTTATTCTTTATTTCGAGACAGTGTCTCGCCGAGGTGCCGAGGGTCTCTGCCGCCGGCGGCGGAGGCCGGCCTCGAACCCGCGAGCCTCCCGGCTCAGCCTCCCGAGCGCCCGGATGACGAGAGCGGGCGCCTGACTTATTTAATTTCTTGAAATACAGTCACCCCTGACCCCTTTTTAAATTTTTTTTAAATTTAGAAACAAGGTCTCGCGGAGGTGCCAAGGGTCTCTACTCAGTGACCTTTGACCTGGGATCCTGCCCGGTGACCTTTGACCTGGGATCCTGGGGGCACTGGTTCCGCCTCCGAGATGACCCCTCCTCCCCGACCTCCCCGACCTCTGTCTTTTTATATTTTTATTATTTTGAGACAAGAGTCTCGCTCGGAGGCCGAGGGCCTCTTTTCTGACTTTCCGAGGCCGGCTCGTCTGGACTTGAGAGGCTGAGAGGGGAGGAGCGCAGGTTGGAGGCCGGCCTCTAAAATAATAATTTAAGAAAATAATATTAATAATAATAATGATAAGTAATAGATGTTGGAGGCCGGCCTCTAAAATTAATAATAATAATAATAATAATAATAATAATAATAATAACAATAATGATAAATAATAGATGTTGAAGGCCAACCTCTGAAATAATAATAATAATAATAATAATTATTATAATAATAATAGATGTTGGAGGCCGGCCTCTAAAATAATAATAATAATAATAATAATGATAAATAATAGATGGTGGAGGCCGGACTCTAAAATAATAATAATAATAATAATAATAATAATAATAATAATAATAGATGGTGGAGGCCGGACTCTAAAATAATAATAATAATAATAATAATAATAATAATAATAATAATAAATATAATCCGGGCAGGTTTTCCTGATAAATCCTCTGTTTTTTCTTCCCAGGACACGAAGATAAAAAACCCACCCAGAGCCCCCGGCGGCCGCCCATCGGTAAGAATCGGCGCGTTTCCTGGGGTCGCAGTGTAGACGGATTTCCTGGCCGTGTGGCCGGGTTTTAATTTTTCTCCCTCGTGGCAGATGACCCGGCGCCGCCCAGACCGAGGCCCAGGCCGAACCCCGACCCGCCCGGCGCCAACGGTGAGAGGGGGGGCGGAGACATATACAGCCCCGAACACGCCGCGCTCGGCCTCACCCGCTTAAATTCCCCCCATCCTGCAGCGAACGGCATCGCTTTGCTCTTTTTTCCTGGCCGAGTAATATTCCTCCAGCTGCGGAAACCTATACAGCCCTGAACATCCCCGCATGGAACTCACAAAATGGATTCCGCCAAAGGCGCGGGTATCAGGCCGCCGCCGCCTGACAACAAAAAGCCCCGCGCCCGCCTTTAATTTAAAAAAAAAAAAGCAAGCTTCTATTTACCCGATTTTGTGAGTTTTGAACTCATTAAAAAAAAAAAAAAGGATCGACTTTTGCTGAGGTTTTTTAAAATTTTTATTTATGTTTTAAACATTCCTCTGCTTGCGGCGGGTCCCGCTTGATTCGGCGTGAATTTTTCCCCCCCCTTATTTCTATAACCTCAGGATTCTGACAAATAACGCGCTTTTTAAAAGGAAAAAAAATTTGTCTTTTAATTCCGCAGGTGGATTCTCCGATGCCGACCTGGCCGACGGGATTCCAGACCGAGACGGTGTTGTTCATTTTATTTTTTTTCCCCCTCTCATCACGTAAACCCCGCCGGGACAAATATCAGCACCGAGCGATAGAAATACGAAAAATATAAATTGTAAAATAAGATATAAACACAAGCATCGGCCAGTAGGAATACCAAAGAACATAAAATGTACAATAGAAGATAAACAAATGGAAACATAGGCCAGAGGCCCACAGAAATACGAAAAAATATCTAAAATGTAAAATAAAATATAAATGTAAGCATTGGCCGGTGGAAATACAGTCTAAAATAAAATATAAATAAATAGAAGCGTCGGGCGGTATCAAAATAGACAGAAAATCGGGCCAGAGACAGAAAAGTTGGGCTTTGGGCTCAGAGAAGCTTCTAGAGCACGAAAAAATAAGTGAAGCTGTTGATTTTATGACCAGAGACACGAAAGAATTAGGAAAAAAGGAAAAAAATAAATAAATAAAAGCCAAAGAGGAGCCCGGGATGGAGGCCACGCCCCCAGGACCTCACGCTCTCCCGCGAGGCTCCGCCTCTTAAAGGGGCCGCGACCCCTTAAATAGCTCCCGCAGGAGGACTAAGTTTTCAGCACCCGGGCATTTGCGGGCGCAGCCCGAAGGCTCCAATTTGGGGGCGGAAACGGCCGCGTCCATTTTGGGAGTTTTTGCGTCGAAAATAAACAGGCTTTTCGTGCTTAGGACGCGGCGGCGGCGACGCGGACGGAGGGAGCCGCGGGCAGGGCGCGCAGGACGGTACGGGCCGCGCGGGCATCCTCCGCCTCTCTTCCTGTTTCTAGTTTTTCTTTCCCCCTTTTCTTTTTTCTTTTTCTCTTTCTCTTCTGTTTTCATTCATTTTCTATTTTTCCTTCTTTTTTCTTTCTCTTTCTTCCTTTTTTCTTTTTGGAATTTTTTTTCTTTTCTTTTTCTCTTCATTTTAATTCTCTTTTTCTCTCTTTTTTTTCTTTTCTTTTTCTTTCTTTCTTAAAAATTGGATTGGAGGTTCGAGACCCGGGTGACGGTGTCCACAGCCTCCTCTGCCAACAACTGCCAGAATGTAGACGCCCATTTTTACTTTTTAATTTTTTTTTTTTTTTGGCTACAACCCAGGGGTGCATGTTCGTTTTTCTCCGTGGCGCAAGGTTGGGCCCGTCTGTCTGTCCGTCCGTGCGTCTTTCTCGTCCCCGAGCCTCTCGGGTCGCTAACCTAACCCGTAACCCTAATCTCTAACCCCCAACTCTAACCCCTAACCTCTAACCCTAACCTGTAACCCTAACCTCGAACCCCTAACCCTAACCTCTAACCTCTAACCCCTAACCCTAACCCTAACCCTAACCCTAACCTCTAACCCTAACCCCTAACCCTAACCTCTAACCCCTAACTCTAACCCCTAACCCTAACCTCTAACCTCTAACCCTAACCCCTAACCCTAACCTCTAACCTCTAACCCTAACCCCTAACCCTAACCTCTAACCTCTAACCCTAACCCCTAACCTCTAACCCCTAACTCTAACCCCTATTCCTAACCCCTAACCTCTAACCCCTAACCCTCACCTCTAACCCCTAACCCTCACCTCTAACCTCTAACCCCTAACCCTAACGTCTCTCCCCGCAGACGCTCCCCAGGGCGTGGTCCCCGGCATCGTGGGCGCCATCGTCGTGGCCGTGGCCGGCGCCATCTCCAGCTTCATCGCCTACCAGAAAAAGAAGTTTTGCTTCAAGGAACACGGTAGGGCGCCTCCTAACCACGTCCGGGCCGCGGACTCCCAAAACAGTGCTCCTCAAAAAATTATTTTATTTGTTAATCTTTTTTTTAATCTTATTTTGTATCCTATGTTATTTTTTATTTTATCTTTTTATTTTATTTAATCTTTTTCTTTTTCTTTTTTTTTTTGGCAAACGCTCCCCAGCCTCCCTGCTGGGAACCAAGATACCTGATGACCACGGCTTATATGAAGACAGATTATATTTTGCTCACAGATTTTTTTGTTTTTTTAAATTTGCCCCAGGGATCCGCCTTCTCTGCCCACGGGTCACTACACGGTGTATTTTTCTTTCATTTTTCTTTATCATTTATACTCGTTTTATCCCCCGATGAGGCAACGACCCTCACGGCTCAGTGAAACCCACTCTGAATTTTATTTTATTTTATTTATTTATTTTTGTGGTACTGGGCTTCCTGGAAGCCCTTCTCCCTCCGGGCTACACTCCCAGACCTATTTTATATTTTATTTGAAAACAGGGTCTCCTAAGCCAGCTCGCTTTGAACCTGCGCCATCCTCCTGTCTCCGCCTCCCAAGCGCGGGGATGACAGGCGTGCGCCGCCACGCCCGGCTCTTATGTTTACTTCTTTATTTTTATTTTTTACTATCATTAATTTTTTTATTTTTTTAACTTATTTCTATTATTTATGTTTATTCTTAATTTTTATTTTTACTTATTTTTATTTCTTATTGTTTTTTATTGCTTATTTTTATTTATTTTTTATAATTCTTAATGTTTCCTTCAGCAGAACAAGGCGGGGTGGACATTGAAAATCGCAACGAGGTCAACGCAGAACCTCCTGGTAAGAAGTTTTTCAGAAACTCTCCCGGTCCCCGGAATCCTGGGGAAAAGCCCCAAAATGCGAGCATCCCGGGGCTCGGGAGGCTGAGGCAGGAGGCTGGCCGGGTGGAGGCCGGCGTCCGCCGCTTAGCAAAGAGACCATCAGCCACTCAGTGAGACCAGGTTTTTTTTAAAAAAAATAATATTTATATATATAAATAGGGCTGAGGGTTCGGTTTGGAGGCAGAATATTCCCGAGTTTAATACCCAGTACCAAACATGAATGAATGAACGAACATTTATTTTTTCTTTTATTATTCTTTTTTACTATTTACTTATTTTATGATTCAATTTGATTTTAATTATTTATCACTTTTAATTATTTACTTATTTTATCATTTAACTTAATTTTGATGTTTTATTATTTTTTATTACTTGTATTATTTTACTTAATCTTAATTTTTAATTATTTTTATTATTTATTTTATCATTTAACTTAATTTTGATTTTTTATTATTTTTTATTACTTATATTATTGGACAATTTCATCTCATTTATTATTTACTTATATTATTTTACTTAATCTTAATTTTTAATTATTTTTATTATTTATTTTATCATTTAACTCAATTTTGATTTTTTATTATTTTTTATTACTTATATTATTGGACAATTTCATCTCATTTATTATTTACTTATATTATTTTACTCAATCTTAATTTTTAATTATTTTTATTATTTATTTTATCATTTAACTTAATTTTGATTTTTTATTATTTTTTATTACTTATATTATTGGACAATTTCATCTCATTTATTATTTACTTATATTATTTTACTCAATCTTAATTTTTAATTATTTTTATTATTTATTTTATCATTTAACTTAATTTTGATTTTTTATTATTTTTTATTACTTACTTGTATTATTTTACTTAATCTTAATTTTTAATTATTTTTATTATTTTATCATTTAACTTAATTTTTATTTGTTATTATTTATTATTTACTTATTTTACTTAATCCTAAATTTTTATTATTTTTACTATTTACTTATCCTGTTTTTCTTATTTTGTTTTATTTATTCTCTTTTGGTGGTGCTGGGGTTCCTGACTCCCAGACCTATTGTTTTTATATTTTTATTTGGAAACAGGGTCTCCCGAGCCAGCGCGGCCGGCCTCGAACCCGCGCCGTCCTCCCGTCTCCGCCTCCCGAGCGCGGGGACGACGAGCGCGCCCACCGCGCCCGGGTTATTTTATTATTTTGTTTAATTCTAATTTTTTATCTTCTATTATTTACTTATTTTATTATTTAACTTAATTTTAATTTTTTATTATGTTTTACCATTCACTTATTATTTAATTTTAATTTTTTTTAAATTTGAAAACAGGGTCTCACTGGGGGGCTGAGGGTCTCAGTTTTGGGGGAACAAAATTGCAATTGACTCGTCCGGTCCCTGTTTTTCCCTCCGCAGTTCAGCGGACTCTTTTACAAAAATAAAAGGAGGATCCGGATTTCGAGGCTACGCGCGGTCTCCTCCTGACGGCGACGGCGGCTCCGGCTCCGACCCTCGTGTCCGAGAACAAGGAATTTTGCAAGCCCGAAGACGGTCTTTTTATTTTTATTTTTTTTTAACCTTTTTATTTTACAAGCCCAGGGTCTTGTTATTAACATTTTTTTAAATTTTTAAACTTTTTCCAATTTTTATTTTACAAGCCCGAGGGTCTTTTTAAAGAGTTTAAAAATTAAAAAAAAAAAAAATATATATATATATAACCCCAAGTGTCGTCTTACTATTTTTTTTTAATTTTTTAACCTTTAAAAAATTTTAATTCTTTAAAGAATTTTTATTTTACAAGCCTAAGCTCTTTTTTTTTTAATTTTTAAATTTTTAAAATTAATTTTTTTTTGTGTGTCCCCGCGACTCGAATCCCAACTTGAAGCCGGTGTCGGATCTGGAACTCGGGGCCGTGGGCAAAGAAAGAAAAGAAAAGAAAAGAAATAAATTAAGTCAAAAATTTAAAAAGGCCCACAAACTAAGTAAATTCAAATTAAAAAAAAATATATATATATATGTATATAAAAGCGCCCTGTCCGAGTGGATATGAAGTTTCTGTGTGGACTTTTTTGTAAACCGAGGTCGGCCTTCCGGGCCCTTCCTCCAACTATCAGTGTTATTGGATATTTCGTTTGTTGGTTGCAGACTAATAAACAGAAAATTCGAAACTGCGTTGGTTTTATTGAAATCTTTGCACCCGGCAGGGTGTTATTATTTTTATTATTATTATTATTATTATTATTATTATTATTATTATTATTAATTTTATTTCTAGGTTCAGCCCACGGGGGTGTTTCCAAATAAAATATAAAATAGGTCTGGGAGTATATAGCCCAGAGGTAGAAAGCCCTTGGATTCCACCCTCAGTACCAGGAAAAAAAAAAAATAAATAAATAAAATAAAATAAAAATGCACGTGGGAGGCTGAGATAGGAGGACTTCACGGTGGAGGCCGGCCTCGATCTTGGAGGTAAGAGACCCTCGGCCACTCAGTGAGACCTAGTTTCCAAATAAACCATAAAAATAAGATTTTTCTTAAAGTTGTTCAATGCCTGAAACAAAAAACGTCATCTTCAGAGGATTTTTTTAATTTTACGCATCGAAAAAGCCGACCCCCGCGGCCCGTCTACACCGCGAGATTCTTTTTTATTTTCATATTTTAATTTTAATTTTTTTTATTTTTTGTTTGTGCCTTTGAACCTGCGAGGCTCCCACGCCCTCGGAGATACATCAGAGCCGCCTCCGGGAGAACCGGTTTTTTTAATTTTAATTTTTTTTTTTTTTTTTTTTTTTTTTTTGGAGGAACCTGCGAGCACTTGTTCGGGAGCCTCCGGGAGTCGCGCAGTTTAATTCTGAGCTTCTGCGGCCGGTGGTTTTTTTTTTTTTTTAATTTTACTTTTAAATTTAATTTTTAAATTTTATTTTATCTTTTTTTAAATTTAATTTTTAAATTTTTTAAATTATTTCTTGGCAGAGGGAGCCGGCGCCCGCTCACAATTCCCGCCCGGCGGCCGGGTAGAGACTGGAAAGCGGGCGGAGGCCGAGGATGGAGGCCCGGAGGCTGCTCGAGCCTCAGCTCTGGCTCCTGTCGCTTCTGCTGTTGGTGGATTTTCCGGCGACAACCCGAGGTAAGAGACTCAATTTATTTTTATTTTTATTTTTGCTTCGGGAAAAAAAAAATAAAAAATAGATTTTGTGCAATGGGATTATTATTATTATTATTATTTTAAGGGGGGGAATTGGATTCTGAGAGCCGGGTGGACAGAGAGAAATTTTAAAAATTATTTATTTATTTATTTATATTTATTTATTTATTTTTAAAATTTATTTAAATTTATTTTTTGTTTGGGAATTAAAGTTGGGGTTTTTCTTTTCTTTTTTTTTCTTTTTCCTTTTTCTTTTTCTTTCTTTTTCTTGTTTTTTTTTTTTTTTTTTGGACACGGTTCTGTTCTGTGTTTCGTGTCTAAGACGGAAAGAATTTTGTTGGGCGGGTGAGGAATTTGCCGATCCGGCGTCTGGGTTGAAAATGATTGTCATCGACTTGGGAGGAGGCCGACGGCCGCGTCGGGAGGAAAGAGACCCTCGGCCACCCGGCCGGACCCTGATTTTAAATTGAAAAGTAAAGTTAAATAGGGCTGGAGGGCCTCCACATTAAAAAAAAAAAAAAAAGAAAAGAAAAAAAAAGAAACAAAAACCAAAAAAAAAAAAAAAAAAAAAAGGTTTTGATTCAATCGTGAAAATACAGAACTTTATATCTCACCTGATGGCTCTGAATTTTTCTTGTTCTTTTTTCTCTTTTCTTTCCTTCTTTTAATTATTTATTACATTTTATTTTTATACTGCGCCCTTCTGGAGCACCACACCCGGATTTTCTTTTTCTTCTTCTCTTTTATTCTTTAATTTAAATTTAATTTAATTTTAATTTTCTTTACTTTTCGCTTTTTACTTTAGTTTTATTTTTGTCCTAGAGATTGAACCCAGGCGGCTGAGCGACGCCCCCCCCCTCTTTTTTCTTCTTTACTTGGAAACAGAGTCTCACTGGGGTGCTGAGGGTCTCTGTGCCGAGCGTCTGAGGCCGACCTCCGGCCTCCGACCTCCCGGCCTCCGCTCTCAGCCTCCGAGTCCGGGGCTGCTTGATCTCGAGTCCGGGGCTGCTTGATCTCGAGTCCGGGGCTGCTTGATCTCGGCCGGAGGAGCCGGTTGTTTTGCTTTTTGGCCTCTGTCATTACCATGGTAACGAGGGCGAGGTCCTGACTTGGCAAAAAAGGGTGTTCTCACTGCCTCCGCTTGTGAGTTTCGGGAGATGCAAGGATTTCAGGGAGAGAAAACTCCAGAAAGTTCCAGAAAATTCCAAAAAATTCCAGAAAGGACCCAGCGTGCAGCCTGGGCCGCTGCGGAGTAGAGACCCTCGGCCACCCTGTGAGACCTTAACCACTCAGCAGAGGCCCAGAAAACTCCAGAAAACTCTAGAATATTCCAGAAAACTCCAGAAATTTCCAGAAACTTCCAGTAAGGACTCAGCGTGCTGTCTTGGTCGCTGAGCAGAGACCCTTCCTTGGCCACCCAGTGAGACCTTAACCACTCAGCAGAGACTCAGACCCTTCCAGAAAAACACTAGAAAGTTCCAGAAAACTCTAGAAACTTCCAGAAAGGACCCAGCGTGCAGCCTGGGCCGCTGCGGAGTAGAGACCCTCGGCTACCCTGTGAGACCTTAACCACTCAGCAGAGACCCAGAACATTCCAGAAAACTTCAGAAAACACTAGAAAATTCCAGAACATTCCAGAAAGTTCCAGAAATTTCCAGAAAGGACCCAGCGTGCAGCCTGGGCCGCCGAGCAGAGACCCCCGGGGCCCGATCCGACCCGGGGATTAACTCTCTTCTCTCCGAGCTCCACCCCCGGCCCTGTTTTGTTTTATTATATTTTTGAAATACGGTCTCGCT
Organism: Muscardinus avellanarius; assembly: GCF_963383645.1. Lineage (NCBI taxonomy): Eukaryota > Metazoa > Chordata > Mammalia > Rodentia > Gliridae > Muscardinus > Muscardinus avellanarius. The sequence continues at coordinate 232,641 of NC_137792.1, forward strand.
GAGTGGCCGAGGGTCTCACCGTGTGTTCTCCGGCTCAGGATCCGCTTCCGCACGACCGTGTCGTGAATCAGTGGCCGGGTGGAGACGGACAACACACACACACCGGGTTATTTTGTGCGGCGGCGCCGGGGGCGGAGTTCACAGGCTGGATGCGAGGGTGACTGGGCGGAGGCCGGCAGTGTAGACGGGAAGCCGCTGGCGTTGTCGCTGTGTAGATGAGTAATCCGACTTGGCAGCGTCTGCCTCTGAGCCCCACCCACAGCCCTAGTTTTCTATTTTCATTTGGAAACAGGGTCTCGCTAGGTGGCTGAGGGTCTCTGATAAGTGGCTGCAGGAATCCGGCCTCCAAACGTGCACGGATCCGTCTACGCAGCCCTCCATACGTACATGAATCTTCTTTTTCACCCTCTAACGCACCGTCTACACGGCTGCGGGCTTTTTGTTCGGATACGGGGGGCGGGAGGGAGCGCAGAGGAAGCGGTGGAGAAGAGAGAGGGGAGTACTATACAGGCGGGAACAAGGAGGACCCTCGCGTTCTCCGCCCCGGTCCGACCCCATCTCATCCGGGCATTTCTCACGCTGTTTGACCCCACAGGTCAAGGGGACTTCGACCTGGCCGACGCGCTGGACGACCCCGGTGAGTGTCGGTCCTCATTCATTCGTTCATTCCATCCATAAATCATTAATTCATTTTGGGGGAGCTGCCAGCATATCTCTGCTGATTTTAATTATTATTATTAATTATTATTATTATTATTATTGTTATTATTAATTTTTATTTTTAATTGTCTGTTGACAGACCCCACCAAGAAGCCGAGCTCAGGTGAGCGCGTCTGAGCCTCTTGGAGGCCGCGCCCGGGTCGGAGGCTCCAAAGGAGGCCGGGGCCGAGGCTCGAGGAGGCCGGAGGAGCGGAGGCCACCGGCGAACCCCGGGCGCCAGGGACCGGAGCGAGGAGCCCGAGCCCGGCACCCAGGGGCGCGGGAGGCCTCCTGGGCCTCGAAGCGGGTTGAGGGTCTCTGCGCATTCTGGAATTTTCTAGAATTTTCTAGAGATTTCTGGAAGTTTCTAGAATGTTCTAGAGTTTTCTGGAAGTTTCTAGAGTTTTCTGGGATATTCTAGACTTTTCTGGAGGTTTCTGGAATGTTCTGGGTCTCTGCCCAGTGGTTAAGGTCTCACTGGGGGGCCAAGGGTCTCCACTCGGTAGCCAAGGCTGCACCCCGCCGGCCTCCGGCCCCGGCCTCCCCAGTCCCGGGTCTCCGGCGGCGGCTCCACGACTGTATTTTCTTTCCTATTTCTACAAATTTGTTTCCACGCAGATGTCTACCCCAGGCCCAAGCCGCCAGCTCGCCCGGATTCGGGGTTTCCCGAAAATAGTGGAAGTAAGAACGAGAAAAAAAAAAAAAAATATATATATATATATATACACTTACATATATTTCTATTATATAGTATTTTTATAAGTTTATATTATATAATATATTTATGTTTATACATTTATATTATATATTTATATATTATATTAATCCTTTTACATATATATTATATATTATATTTTATTATATGCTACATATATTATGTAATATATTATTTTATGTAATATTATTTATGTATATATCATATATTATATTTTATTATTATGCTATATATATTATGTAATATATTATTTATGTAATATCCTCTATATATTATATATTATATTATATTATTTGCTACATATATTATGCAATATATTATTTATGTAATATTATTTATATATATTATATATTATATTTCATTATATGCTACATATATTATAAATTATTTTATGTAACATCATTTATGTATATATCATATATTATATTTTATTATTATGCTATATATATTATGTAATATATTATTTATGTAATATCCTGTATATATTATATATTATATTTTATTATTTGCTACATATATTATTGTAATATTATTTATATATATTATATATTATATTTCATTATATGCTACATATATTATAAATTATTTATGTATATATTATATATTATATTTTATTATGCTACATATGTTATGTAATATATTATTTATGTAATCCTTTATATATTATATATTATATATTATATTATTTGCTACATATATTATGCAATATATTATTTATGTAATATCCTTTATGTATTATATATTCCATTTTATTATTTGCTACATATATTATGCAATATATTATTTATGTAATATCCTTTATATATTATATATTCCATTTTATTATTTGCTACATATATTATACAATATATTATTTATGTAATGTTATTTATATATATTATATATTATATTTCATTTTATGCTACATATATATTATTTTATTTCATATTACTTATATATATTTTATATATATTATATGGGTAATATTATTATTTTCCTAAAACGACACACATTCCCTCCGCAGACATCTACCCACCGCCGAAGCCACAGCCTCGTCCGCAGCCCGGCGGAGGTAAGAAGAGAAATCATCCATTTTCTGTTCGAAAGGGGATTCGGGCGCAATATCCCCCTTTCCTTGACTGAAAATTAAATCCAGACTCCGCGATGGAAAACTAAAAATTTTCTTTTTCTGAGAGAATTCTGCGAGAAGTCCTATTTTTAAAAATTTTTTTAAATTTTATTTATTTATTTATATTTATTTTATTTTTTAAACTTTTAGTTTTTTAATTAATTAATTTATTTTTAATTTTTAATTTATTATTAATTAATTAATTTATTTATTGTTTTTGACCGACTGACACCCGGGTGTGACGTCCGCCGCCCACCGGAAAAACGGACCCCAGATTGCAGCGCGTTAGAAGCTGCTGCGATGATGGTGGAAAAAAAGAAAAAAAAATTATTATTACAATTTTCTTTTTATTAGTTTCTGTGTTTTTTTTTTTTTCCGTAGAATCCCGGGTGCCTTTTTTTTTTTCGTTGCTGTCACAAAATTCTCGAGGTCAGATTCCTTATCAAGCAAAAAGGTTTATTTTTAATTTTTAATTATTATTATTATTATTATTTAGTCTGGGGATGGAACCCAGGGGCATTCGACCCCCGAGCTCCACCCCCTGCCCTATTTTTTATTCTTTATTTTGAAACCGGGTCTCACTGAGTTGCCGAGGGCCTCGCTAAGTAGCTGAGGCCGGCCTCGAACCGCGGTCCTCCCATCTCGGCCTCCCAAATACCCGGATGACGAGCCTGCGGCACCACGCCCGGCTAGAAACTATTTTATTTTTAAAAATTACACTCAGGGTCTCTTTGAGTGGCCGAGGGTCTCTTTGCCCAGGGGCCGAGGCCGGCCTCCACCCCGCCGGCCTCCTGTCTCAGCCTCCACTCTTGATTTTCTTTAATTTTTTTTTTTTTTGGCGTCTGTAGTTGCAAAAATGTCGGGCTCAGGGTTTGGGGTGTTTTCAGAGAATAAGTGTGAGCCGCGGTGTCGCCGCCCGCAGGTCACCTCGACGGTGTGGACGACGGACACCGCCCACCGCGGCCCCGGCCGCCCCCGGGTAGGTGCCGAGGCCCAGGCGTGGTGGCGCGCGCTCGTCATCCGGGCATTCGGGAGGCTGAGACGGGAGGATCGCGGTTTGAGGCCAGCCTCAGCTACTTAGCGAGGCCCTCGGCAACTCACCGAGACCCGGTTTCAAAATAAAGAATAAAAAATAGGGCAGGGGGTGGAGCTCGGGGGTCGAATGCCCCTGGGTTCCGTCCACAGTATTGCAAAAATAAATAAATAAATAAATAAAAATAAAATATGCAAAAAAAATAAATAAATAAAATAAATGAAAATAAAGATTTAAAATAATAAAAATAAAGATTAAAAGAATAAAAATTAAAAATAATAATAAAATAATAAAAATGAAAATAAAATAATGAAATTAAAAATAATAAAAGAATAATAAAAAATAACAATAAAATAAGATGAAAATAAAAAAATAAAATTGAAAGTTAAATAATAAAAACAAAAATAAAAATAAGATAAAATGAAAATAATAAAAATAAAATTAAAAGTTAAATCATCTAAAAACAAAAATAAAAATTAAATTAAAAAATAAAATAAGAAAAACAAAATTAAAATAAAAAATAATAGAAATAACAAAAATTAAATTAAATAAAAAAATTTGGAATCAGGTCTCACTGAGTGGCTGAGGGTCTCTTCGCTAAGTTGGACATTCCTAAATTCTCTCTTTTTTAACAACAGGAGGTGGCGGCTATGGTGGTGGCGGCGGCGACTCTGACAGTTATGGAAACTCGCACGGTATACACCCGGGATGGGCGCTGGGAGGCCGCGGGCAGTGTAGACGGGAGGCAGAAATTAAATTTGAATAACGGCATTCATCCCAGGATACTTGAGAGGCTGAGATGGGAGGCTGGCAGGTTGGAGGTCGGCCTCGGCCACTTAGCAGAGACCCTCAGCCACCCAGTGAGAGTGTTTTATTTTTATTATTTTTGTCATTTTTATTATTTAATTTTATATTTATTTTTATTTTTATTAATTTTTAATTTTATATTTATTATTTCTATTTTTGTTATTTTTATTATTTAGAATTTGATTTTATATTTATTATTTTTATTTTTATTATTTAAATTTAAAATTTTCATTTTTATTTTTCTTATTTTTCTTATTTCTTTTAAAAAACGTTTTTGTTTTATTTCTGCGGGTCCGCGGATGGAACCCCGGGGGCTTTCAACCTCCAGGCTACACCCCTGGCCCTATTTTTCATTCGTTATTTCTAAACAGGGTCTCACTGAGGTGCCGAGGGTCTCTGACCTCTCCCCTACGACCTTCAACCTTCTGGACGTTCCTAATTTCTCCCTTTTTTGTCTTTCAGGAGGCGGCGGCGGCGGCTATGACAGCGCCGGGACCTCACAGGGTATACACTGCGCTTCCTGGGCGGCCGGCGGTGTAGACGGGCGGGGCGGCTGCGACTTCTAACCCCCTCAGGAGCCCCACGCTTCGTGTCTGGGTCTTTTCCCCGGTATTTCCTGGCCTTTTTTTTTTTTTTTTTAGGTTTATGATTTATTCCGGTTCACTGAGCCTCCAACCCGCAGAACCGCTTTATTTGGGGGGGACAAACAGGTCTCACTGAGGTGCCGAGGGTCTCTTTCCCCGGCCGCAGTCGCCTCTCGTCCCGCGCTCGAGTTCCCGCCAACGCGGGCACGGTTTGCACACCTGTGGGGGTGCACGTGTATGTGCATGAGTCGCCTCTCCCCGGCTCCGGGCCGGGTTCGGTTCGGGTTCGGGCCCGTGACCCGGTGTCCTGTCCTTTCTGGGCCCCATGACCCCGCTCTCGGTCCTCCCCGGCGGGTGGAGGCCCACGGGGACGCGGTGGGCTCGGATGCGCTCGGTTGCTCTGGGCTCTACTCGCCTGGTCTAGGCTCTGGGGCTCGGATGGGCTCGGTTGCTCTGGGCTCTATTCGCCTGGGCTCGGATGGGCTCGGTTGCTCTGGGCTCGGCTCCGGGGCTTGGCTCTGTTCGATTGCTCTGGGCTCGACTCTGTTGGGCTGGGCTCACTCCTTCCGGTTCCTCGGGGCTCGGATGAGCTCGGCCCCCTCCACTTCCGTTCTCCGGGGCTCGGCTATTTCCGGTTCCGGTCGCCTGGGCTCGCCCGGGCTCGGCTCTCTCGGCTCGGGCCTGTTGGGCGGGGCTCGCCCGGGCTCGGATCGTCACTTCCGGCCATGGCCAGGGGGCGGGGCGGGGGGGTCGCAGCTGGTTTTTTTTTACTCCCCCCCCATCAGGTCGACGCGTCTTTAAGTTTTAAAATCCTCTTTCTTTCTTCCTGGTCTGTTTCTGCCCCTGCAGACGCCGCCCCCTCCGAGCCACGCCTCCCGGGTTCTCTAATTACTTGGGCGCAGGGTCTCGCCGGGGGGCCGAGGGTCTCTGCCGAGTGCGTGGCGCAGGAGGCCGGCCTGTAATCTGCCGCCCGCCCGTCCCAGCCTCCCACGGACTCGGCCGCCGTCGGCTTTTTTTTTTCTTCTTCGTGGTACTGGGCTTCGAACGACCCCCAGACCTACTTTATTTATTAATTTCACTATTACTTATTTATTATTTATTAGTTTCCCTATTATTTATTTCTTATTTATTTAATTTATTAATTTCTCTATTATTTATTTATTATTTATTTTATTCATTAATTTCCTTTTATTTGTTATTTATTTTATTCATTTCTTTATTTCTTTATTATTTATTTTGTTTACTCATTTCCTTATTATTTATTTTATTAATTTCCTTATTATTTATTCATTATTTTATTTATTAATTTCCTTATTATTTATTCATTATTTTATTTATTAATTTCCTTATTATTTATTCGTTATTTATGTATTTCCCTATTATTTACTCCTTTTTTTATTAATTTCCCTATTATTTATTTAACTTATAAATTTTCTTCTCATTCATTATTGATTTTATTTATTCACTTCTTTGTTATTTATTTTTTTCAACAGTAATTTCTAAACCGCTCTTGGCCGGGTCTGGGGAGGCTGAGACGGGAGGTCGGCAGCTGGGAGGCCAGCCTCTTCGGCTTCCTTAGCGAAGGCAGAGACCCTCGGCTCCTCAGTGAGACCCCGTTTGCAAATAAAAAAATGTATAAAGTCGGGCTGTGTTTAAGGGACGCCCCTGGGGTTTAACCTCCGGGCCCGCCCGGCCTCCGCCCCGGCCTCTACCCCGACCTCTGACCTCTGGCCTCCCGCAGGCAACACCGTGGCGCGAATCGTGTCTCCCATCGTGTCCGTGGTGGTCGTCGCCTTAGTAGGTGCCGGGGCCAGCTACTTCCGGTCCAATCACAGGAGGAACTGCTTCCGGAGCACAGGTAGGGTCACCTCCCCGGGGACCCCCGCACCCCCTAAGTCACCCCCTTGGTCACAAACCCCGATTTAGTCTCTTTTGTTTCTTTTCTTTTTAATTTTGAAACAAGGTCTCACTAGGTGGCCGAGGGTCTCTGTTTTCGATATCTGAGGCTGGTCTTCAAATAAAACTATTTTCCCCAAAGCTTTTTCGTATAGTTTATTTTCCCCCATGTTTTAATTTAATATTATTTATTATTATTTCTATTTTTTGGGTGCATTATATTCATACATCATATTGGGGTAAAAAAGAACTTGTGTTTTTTTTTATAGATTTAAAAAAAATTATATTTTCTTTGTTTGGTTTTGATTAAAAAAATCCTAAAACCGACAACCCGTGAGCGCCCTCTGCTGGTTGGTTTATGAACCAAAAAAAAAACTCATCCCGGGCTTTTGCCCCCACCCTAAAAATAAAAAATTATTTTTATTTATTATTTAAATTAAATTGTGTTTAATTAATTTTTATTTAATTAATTATTTTTATTTAATTAATTTTCATTTAAAAAATTTAAATTATTTTTTATTTGTTATTTAAAATTAACTGTTGGGAAAACGGTTAATTTAAAAATAATAATAAATAAATCATCAGCGACCTGCATCGTGAACGGATTTGCAGATGTGTTTGAGCCCGGGGCCTCTCGCCGCCGCCAAAATGTCGGTCGAGGAGTCAGTCGACAAACCCGATCCGACCCGCCGTCCGTGTCTGCGGATTCGGGATTCGCGGGTTCGGCGCCCCTCGGGTGGAAAATAGCTGTTAAAAATAACTTTTAAAAAATGGCGCCTGGGCCCGTCATCCGGGTACCCGTGGGGAGGCCGAGGCGGGAGGCTGGGGGCGGAGGCCGGCCTCGGCCACTCAGCGAAGAGACCCTCGGCCACTCGGCGGGACCCCGTTTACGAAGAAAAATTCAAAAAATAGGGCTGGGGAGGTAGACCTGTGGGAAATGGTAGGTTATATGTGTCATTTAAAATATATAATTACATATATTTATTATTTGACATATAATTCTATATTAACATTTTATATATAATTTTATACTAAATATGTTTTTATACATTTAATGTGTACCGAATATATATTTAATATACAATCATGTATATTTGATATATAATTACATATGTTTAGTATATAATTTTTATATATGTAATATAATTATGTATACTTAATAAATGGTTATATATTATATATAACTTTGTATATTTTATATATAATTATATATTTAACATGTAATTTTTTATTTAAAATATAACTTTATATAATTATATGTTTAACATATTTTAATATATTTAATATATAACTATGTATACTTAATAAATTATATATTAATGTATTATTATGTATATATAATTATATTTAACATATAATTATACATTTAACATATAATTGTATATTTAATATACAATTATGTATTTAACATATAATTTTAATATATTTAATATATAATTATGTATACTTAAGAAATACTTAATACTTAATAATACTTAATAAATGATTATACATGAATACATAATTATACATTTAGCATATAATTGTATATTTAATATATGATTATGTAATTATATATTTACCATTTTAATATTTAATATTTATTGAATATATAATTATGTATGCTTAATAAATTATATAATTATGTACTTAAGATGTATAATTATATGTAATATTAGAATACATGTTATATATATTTTTTATATTTCATATTTTTTAATATATAAAAAGAAATATATTTATTTTATATATTATTATGAATATATTATGTATAAAATAAATATATATTCTTTATTAAACATTTATTATGAATAAATCAATATATTAAACATGTTTATATTTATTATAAACATCATAAATATTTAATATTTATAAATACTATATTTAGCTGTTGATATTTCATTTATTTATATATGTATATATACGGAGGAATTCAAGAATGTGTGAAAGTGATTTACTGAGCTGTTTTTTCCCCGGCTTTGACCTCTGGCCTCTCACCTCTCCCGCAGACTCCGCGGAGGTCGTGTGACGGCATCAAAATCTCCGGATCGTTTTGAGAAAAAAAAAATTATTATTATTTTTTCAATGAAGACGAGAACCCGGTTCGCGGCTCCAGAGGAAACTTGCCTTTTTGAAAATTATTTTCAGAGTCTCGCTCGGTGGCCGAGGGTCTCTGCGCTCAGGGTCGAGGCCGGCCTCCGACCTCGGCCTCCCGTGCGTCCCGGGCTGTCGGGTGTAAAATTGCAAAAAAATTGCATTGATAATTTCTAAGAAGCTGCGGGTCGGGAGCTCAACTTTTGCTCGATTTTTTATTTTAATTTTTTTATCCAAAAAAAAAAAAATAATAATAACCGAGCATTTTTTTCCCGGACCAAGGTTTCTTATATTTTTAGGCTTTGACGCTGTCACGGTTTCTTTTTGCTTGACATATATATGTTTTTCTTTTATTTACGAGAGTATACATTTTTTTTTCATATAAAAATATCTTAAAAGTCTGTTAGAACCAGGTGTGGGGGCACAGAAATATCTTTTGGGTCCTTGGGAGGCTGAGATGGGAGGCTGGCAGGTTGGAGGCCGGCCTCAGCCGCTTAGCACAGAGACCCTCAGCCACTTAGTGAGACCCTGTGTCTAATAATAATAATAATAATAATAATAATAATAATACTCTCAGACACCCAGTGAGACCCTGTTCTCAATTAAATAATAATAATAATAACACTCAGCTGCCCAAGAGATCCTGTTTCCAATTTAATCATAATATTAATAATAAATAAGAGACCCTCAGCCACCCAATGAGACCCTGTTTCCAAATTTAAAAAAATTTTTTTTAAATAATAGAGGCCCTCAGCCACCTAGTGAGACCCTGTTCTTAATAATTAATAATAATAATAATAATATAGAGACACCAGCCACCCAGGGAGACCCTGTTTCCAATATAATAATAATGATAATAATAATAATAATAATAATAATAATAATAATACACCAGCCACCCAGGGAGATTTCTAATAATAATAATTAATAATAATAATAATAATAATAATAATAATAAACAACCCTCAGCCACCCAGGGGGACATTTTTAAAATTTTTTTCCCCCCAGAATTAATTAAAAACCCCCCGGGGCGTGTCGACCTGCGCAGAAGCGCCCGGAGCCTCTTTTTCTGTTTTATTTCCGTGTCTCCGTCCCGAGCCTGGTCGTCCGCAGGTGGCCCTGGCCGGAGGCGAGGTGGAGGCCGAAGTGGAGGCCAAGATGGCGGCCGGGGCGGAGGCCAAGATGGCGGCAGTGGGAGGAAGTCCGCGCCGACTACCTGGGCCGCCCGCCGTGCCTCAGTTTACCCCCGTCGACATCCAGGAGCTCATCATCCACCCCCCACTCCTCCCCGCGGCCTCCGCAGTTCTAGAAAATTCTCCCAGGTCCCAAGTGGGTGCCGAGGGTCTCTGCCGAGTCCTCGCCAATCAGGAGAGGGAAGAATGTCGGGTCACTGGGCTACCGGGCTTCAAAAAAATAATAATAAAAAAAATAAAAAAACCCCAAAATACCCAGAAGCTCGCGGTGGCTTTGGGTATTTGGAGGAAAAAGAAAAAAAAAAAAAAAAGAGGATTCGCATCCGGTTGAAGAACTCACATTTCCGGGCTACGCGTCAGCCCCGGGGTTGGAATTAAAAATTTTGAAACAGCCGCGTGGGGCGCGCGTATGTTTTTTCCCCATTTCTGGGTCTTTTAAACAAAAAATTTTCCCCCAAACGCCGGCATTTTGGAGGCCAGGACGGGAGGATCGCGGTTGGAGGCCGGCCTCGGCTGCTTGGTGAAGTCTCCGCGCTCTCCCGTGAGTCTCCGCGCTCTCCCATGATTCTCCGCGCGCTCCCATGATTCTCCTCGCTCTGCTGTGAGTCTGCACTCTCACTCCCATGATCCTCCGCGCTCTCCCATGATGCTCCGCGCGCTCCCGTGGTCCCCCGCGGTCTCCCCGGAGCAGTAGCATCGCGCGTGCTCTCTCCAGGAAGCAGCCCCGCCCTTTTAACTTCGTTTCTTATTCCGGATTCCGGAGCGGGTGGGTCCCGCGCGGCTGCCGAGGGTCTCGCGCGCCTGGCGATGACGGCGACCTGCTCTCCTCTCTTTGTCCTTTTTATTCCCTCATTTCCTGCAGCCGCCGTTTCTTTTCTTGTTTTTTTCGGTCTTTATTTCCTGTTTCCCGGCGGCCCCGGCGCCGCTGTCACTCACCGACTTATTTGCACGGGGTCGACCCAGGCCCGTCCCGCCGCCCACATTTTATTTCTTTTTCTTTGGAAAGGCGCGTTATTTAGCGATTTATTAGTAGCGGGGGCTGACTCCAGGCCCTTCCGCTCCCTGGCTTTTTAATTTATTTTATTATTTATTTATCATTATTATTTATTATTTTATTTTATTATTTATTTATTTTTATTTTTATTTATTATTAATTTATTATTACTTATTTTTATTTTATTTATTTTATTTATATTTATTTATTTATTTATTCGTGTATTCGTTTGTTTATATTCGTAAACGCGGTCCGGCGCAGGTGCCGAGGGTCTCTCTCTCTGCCAAGCGGCCGCAGCTGGGCTCCTGGATCAGTCCCGAGAGCAGGCGCAGGGTTGCTTTAAGAGCTGCGGCAGCGGAGGACCCGGATGTCCTAGCGGGCGGGGCGGGGCTGAGGGAGCGTGGGCGTGGCCAGGTCCATAAGGGGGCGGGGATAAGGGAGCATGGGCGTGGCCAGGCCGCAGGGGGCGGGCTTAGAGGCTGAGGGGCGTGGCCAAGCCCAAGAGTTGCCGGGCGTGGCTTAGCGTGGGGGCGTGGCTTGGGCTCAGATCTTTGTATGGGCGTGGTTTAGAGAGGGTGGGCGTGGCCCGGCCCTCAGGGTCGGGGCTTTAGACTTAGGGGCGTGGCCTCATCCATGAGCCTAGAGGGGCGTGCTTTAGAGTGCATGGGCGTGGTCAGTCCTAAATGGGGCGTGGCTAAGGCCTAGAATCTGGGCATGGCTTGGAGTTTGTGGGCGTGGCCAGGCATAGAGGGCGTGTCTTGGAGACTGCGGGGGCGTGGCTTGGGCTCAGTCCACACAGGGCGCCTTGGAAAGTCCGGGGCGTGGCCAGGGCCGAGAGTCGTGGGGGGCGTGTCTTTGCGTGTGTGGGCGTGGCCAGGCGTAGAGGGCGTGTCTTAGCGTGGGGGCGTGCCTGGGGCTTAGTTCCACGTGGGGCGTGGCTTAGAGTATGGGCGTGGCTTGGACTCAGTTTCACATGGGGCGTGACTAGGAGGATGTGGGCGTGGCGAGGTCAAAGGGGCGTGTCCTTATATGTAGGGGCGTGGCCTCGGCCAAGTGTTCACAGGGGCGTGCCTGAAAGTCCGTGGGTGTGGCCAGGACACAGGTCCACACGGGCGTGGCTTGGAGAATGGGGGCGTGGCCTCCGCTCAGAGTTCTATGTGGGCGTGGCTTGGAGCGTGTGGGCGTGGCCAAGCACAAAAGTTTGCATAGGGCGTGTCTTAGCGTGGGGGCGGGGCTTAGGTTCAGTTCACTGTGGGGAGTCATACGTTTTCTGGGCGTGGCCAGGCCCACAGGGCGTGTCTTAGAGTGTGGGGGCGTGGCCTGCATTAAGAATCTCTGTGTGGGCGTGGCTTGGCCATCAGCCTGCGTGGGGCGTGCCTTCGCTACTGTGGGCGTGGCCTGGGCCTAGAGTTTAGATGGGGCGTGGCTTAGAGCACGCGGGGGCGTGGTCAAGAGAAAAAAATGCATGGGGCGGGGCTTGGGTGATGGGGGCGTGGCCAGATGGGCCCAATAGCGCACGAGGGCGTGTCTTTGGGCGTTCGTGGGCGTGGTCAGGACCAAGCAATTAACTGGGGCGTGACTTGGAGGGTGATGGGCGTGGCCAGGGCCAAAATCTACATATGTGGCCTAGATCTCTTGGGGGGCGTGGCCAGGATAAATTGTCCAGGAAGGGCGTGGCTTAGAGCATGTGGGCGTGGCCAGCACCAGAGACGCAGGTCTGCGCAATGTGGGAGCGTGGCTGAGAGCGGGCGTGACCAGGACAGGCCATCGGATGGGGCGTGGCTTAGCTTGGAGGCGTGGTCAGAGACAACAGCTTTAGTGGGCGTGGCTTACTGTGGGGGCGTGGTCAGGGCCAACCGTCAACGTGGGGCGTGGCTTAGAGGATTGAGGGCGTGGTCAGGGATAATATTCTATATGAGGCATGACTGAGAATGGGGGAATGGGGCGTGGCTTAGAGCGTGGGGCGTGGCCTCAGCCTAGAGCCCTCATTGGGCATATGTTGAAACCTGTGGGCGTGGCCAGGGCTACAAATCGACATGGGTGTGGTTCAGAGGTGTGGGCGTGGCCTCAAAGCCCCCTACTCAGCTCGTCTTAGTGGTGTGGGCGTGGCCAGGACCTAGACGATACAGTGGGCGTGGCTGAGGGAACGAGGGGGCGTGGCCAGGGCCAGTATTAACATGGGGCTTGGCTTAGAGGATTGGGGGCGTGGCCAGGGCAATACTCTACCCGGGGTGTGGCTTTCAAATATGGGCGTGGCTTACCATGTGGGCGTGGTCTCCGCCTAGGGCCCTTACTGGTTATATCTTGCAGACCGTGGGCGTGGCCAGGGCTACAAATCGACATGGGGCGTGGTTAAGAGGGCGGGGGCGTGGCCAGGGATAATATTCTACATGGGGCGTGGCTTTGAGAATTAGGGGCGTGGCTTAGAAGGTGGGGGCGTGGCCGCGATCAGATGCCTATGTCGGGGCGTGGCTTAGCATATGGGGGCGTGGCCTCCATCTAGAGTCCCCCACTGAGGGTGTCCTTGCGTGTAGGCGTGGCCACGGCGCTCCATCCACGTGGGCGTGGCTTAGAGAGTAAGTGGGCGTGGCCAGGGCCAGAGGCGCCCGTTGGCTGCCTCGGGGAGCGTGTGGGCGTGGCCAGTGCCAACAATCTGCAATGGGATGACGTATAGAGCGGGTGGGCGTGGCCAGCGGGGAGTGGGCGTGGCCGGGCATGCCTCGTTCTCGCTGTGGGCGGGGCGCCGGCGGTTTTCAGGGCGCTGGGGGCGGGGGAGCCATTTTGAAATTAAAAAATAAAATAGGGCTGGGGAGTAGCTCCAGTCTTTAGGGCTCAGGAGAGGGGTCCCGGCCGGGTTTGGGGGTCTAGCATTTCCATTTTTATTTTATTATTTTATTTTGTTTTCAGTGTTACCCAGGACCCCCGGCCCGATTTGTAATTTACTTTTATTTGGAGGCAGGGTCCCACTGAGCGGCCGAGGGTCTCTTTGCTGAGCGCCTGAGGCCCGGCCTCCGCCCTGCCAGCCTCCAGCCTCAGCCTCCCGGGGCCCGAGATGTCAAGTTCTTTGTCTTTAATTGGAAAATTTCATTTATTTTTTTTGCATTTTCGGGTGCGCCCGGGCTTCAAGTGGGGACCACGGCCCGAGACCCCGCCCCAGGCAGCGTAGTCGGAGTTTCTCTGGTATTGAGTGGGGCCCTGCAGATGGAATCCCGGGCCCCTCTATATATTATTATTTTATTTATTTAATTTTTTTTTTGGGGGTCTTGGGGTGGAACCCAGGGGCATTTGACCTCTGACCTACACCCCCAGCCCCATTTTTTATTCTTTATTTTGAAACCTGGTCTCACTGAGCTGCCGAGGGTCTCTTTGCTACATGGCGAGCCAGAGGTCCAAAGCTTAGCAAAGAGGCCCTCAGCCACTTAACCTGACCCTGATTTAAAAAAAAAAAAAATATATATATATATATGAGATATAGTTCAGTTAAAAAATAATAAAAATTAAAATAATTATATATATATATATATATATATATATATATATATGGCTGAGGTATAGTTCAGAAGTTCAATCGCCAGTACACACACACACAATAGATATATTAAAATTATATTCTAATACATAATTATACTCCCATATATAATTACCGTAATTATGTTAGTGACGGGATATATAATTACCGGTATATATTTTTACGTTGGACTCTATATCCTATAACCTCTAACCAGGCGACACTTTATTCCTATCTTGGTAGAGATCCCTCTGCCACACTCGGGCCCCGGATGTGACAGACACACGCTCGGGTCTGCGCGGCGTAGACTTTGACTTCTGACCTCTTCGCAACGCGGCTGCGTCGCTTCGGTTCCCGGAGGTACTTGCTCGCCGGCTGGCTGGGTAGTCCAGGTGCTGGCATCCGGGTACCGGCTAGGGTGTCTCTCTCTCTCTTCCTTTTTCCCGGCCTAGTAATATTCCACCGCGCTTCCTTTTCCCCGGCCTAGTAATATTCCTCCGGTCGCCGGGCGCGGCCGTCTACACCCGCGCCGGCTCGGGCTCGGGCTCGGGCGGCTCCAGCCGGTCGCACCCGCAGAAGGGGAAGAAGGCGCCGCCGCAGCAGGGCTGCAGCCAGGGCTTCCAGGCGTTGTGCGGCGCGTCGAGCTGCGGCGGGCCGGCGCGCAGCGAGCTCCGGTGCGTCCTCACCGCCCGGCGGACTCGGTCCAGCACCGCGCGGAACAGCGGCTCCGTGTCCGGGCCGAGCGCGCGGGCCTCGGCCGGGTCCGCGCTCAGGTTGAAGAGCAGCGGCGGGTCGTGTTGCGTCACGCCCGCGCCCGCGCACGGGCACGCGCCCCGGCCGTAGCACGCGCCCGCGCCCGGCGGCCCGAACCGCGGCGTCGCGAAGTGCACCTTCCACACCGTGCGCCCTGCAACACAGCCGCCCGCGCGGAGTAGTACTCAGCCCCGAAAAGGAACGCGCGCGTGCGCGGTCCCGACGCACTGTGGAGTAGCGCTCGGCCCCGAAAAAGAGCGTGCTGAGGAATATTACTCACCCGTGAAAAAGAGCAGCCACAGCGCGGCCCGGCTACGCTGTGGAATATTACTCGGCCAGGAAGAGGAACACTTAGACACAAAGCGGTCCGGTCACGCTGTGAGGTATTACTAAGCCCCGAAAAGGGCCTGATTTCCATTAAACCTCCGCGCTCTGCCCGCAGCCCTGCTTTATTTATTTATGTTTGTTTTTTTAAATTTGGAAACTGGGCATCACTGAGCGGCTGAGGGCCTCCCTGTCAGGGGCCGGCCTCCAAATGGCGATCCTCCTCGGCCTCCTGAGTGCCATTTTCAGGACCTGGGGTGCCGTCTGCCGTATGTACGGCAGTACGCGCCCCGCTTAAAATCCTCCAGGAGGGGGAAAAAAAAAAAAAAACATGTCGCCTACCGTATATATCGAAGTAGCGCGCCTCTTGTGCGCCCTCCAGGCCACGTGAAGCCTACCGTATATACGGTAGCGCATGCCCTGTTTCGGAGCATGCCCTGTTTGGGATCTTCTAGGAGAAAGCGGAGTGTACCGTGTATACGGTGCAATACGGTAGTGGATGCTGGGATGCCTGGATTCTATCTGGAAGTGGCGCCTACCGTAAATATCATAATAGCAAACACCCTGAGGTTCAAAGCAGGGGCCTGCCGTATATATTGTAATACACGCGCCCTGTCCAACTTCTGGCTTGGGAAGCCTAGAGGACTACCGTATATGCGGTAGTATATGCCCCCACCCCGCCTTCCAGGGGAAATTGGCCTCTACCGTATATACCGTAGTATATACGATGCCTCTCTTCCAGGCGGGAAGGGGGGCCTACCGTATATATAACAGTATACGCCCCGTATGTGCTATTTAAAACTGGGGCCTGCCGTATATGCCGTAGTAGACACCCCGTAAAATTGGACTCTACCGTATATATGGTAATATATGCGCTACATTTGGTGTTCTATTTGGAAGCGGAGTCTACCGTAAATTCCGTAGTATATGCCCAGCATGAAGCCTTACAGGTGAATTTGGAGTCTACCGTAAACACGGTGGTTATGTGCCCCAGGCCATTGCTTCTATCTGGAAGTGAGGTTTACCGTAAATACCATAGTATATGACTTGCGGGTGAAATCGGAGTCTACCGCATACACAGTAGTACAAGCCCTCTGTTCCGCCTTCTAGCTGGAAATGGAGCTTACCGTATATGTTGTAATATACGCCCTGCGTGCATCTTCCGGGTGAAACTGGAGTATCAAGTGTTCAGGGTGGAAGTGGGGCCTACCGTATATATGGTAGTATACGCCCCGTGTGCGCGCTTCTATTTAAAACTGGGGCCTACCGTATACACCATAGTATACGCCCCGCGCACAGCCTTCCAGCTCATATCAGAATCTACCGTAAACATGGTAGTATATGCCCACGGTTTCAGTTGGAAGTGGCGCTTACCGTATATGTCTTAATATATGCCCTACTTCGCCTTTCAGGTGAGATTGGAGCCTACCGTATATATTATAGTATATGCCTCTCAGCAAAAACTTCCAGGTCAAATCGGAGCCTACCGTATATAAACATAGTATATTGCCCATGTCAAGCCTTCCAGGTCAAAACGGAGTCCACCGTATATACTGTAGTATATGCACCAAGGCAAAACTTCCAGGTCAAAATGGAGTCTACCGTAAACACTGTAGTATATGCTCAGAGAAATTGGACTCTACCGTATATACTGTAGTATACGCACCGCGGCAAATAGAAGCCCTGCAGCAAGACTTCCCGGTCTTGTTGGAGTCTACCGTATATACTATAGTATATGCTCAGACAAAAAAAAATCGGAGTCCACCGTATATACCCTAGTATATTGCCCATGCCAAGCCTTCCAGGTCAGAATGGAGTCTACCGTATATACGCTAGTTTCTGCCCGGGGACCTTCTTCTCCACGGGCAAAACGCCCCGAGGTCTGAGGAGGATCTGAGGAGCGTCCGACCCCCAAAGCCCCGCGCTTTTCCTTTCTCTGGAATATACGACCCTCGAGAATCTGAACCATCGGCCCGGCGCGGTCATCCTGGGAGGCGGGAGGCCGGCGGGTCGGAGGCTGGCCTCAGCCCCCGAGCAAAGAGACCCTCGGCCACTCAGTGAGACCTTGTTTATCAATAATAAAATAAAAAAATAGGGCCGGGGTTGTCGCTCAAGCGGTAGAAAGGCCCACGGGGTGTTTTTCTACTCACTCTCCCACTGGTTCCAGCGCACGGCGTGGAGGAATACTTCACAGTAATGAAAAAGGAACTCGTGCTCCGAGTGCTCAGCCGTCCCCAGGAGCAGGGGCATCAGGTCCCGGCCGTCGATCACTCTACAAGAAAAAAAAAAAATACATTAATCAATTACAACTAGCGGCTCAACTTGTGGGTTTTTAAAATCATATAAAATCTGTAGAGATGTTTTCTAGTACATCTATGACATACTTTATATGTAAAATCCATGCAGATAAAATTGAAACCGTGTGACGTAGGCATGTATCACGCACGGTGGAATATGTAATTTGTTGTGGGTGTATATATGTATCTAATGGATCCATTTTAAATATCTACTTACTCATTTAATCTATTTAACTATTTCATCATTTTATCTATTTCAGCTGTTTATTTCATCCATTTAATCTGTCTAGTTCATTGTATCTAATCCATCACTTGACCTATATACTGAATGCATCTATTCCATCTCTTATCTATTTCGTGTATTTATTTAATATATTTATTTATGTATTTATCTACTTTATTTATCTAATCCATTTTATTTAATTTAATCTATTTAATTTCATAAATATAAATACCTTTATATATGCATACTCATAAACATATTTAATATACTTATTTAATCCTTTTAATCTAGTCTATTTTATCTACCCTATCTAATTAATCTATATATTTTATCTATCTAACCTATTCATCTATATATTTATCTAACAGTGCTTGTCTTTGGGTCAAGATCATATATAGATCTGTACATACTTTTGCATAAACTTACATATGTAAAAAATATACCTAAATCCACATCAATCTGCCCCTATCTGCCGATCACCCGGGTTTTTTTTCCTCTTTTATAATACGGGGATTCGCCAAAATCCCGCCGTCCCGCGTTCTCCCTCCACGCCGAACCCGCGGCCCCACTTTCATTTCCCGGGGTCCCACTGAGGTGCCGAGGGTCTTCTTTCGGCGCGCTGTCGGGGCCAGCCGCCCTCCTGGGCCTTCTGGGGATGATTGTCGGTTTCTAGGCCCCCAAGGTCATCACCAGCCTCCCCCCTGGGCCTTCTGGGATGGTTGTCGGTTTCTGGGCTCCCCAGGCCGTCACCAGCCTCTGCCGTAGGCCTCCCGGGATGATTATCTGTTTCTAGGCCCCCTAGTCTGGCCACCAGCCTCCCCTGTAGGCCTCCCGGGATGATTGTCCGTTTCTAGGCCCCCAGGCTGGCCTCCAGCTTTCCCCCTGCCATTTCTGGGCCCCCCCAGGCTGTCACCAGACTCCCTCCTGGGCCTTCCAGAGATGATTGTCGGTTTCTAGGCCCCCAGGTCGGCCACCAGCTTCTCCCCTCTGCATCCCGGGATGATTGTCAGTTTCTAGGTCCCCCCAGGCCGTCGCCAGACTCCCTCCTGGGCCTTCCAGGGATGATTGTCAGTTTCTAGGCCCCCAGGCCGGCCACCAGCTTCTCCCCTCTGCATCCCGGGATGATTGTCAGTTTCTAGGCCCCCCCCAGCCGTCACCAGTCTCCCCCCTGGGCCTTCCAGGGATGATTGTCGGTTTCTAGGCCCCCCAGGCCGTCACCAGCCTCCTCCCTCTGCGTCCCGGGATGGTTGTCGGTTTCTAGGCCCCCCACGTCGTCGTCACCGGCCTCCGCCCTCCGCCCCGGGGGCCGGCCGTCGGTTTCTGGGCCCCCCCGGCCGGCGGCCGCTCACCTGTCGCGGGGCTCCCGTCCTCCGGCCAGCCGCACCACGGTGGGGAAGACGTCCATGAGGCTGGTGGGCTCGGACACGGAGCGGCCGGCGGGCAGCACCCCCGGCCAGCGCAGCAGCCCCGGCACGCGGATGCCGCCCTCCCAGCCGCCCATGCCCTTGCCGCCTGCGGGAACCAGACAGGGAGGCCGGAGGCGGAGGCCGGCCTCGAACCTGCGGCCTCCCTCCGCACCCACCCGACGCTGTCAATATTAGTCTATTTTAATCGGAAACAAGGTCCCGCTGGGGGGCCGAGGGTCTTGTTCGCACTTTTGCTCGGAGACGGAGGCCGGCCTCTAGCGCGCCGGCCTCCCTTCTCGGCCTCCTGCCGAGGATTTTACAGAGCCCGGCCTCACCTCTGTAGATCCCGTTCCAGCCTCCATACTGCCGGTCTCCGACCCGGGCCTCCAGGGAGCCGCCGTGGTCGGAGGTGAAGTAGACGAGGGTGCGGCCGGCCAGGCCCAGCGCGTCCAGCGTGTCCAGGACCTGCCCTGGGGACACACGGGGCGGCTGTCAGAGGAGAGCCGCCATTTTTTATGTCGGTCACTCTTCAAAAATAGCTTTTAAAATTTTTAGGGTTCTGGGGAGGGAACCCAGGGGCATTCGACCTCCGAGGTACACCCCTACTGCTATTTTTATTAATTAATTAATTAATTAATTAATTATTATTTATTATTAATTTGCAGTATTATTAGGGATGAAACCCAAGGGGCATTCGACCTCCGAGGTACACCCCTAATGCTATTTTATTTATTATTATTAATTATTATTATTATTATTTATTAATTTGCAGTATTATTAGGGATGGAACCCAAGGGGCGTTCTACCTGCGAGCAACACCGCAGCCCGATTATTTATTTAATTTTATATTTTATATTTTATTTTTGATTTTTTGGCGGGTCTGGGGAGGGAACCCAGGGACATTCGACCTCTGAGCTATACCCCCAGCCCAATTATTTATTTATTTATTTATTTATTTACCTAGTATTTCTTATATTTTATTTATGTTTATATTTTATTTACTTATTTACTTATTTTTGTGGTTCTGGGGATGGAACCCAGGGGCATTCTACCTCCGAGCCACACTATTTTCTATTTATTTCTATTTTCTATTTTTTAAATTTATTTTCTAGCCCTATTTTCTATTTATTTATTTTTATATTTTATATTTTATTTTATTTTATTTTGTGAGTCTGGGGATGGCACCCAGGGGCATTTGACCTCCGAGGTACACCCCAACCCTATTTTTACTTATTTAATATTACTATTGTTATTATTATTATTATTATTATTATTATTATTATTATTTGCAGTATGAGGGATGGAACCCAAGGGGTGTTCTACCTCTGAGCTACACCGCAGCCCGATTATTTATGTTTATATTTTATTTAATTTATTTTCATTTTTATATATTATTATTATTATTATTATTATTATTATTATTATCATTATTATTTGGCAGTTCTGGGGTTGGAACCCAGGAACCCTTCGACCTCCAAGCTCCACCCCGAGCCTGATTATTTATTTTTATTTTTAATATTTTGTTTTATTTATTTTTATTTCTAATATTTTATTTATTATTATTATTACTATATTTTTTGGCAGTTCTGGGGCTGGGACCCAGGAACCCTTCACCCTCCGAGCTCCACCCCCAGCCCGATTATTTATTATTTATTTGTTTTATATTTTATTTTATATTTATATTTATTTTTATATTTTATTTTCTTTGTGGTAGCCCTGGGGCCCTTTGCCCTCGCAGCCCTATTTCTCCTCCCTTTTCTCTTGGGTCTCGCTGAGGTGTCGAGGGTCTCTGCACCTGCGTGGCTGGGTAGAGGCTGGCCTCCGCCCTGGAGCCTCCTTGTTGGGCCTCCCCGGGGCGCACTCCCCGACCTCCCTGGGCGCACTCCTGACCTCAGAGCGCACTCCCCGACCTCAGGCTGCACTCCCTGACGTCCCTGGGCACATTCCTGACCTCAGGGCACACTCCCTGACCCAGGGCACACTCCTGACCTCTGGGCACACTCTCTGACCTCAGGGCGTACTCCTGACCTCAGGACGCATTCCTGACCTCAGGGAGCACTCTTTGACCTCCCTGGGCGCACTCCTGACCTCTGGGCGCACTCCTGACCTCAGGGCGCATTCTGACCTCAGGGTGCACTCTTTGACCTCCCTGGGCGCACTCCTGACCTCAGGGCGCATTCTGACCTCAGGGTGCACTCCTGACCTCAGGACGCATTCCTGACCTCAGGGAGCACTCTTTGACCTCCCTGGGCGCACTCCTGACCTCTGGGCGCACTCCTGACCTCAGGGCGCATTCTGACCTCAGGGCGCACTCCTGACCTCAGGGCGTACTCTTTGACCTCCCTGGGCGCACTCCTGACCTCAGGGCGCACTTTGACCTCAGGGCGCACTTTGACCTCAGGGTGCACTCTGACCTCCCTGGGCGCACTCCTGACCTCAGGGCGCACTCCCTGACCTTATTCTGCACTCCCTGACCTCTGGGCGCACTCCTGACCTCTGGTTGCACTCCTGACCTCTGGGCGCACTCCTGACCTCTGGGCACACTCTCTGACCTCAGGGCGTACTCCTGACCTCAGGACGCATTCCTGACCTCAGGGTGCACTCTGACCTCCCTGGGCGCACTCCTGACCTCTGGTCGCACTCCTGACCTCAGGGCGCACTCCTGACCTCGGGGCACACTCCCTGAACTCAGGGCGCACTCTTTGACCTCCCTGGGCGCACTCCTGACCTCATGGTGCATTCTGACCTCAGGGTGCACTCTGACCTCCCTGGGCGCACTCCCTGACCTCTGGGTGCACTCTTTGACCTCCCTGGGCGCACTCCTGACCTCTGGGCGCACTCCTGACCTCAGGGCGCACTCTTTGACCTCCCTGGGCGCACTCCTGACCTCAAAGCGCACTCCCCAACCTCATTCTGCACTCCCTGACGTCCCTGGGCACATTCCTGACCTCAGGGCACACTCCCTGACCCAGGGCGCACTCTTTGACCTCCCTGGGCGCACTCCTGACCTCAGGGCGCACTTTGACCTCAGGGTGCACTCTGACCTCCCTGGGCGCACTCCCTGCCTCCTGGGCGCACTCCTCGCTGACTCACCCACCATCCAGTCCAGCTCCATCACGTGGTCGCCGTAGAGGCCGAAGGCGCTGCGCCCCCTGAAGGCCTCGGCGGTCGGCAGCGGCACGTGCACGTGCAGGAAGCTGAGGAGCAGCAGGAAGGGCCGCCCCGCCGACCTGGGCACATGGAGAATTTCAGCCACTTCCGGCTCAAACCAGCACCGCGGGGCGTTTTCTTCCTTTTTCCCCTCCGAGACCCCGGGAGGCCCGGAAGGGAGGCTGGGAGGGTGGAGGCCCGGCCTCCGCCTCCGCGAACAGAGACCCTCGGCACCTCGGTGAGACCCGGGATCCAGGTAAAGGAGGGGCGAGGTGAAGCGCGGGCCCCGGGTAGAGGGGAATGAAACGAAATTAAACTAGGTCGTAAGCAAAATGAAATAATAGATTGGGAAAATAAGAAACTAAAATAATAAATGCGATAAAATTAAAGTTTGAGATAAATAATCAATGACAAAATAATGTATGGAAGTAAAATAACATTATTAAAGAAATGCAATAAATAACAAAATATTAAGTAAAATAATTAAATTAAATGACATATAACAAAAAAATAAAGAAAATGGAATAGTATAAATAAATTAAGAAAATAAATAGAATAGGTTCAATAAAAATTAAGTATAAGTAAAATAGTAATAAAATAAGAAAGTAAATGAGTTCAATAAAAACTATTAAATATAAATAAAATAGTAATAAAATAAGTAAATGAGTTCACTAAAAACTATTAAACATAAAATAGTAATAAAATAAGTAAATGAGTTCACTAAAAACTATTAAACATAAATAAAATAGTAATAAAATAAGGTAAATGAGTTCAATAAAAGCCATTAAATATAAATAAAATAGTAATAAAATAAGAAACTAAAGAAGCTCACTAAAAATTATTAAATATAAAATAGTAATAAAATAAGAAAGTAAATGAGTTCAATAAAAACCATTAAATATAAATAAAATAGTAATAAAAAACTAAATGAGTTCACTTAAAAACTATTAAATATAAATAAAATAGTAATAAAATAAGAAAGTAAATGAGTTCACTAAAAACTATTAAATATAAATAAAATAGTAATAAGAAACTAAATAAGTTCAATAAAAACTTAAATATAAATAAAATAGTAATAAAAACGTAAATGAGTTCACTAAAAACTATTAAATATAAATAAAATAGTAATAAAATAAAAAACTAAATGAGTTCACTAAAAACTATTAAGTATAAATAAAATAGTAATAAAATAAGTAAGTAAATAAGTTCAGTAAAAACTATTAAATATATAAATAAAATAGTAATTAACAAAATACGAAAGTAACTGAGTTCAATACAAACTATTAACCGGCCCCTCCGCCGCCCCCAGTCCCTTGTCCCGCGCGCTCCCGGCCGGCCGGCCTCCGGGGTGGAGGCCGGCCTCCCCGCTCGGCCTCTCTCACCGGCGGAGGAAGGCCTGGGCCTCGCTGAGCATCACGGGAGCGGCCCGGGCCAGGCGCAGGGGCTGCTGGACGACGCGCTGGTCGCTCATGAGGACGCAGTCGGCCAGCTCGACCCAGGCGCCCAGCGCGGCGGAGGCCGCGGCCAGGAGGCCGGAGGCCGCGAGCGCCGCCGCCACGGCCGGCCTCCGCGCGAGCCTCCCGGCGGCCAGGGAGAGCGCGGCCAGGCCCAGCGCGCATGCGCAGCCGCCCAGCGCGCGCTGCAGCCCGCGCCGCTTCTCCGAGGGCTCCGCGCCTGCGCAGTCGGCCATCAGCGAGAGCGGGACGCCCAGGAAGCGCGCGAAGCCGTGGCGCGCCGGGTGGTGGCAGTGGTCGCCCGCGCGTGCGCAGTTCAGGCCCAGGTGCCACTTCCCTGGGGGTGGGGGGAGCCAATGAGATCGCAGTGAGTGACCTTCCGGAAAACATTAGTGAGAAATGCAATCGCCTGCCCCAGATTAAAAAAAAAAAAAATAAATATAAAAAAAATAAATGGGATGAAACAATCTGATTCCCTCCCCAAAATAAAATTAAAATATAATTCCCTTCCAAAATAATTTAAAAATCTAATTACCTCCCAACAAATAAATAAATAAATAAATAAATAAATAAAAATCTAATCCCCTTTCTAAAATAAAAAATAAATAAGCTAAAAATCTGATTCCCTTCCAAAAAATAAAATTGAATTAAAAATCTAATTCCCTTCCAAAATAATTTAAAAATCTAATTACCTTCCAACAAATAAATAAATAAATAAAAATCTAATCCCCTTTCTAAAATAAAAAATAAGCTAAAAATCTAATTCCCTTCCAAAAAATAAAATTAAATTAAAATATAATTCCCTTCCGAACAAATTAAAATAAATAAAAATCTAATCCCCTTTCTAAAATAAAAAATAAATAAGCTAAAAATCTAATTCCCTTCCAAAAAATAAAATTGAATTAAAAATCTAATTCCCTCCCCCCAAAATAAAATTAAATTAAAAAGCTAATTCCCTTCCAAAAAATAAAATTGAATTAAAAATCTAATTCCCTCCCCCCAAAATAAAATTAAATTAAAAAGCTAATTCCCTTCCAAAAAATAAAATTGAATTAAAATATAATTCCCTTCCGAACAAATTAAAATAAATAAAAGTCTAATTCCCTTCAAAAAAAAATTTAAAAGTTGTTTCCCTCCCCTCTTAAAAAAAAAAAAAAACAAACTTAAAACTTTAATCTGGAGGGTGTGGTCCCTGATAAGGTGCCAAGGGTCTCGTTCTAGCCGCTGGGTTTCAAATAATAAAGAAAATAATAAAGAATAAGAAAATGAGAAATAATAAAGGAAATAATAAGGAAAAGAACGACGGGGCAGGCGTGTACTGAGAGGCTGGCAGGGTGGAGGCCGGCCTCAGCCGTCGAGCGCAGAGACCCTCGGCCACTCAGTGAGACACCTCATTTGCAAATTTTAAAAAATTAAAAAAAAATAAAATAGAGATGGGGGTGTACTTCAAACTTTTTTAAAAAAAATAATTTATTTTTTAATAAAAACCGACCCCGGGGTGGGGGGAGCACCCACCGACGAGCGCGGTGCTGTATCCTCGGTCCTGCAGGACGCGGGCGAAGGTGAGCTCGGAGGCCGGGAGCCCGCCCGACGCCGCCGCCCACTGCAGCACGCGCGCGCCGCCGCTCGACGTCATGCCTGCGCCGGAAACGGAAGTGGCATTAGTTTCCACCATCCATTTTCATTCATATTTATGTTTTTCATATTTACCGAGGATTATTAATTTTCATTTTTACCAAGAAATATTAATTTTCATTTTTAACCCAGAAATATTAATTTTCACTTTTTAACCAAGAAATATTAATTTTCATTTTTAACCAAGAAATATTAATTTTCACTTTTTAACCAAGAAATATTATATTTCATTTTTAACCCAGAAATATTAATTTTCACTTTTTAACCAAGAAATATTAATTTTCATTTTTAACCAAGAAATATTAATTTTCATTTTTTACCAAGAAATATTAATTTTCATTTTTAACCCAGAAATATTAATTTTCATTTTTTACCAAGAAATATTAATTTTCATTTTTACACCAAGAAATATTAATTTTTATTTTTTACCAAGAAATATTAATTTTCATTTTTTAACCAAGAAATATTAATTTTCATTTTTACACCAAGAAATATTAATTTTCATTTTTAACCAAGAAATATTAATTTTCACTTTTTAACCAAGAAATATTAATTTTCATTTTTACCAAGAAATATTAATATTCATTTTTCACTTAGAAATATTTTCATTTTCATTGAGAAACAATTTTCATTTTTTTTCCAAGAAATACTAATTTTCATTTTAACCAAGGAATATTTTCATTTCTACGAAGAAATATTTTCATATTTTTACCAAGAAATATTTTCACTTTTAGAAAGAAATGTCAATTTAAAAATATTAGCTTTCGTTTTTACAAAGAAAGATTTTCTTTTTTGAAAGAAATATTAATTTTTATTTTCGCCGAGAAAAGTTTATTTTCATTTTCCAAAGGAATATTAATTTTCTTCGTTTCCTAAAATATTTTCATTTTTACCAAGAAATATAAATTTTTATTTTCACCAAGAAATGGTTATTTTCAGTTTTTCTTGGCGTCTCATTATTCTTTTTAAAACCTAGAGTATCTGAGGAACTTTTGTTATTTTGTGGGTCAGGGACATTTGACCCCCGACCTCCACCCCCAGCCCTATTTTTTTTTAAAAAAAAAGTCCAGGAGGAAAAAACTCTTCCTCTCAAAAAGTCTGATATTATGACGTGTAATTGGAGCGCGCCGATAAATGTTTATATTTTTATAAAAGGCCAGGAGGGGAAAACTTTCCTTTAAAAAAAAATCTGATATTCTAATTTCTAACTGGAGCGCGCCAAAAAAAATGTTTATTTATATATATATATATATATTTTTTTAAGAGGCCAGGAAGGAAAAACTTTCCTTAGAAATATATTTTTTTATCGGAAAAAAATTCATTTAAAAATATATATTTTTAATGGACGCAGCCCCGGAAGAGCGCAGCGCCCCAACCGCAAAAGGAGAAATGAAGGAACCGCAAGGCGGGCGCGGTGACGTCACGGTGGGCGTGGCCTCATGGGCGTGGACTGAGGCCGGGCCGGCAGTCAGTGTGGGCGTGGCCTGCGTTTCAACGTGGTGGGCGTGGCCTGCACCTAGGCGTTGTGGGCGTGGCCTCCAGCTAGGTGAGGCGGCCGTGGCCTGCAATTAGGCCTTGTGGGCGTGGCCTAAAGTGAAGCGCTGTGGGCGTGGTTTGGAGCCAGGGCTGTGGGCGTGGCCTACAGTCGGATTCTATGGGCGTGATTGTCAATTAGGCGTGGTGGGCGTGGCCACAGATATGCGTTGTGGGCGTGGCCTGAAGCTAAGCGCTAGGGGTGTGAACTGTAGTTAAGTACTATGGGCGTGGCCACAGTTACGCATTGTGGGCGTGGCCTGCAATAGAATGTTGTGGGCGTGGTTTGAGCTAGGACTGTGGGCGTGGCCTACAGTTGGAGGTTATGGGCCTGTCTGTTAGGTCTTGTGGGCGTGGCCACAGTTTCGCGTTGTGGGCGTGGCCTGCAATAAAATGTTGTGGGCGTGGTTTGAGCTAGGACTGTGGGCGTGGCCTAAAGTTGGAGGTTATGGGCCTGTCTGTCAGGTCTTGTGGGCGTGGCCACAGTTACGCGTTGTGGGCGTGGCCTGAAACTAGGCATAATGGGTGTGGTCTGCATTTAGGGATTGTGGGCGTGGCTGAATTTAAACGCTGTGGGCGTGGCCTGCAGTGAGGTGTTATGGGCGTGGCCTGAAGCTAGTCACAATGGGCGTGGCCTGCTCTTAGGCGCTGAGTGAGGCCTGAATTTAAATTTGGTGGGTGTGGCCTGACGTGCGCTGTGGGCGTGGTCTACAGTTAGATACTGTGGGCGTGGCCTGCACTTAGATGCTATGGGCGTGTTTGCACCTAGGCAGAATGGGCGTGGACTGCATTCAGATATTGTGGGCGTGGCCTGAAGTTAAGCTTTGTGGGCGTGGCCTACAGTTAGACCTGATGGGCGTGGCCTAGAGTTAGATGTTATGCGAGTGGTCTGTAGTTAGGCGCTGTGGGCGTGGCCTGGAGCTAGATGTGGGCGTGGCCCGGTGATGGGCGTGGCTTGGAGAGGGCGGTTTACAGGTCTCTAAGTAAGGCTCGCCTTTCTTTCTATTTCTTTGTTTCCTTTTTTATCCTCTTCCTTTATTTATTCTTTCTTTTCTTTCTTTTTTATCTTCTTCCTTTCTTTATTTTATTTATTTATTTTTTTTTTAAATTTCAATCCTGGGGATGAACCCGGGGCTCGGCGCTCCACCCCCGGCCCTATTTTATTTTCTTCTCTATTTAGAGGCGGGTCTCGCTAGGCTGCCGAGGGTCTCGCCCCGTGTCTGCAGGAGAAACGGCAGGCCAGTGCGAGGCGACCCGCGGCTCGAACCCGGGCCTCACCTGAGCGCACGGGGTACCTGCCGGTGAGCAGCGCGGCGCGGCTGGGCGTGCACACCGACGCCGCCGCCAGGTGCTGCGTCAGCCGCACGCCCTCCGCCGCCAGCCGGTCGATGTTCGGGGTCCTGGGGCGCCGGAGACAGGAAAGCAGGCCGTTTTTGACAATTAATCCGGTTTTCAAACATAAAAAAAAATTATATATCTTATATAGAGAGAGAGGAATCAGGCCGCGTGGTGGTGGTCGTCGCCTCATCAGGGGATAAAATCCACCACCGCAGGGCATTTGCGGGCGCCCCCCGGGGGCTGGTGGGGTGTAGACGGGCAAGGCGGGTCCCTGGGGCCCGGGGATCCGTGAACTCACACGGACCGGACCCCCCCCCAAAAAAAAAATTATATGTAAATATAAAAGTCACCAGCACCGGGGGGCGGGCTTCGCCAGATTAGTCATCGCGGTTTCCTGGTGTCAGGAGGCGGAGGAGCCCGGAGATTCCCCGAGAGGGTGCGCGGTGACCCCCCAACCCCCGTCTGACCCCTGGCACTTGACCCCTGACCTGAGCGTGTGGTTCCCGTAGCAACCCAGGTCGCCGATGCCCAGGTCGTCGGCCACCAGGAGCAGGAAGTTGGGGCGCGGGTCGGGGTCGGAGGTCACCGCGGGGGACGCGAGCAGCAGAGACGCGGCCAGGGGCAGGGGCCTCGGAAGGAAAAAAGCAAGTAAATGAGGAAATAAATGAAGTAAATGAGGAAATAAAGTAAATGAGGAAATAAAGTAAATGAGGAAATAATAAAGTAAATGAGGAAATAAAGTAAATGAGGAAATGAATTAAGTAAGTTATATAAGTAAATAAATACATTAAATAAATGACAAGTAAATAAGCTAAATAAATAAGTAAATAAAATAAATAAGTAAATTAAATAAACAAGTTAATAAATTAAATAAATAATTAAAATAAATAAGTAAATTAAATAAGTTAAATAAGTAAGTAAATAAATAAGATAAATAAGGAAATAAATTAAGTAAATAAAATAAAATAGAAAATAAAATAAATAAGTAAATTAAATAAATATGTAAATTAAATAAATTACATAATTAAATTAAATAAATAATTAAATTAAATAAATAAGTAAATTAAATAAATAAGTAAATTAAATAAAGTAAATTAAATAAATTAAATAAGTCAATTAAATAAATAAGTAAATTATATTATATAAGTAAATTAAATGAATAAGTAAATTAAATAATTAAATTAAATAAATAATTAAATTAAATGAATTATATAAGTAAATTAAAAAATAAGTCAATTAAATAAGTCAATTAAATAAGTAAGTAAATTAAATGAATGATATAAGTAAATTAAATAAATAAGTAAATTAAATAAGTAAATTAAATAAATAATTAAATTAAATAAATAAGTAAATAAATAAGTTAAATAAATTAAATGAGTTAATAAATCAATAAGTAAATAAATTAACTAAATAAGTAAATTAAATAACTAAATAAGTTAAATTAATTAATTAACTGAGCAAATTCACTGCGCTTCAGAGGGAGGAGGGCAGAGGTAGAGACAGGATCGAGTCCACCCGCTTCTCACCACGGGAGCCGCGGCGCCGCCATCTTCCCCGGTTTTTCCAGAAGAAATGAAGGATCCCGGGTCACGTGGCTTCTCCGCTCAGCCCCGACAGAGACCCTCGGCAGCTCAGTGCGACCCTCTTTCCAAAAAAAAAAAAATAAAATATGGCTGGGGAGTCACTCGGGGACGCAGTGACCCTGGTTTCCATCTCTGGCCCCAAAACAACAATAACATACGATATTAAATCACTTTTTTTGGTGCAGGAGCCCGGATTTGCAGGTCTGGGCGAAAAATTCCTGTCCTCCACCTTCTTGGGATTTTTTTTTTTTAAATATCTAGCTCTGTTTTTAATTTAATATTTTATTTGGAAACAGGGTCTCACTGGGTGGCTGAGGGTCTGTTTAGCTTATAAATCTGAAATCCGTATTTTAACCAAATTTTTTTTAGCTTCTAAATCTGAAATCCGTATTTTAATAGAATTTTTTTAAATTTTAAATTTTAATTTTTTTTTATTTAAGAGGAGGAGGAGGAGGAGGAGGAGGATCTGTTCTGGGAAAATCATTCTGAGCCGGTTTCGTGTTTGTGCAAAAATCCCAGATAAAGATCTGCCCGGATCGCAGGATCCGCACCTGGCTGCCCTCGGGGAGAATTTGTTGCTTTTGAGCAAAAAAAAAAAAAACAAAACCTAAAAAACCCATGTTATGCAGTTGCTCACGGCAGCCGAAGAAGTTTATCTTCTTGATGTATTATCTAGATATTAAAGAAGAAAAAAAATAAAGTGCAGGAAATTCAGCATGATTATTCGAGACTCGGGAGGCCGAGGTGGGAGGCCGGCGGGGTGGAGGCCGGCCTCGGATACTAGGAAAAGAGACCCTCGGCCGCCTGGGGAGACCCTGCTCCAAAAATAAAAATAAAATAAAAATAAAATAAAAATAAAATAAAATAAAATAAAATAGGGCTGGGGTGTAGCTTGGAGGTTGAAGTCCCCTGAGTTCTATCCCCAGGACAATTAATAATAATATTATTATTATCATAATATATAATATTTTATGTTATAATATTATGATAATATTTATTATTATTATTATTATTATTATTATTTAGAATTTTAAGAATGAAAAGTGTTGGTGTAGTCTGAAGGTTCTCCTGGGTTCAGTCCCCAGGATAATATATGATAATAATAGTAATAATAATAATAATAATAATAGTATAATAATGTTTTACATTTAAGAATATTATATAAAAATAGGTTATACCATATTGTAGCAGATTACCATTATATAAAATATCCCATAAAATTTCAAAAATAAATAGGGCCCAAGGACAATTCCCAGGACAATAAATAATAATAATGATGATAACAATAATAATAATAATAATGATGTACAATGTTATTACATATGATAATATATAATAATATAGCATATTGTAGTATATTATCATTAGATAAAATATTCTGTAAAATTTCAAAAATAAATAGGCCTGAAGGACAATTCCCAGGACAATAATAATAATAATAATAATAATAAATGACGTATAATAATGTTATTACATATAATACTATATAGTAATGTCACTACATGTGATAATATATAGTAATATATTGTAGTATATTATTATGTAACACATTCTATAAAATTTCAAAAGTACATTGCAATATATATTGTAATACGTTTTGTAATAATAGATATTAATAACATATATCATAATGCATTATATTTATTAATATATGTATTAATATTATATGCATTAATATATGTATTATAACATATATTATAATATATAATAACATATATTGTAATCGCAGTTACAATAATATATATCAATAACATTTATACAATATATTATATGCATTAATAACATATAATGTACTGTGTTGCAATAATGTATATTATTAACATATATTTCAATGTATTATATGTATTAATAACATATAACAATATTTATGTATTAATGACATATATTATGATATATATTAGTGAAATATGTTACAATATATGTATTAGTGACATGTATTATATTATATATTAATAACATATTACATGTATTAATGAGATATATTATAATATATGTATTGATGAAATATATTATGATATATTAATGAAATATGTTACGATATATGTATTAATGACATAATATATATGTAATAATGACATATTATAATATATGTTAATAACATATAATATATGTATTAATTAGATATATTACAATATGTATCAATGACATATATTATGATATATTAATGCAATATGTTACAATATATGTATCATTGACATATATGTATTAATGACATATATTAATAACATATCATATATGTATTAATGAGATATATGTATTAATGACATGTATTACAATATTATATATTAATAACATATATTATATGTATTAATGAGATATATTATGATATATTAATGAAATATGTTACAATATATGTATTAATGACATATAATATATATTAATAACATATATATGTATTAATGAAATATGTTACGATATATGTATTAATGACATGTATTACAATATTATATATTAATAACATATATGTATTAATGAGATATATTACAATATATGTATTAATGAGATATATTATGATATAATAATGAAATATGTTACGATATATGTATCGATGACATATATGTATTAATGACATATAATATATATTAATAACATATCATATATGTATTAATGAGATATATTATGATATATTAATGAAACATGTTACGATATATGTATTAATGACATGTATTACAATATTATATATTAATGAAATATTATGATATATGTTAATAACATAATATATGTATCAATGGCATATATTATAATATATGTTAATAACATAATATATGTATCAATGAGATATGTCACGATATATGTATCAATGACGTATTATAATCTGTTCCGTGCATTAACGACATATCACAATATACTATATATTAGCAACACGTAACATTATATAATGTCATTATATATAATATAATATAATTTATTAATAAATAACATAATAATATTTATTAATAAATAATCTCACAACGAAATCTAAGCCACGCGGCCGTGCGCGCTGCAGCATAAATTATAATGAATGTTTCACCGTAATATAAATACACATCGCAGTAGTCATGATTGACAGGTGCCAATCAACATCGCACTATCGCTACTTCTACCGCGCAAGTGAATTCGACGGGAACTCGGCATTTTTTAAAAAACGGATTTCCCCCCCCCTTTTTTTTTTTCCCCCGCCGAGGAGAATTCTAGAAAAAGACAAACAAACAAAAAAACCCCAAAAACCCACAAAAATCCTTTTCAGGTCCGAACCGTAATCGCACCTTTTGATTTTCCTCAAAGAAAGGAAATTCCTCGGAGACGCCGCAAAATTCCAGCTGCTTTTTTCTTTCCCTCCAGCTTCAAAATAATAATTATTTTTACAGAGAGAGTCTGTAACCAAAAAAAAAAATAAATAAATAAAATAAAATAAAATAAAATAAATAATAATATTTTTTGTGACGGTTTCAAGTACCCCCCCCCAATATAAAATAAAATAAAATAATTGTGACGGTTTCAAGTACCCCAAAATATAAAATAAAATAAAATAAAAAATAATTGTGACGGTTTCAAGTACCCCAAAATATAAAATAAAATAAAAAAAGAAAAGAAGTTTCTAGACCCCCCCTCTCCCAGGCTCCTAACATGATCGCTTGTGTCGGTTTCAAGGGCCCCCGACCTCTCATTTTCTGTCACATGTTCCTTTTGTGCCTGATTTTTAGAGCTTTAAAAGAAAATGTTTATTTTCTTTCTTTTTTTTTTTTCTGAAAGAATTTTTAAACAATGTCCAGAGTCAGGATTTTTTTCTTTTTTTCCTCCCGGCAAAGAAAGACCCGGGCTTTAGGATCAACCGTGTCTGGCGAGGAAAATGAAATAAATAAGATATTTCAGCGAGGAAAATGAAATAAATAAGATAAAATAAATTCGGGTGAAGGAAGATAAAAAGGAACCTAAAATAAGAGAAAGTCAGATAAAGGGTCAAATAGGAGAAAGCCAGGTGAGATACGATGAAGTACGATCTAAAAAAAGTAAAAAATAAAGTAAAATAGATAAAATAGCAAGTAAAACCGAAATAAGAATTAAGTCAAATAAGCATAAGGTAAAATGAATAAAATTAGAAATAAAGCAAGATGAAATTAAGAATAAAGTAAAATAAGATAAAAATAGACTAAAAAATAAGGTAAATAAAGTAAAATAAGATAAAATAAAATAATATAAAATAAAAATAAGATAAAAATGAAGTAGAATAAGGTAAAATAAAGTGAGATAAAATAAAAATAAAATAATATAAAATGAAGTAAA
Organism: Muscardinus avellanarius; assembly: GCF_963383645.1. Lineage (NCBI taxonomy): Eukaryota > Metazoa > Chordata > Mammalia > Rodentia > Gliridae > Muscardinus > Muscardinus avellanarius. The sequence goes on from NC_137792.1 coordinate 267,210, forward strand.
ATAAAAATAAAATAATATAAAATAAAAATAAGATAAAAATGAAGCAGAATAAGGTAAAATAAAGTGAGATAAAATTAAAATAAAATAATATAAAATGAATATAAAATAAAGTGAGATAAAATAAAAATAATATAAAATGAATATAAAATAAAATGAAGTAAAATAAAAATAAAATAATATAAAATAAAAATAAAGTAAAAAATACAAATAAAGTAAAAAATACAAATAAAGTAAAAAATACAAATAAAGTAAAAAATACAAATAAACTAAAAATAAAATAAAGTAAAAAATAAAAATAAAGTAAAAATAAAAATAAAATATAAAATAAAAATAAAATATAAAATAATAAATTTTAAAGTAAAATAGAGTAAAATAAAATAATGTAAAATAAAAACAAGATAAAAAAGAAGTAGAATAAAGTAAAATAAAAATAAAGTAAAAGTAAAAACAAAATAATATAAAATAAAAAAGAAAGTAAAGTGATATAAAATTAGAACTAAAATGAAAAATAAAATAAAAATATAAAATAAAACAAAAGCAAAGAAAATAAAGTGAAAGAAAATATAGATTAAATTAAAATAAAAGTAGATGAACCCGGTCGCTGTTACCTGGAGTCCCGCCGGCGGCTCCTGGGCGCAGGCCCGTCTGTCTGTCTGTCCGTCCGTCCGTCCGTTTCTTCAAAGAGCTTTTCTGTTCTAACTTGCAAAAAAAAAATAAATAAATAAATAAAAAAAAAAAGCAAAATACACGGCGGAGCCTGGAAGGAAACCGCCGGAGACGCCGGCCCGAGGCCAAAACCACACCCGGGGATTTTGTTGGCGTTTTTTTCCCCAGAGGAAAAAAAAAGTCTCGTAGTTGCCTGAAAAAGGAGAAAAGGAGGAAAAAAAAAGAAAAAGAAAAAGAAAAAAGTAGTAGTTATCTGAAAAAGGAAAAAAAATTTTTTTAAAAATTAAAAAAAAAATTTTTTTTTTCTGGCCGACGGGACAGAGACCCTCGGCTACCCAGTGAGACCTGTTTTTAAATTAAAAAAAAAAAAAAAACCAAAAAACATGAAATTGGACTGGAGGGAGGATGAGCCCGGATGGGAAAGAAACCAAAATAAATAAATAAATAAATAAATAAATAAATAAATAAATAAATAGAAAAAGAAAAAGAAAAAAAGGGAAAAAATAAGAAAAAACACAAGAAACTCCTATTTTATTTTATTTTATTTTTTTAGTGACTTGATGTTTCGCCGGGTCCTGGTTTTTATTTTTATTTTTATTTTTTATTTTTTTTATTTTTAATTTTTTTCCCCCCTGCGAGTTCGCGGCGGCGCCCAGCCCGGCTGCTGAGCCAGCGGGTTTTGTTTATTTATTTATATTTTTTTTACGACACAGGCTTTAGCTTTGATGATTTTAAGATAAAAAAAAGTGCTTGGCGACCGAGCGCCCAGGCGGCCGCGAGTTCACCTGGGAAAATTGCCCGGACAGAGAGGGGTGTGTGTAAAAAGGGGGAAAAAAATCCAATTAAAAAAAAAGCTGAGTAAAAAAACAATAATCTGATTTAAAAGAGAAAACTCCGATTCAAAAAGAAAAGAGAATACGATTTAAAATAGAGAAAAAAAAGCCTATTTTAAAAAATCTGATTTAAAAGAGAAAAAAACCCGATTAAGATATGATTTTTAAAAGTTTAAAAAAGAAAAAAAAATCGGATTTAAAAGAAAAAATTCTCATTAAGATATTTTAATAAGTTTATTTAAAAAAGAAAAAAATCTCGATATTTTAAAAAGTTTATTTAAAAGAGAAAAAAATCCGACATAAAGGAGAAACAATCCAATTTAAAAAAGAAGAAAAATATGATTTAGAAAAGAAATAAAACCCAATTTAAAAAAACCCTGATTTTAAAGAGTAAAAAGATTTTAAAAAGAAAAAATATATGATTTTTTTAAAAAGGCGACTTAAAAAATTTTAATTTTATATTATTTTATGTTACTTATTTAATTTTTTGTGGAATCTGGGTCTCACTGGGTGGCTGAGGGTCTCTTTTCTGAACACCCGAGGATAGAATTTCCTGGCCGGGGTCCAGGCCCCGTTTCACCCTTCATATTTGGTCTGAAAATTTTTAATTACGGACCAGGAAAAACAAACAAAAATACAACGATAATAATAAAAAGTAAATAAAAACAAAGTCGGGCGCGGGGGCGCACGCTGGTCATCCGGGCATTCGGAGGCTGAGACCGGAGGACCGCGGTTCGAGGCCGGCCTCGGCTGCTTAGTGAGACCCGGTTTCAAAATAAGATAAATAAAATTAAAAATAAAATAAAAATAAAAAATAAATAAAAATTTAAAAATAAATAAAATAAAGAAGAATAAGGAATTATGTTGTGCAGGGTGAGACCCTGCGGGGTCTAATACCCTTCTTTTAAATACTAATTAAAAAACTTTTTTTTCCAGCCCCATTTATCCAGAGTTTTACTTTCTGTGGTTTTAATATTCCCCCCGATTCAATAAAAATATTGAAAATATAAGATTATTTATATAATAATCATTATTCTTTATATATTCATATGTATTTATATGGTCATTTATTGAAAATACCTTCTTCTCTACAGTGTATGTTTCTGGTGCCTTTACTAAAAAAAACCGTAAATGTGAGGATTTCCCTCATTATCTCCTTATCCGTGTGTCTGTGTCGATGCCGACGGCACCTTTATTTTTATTTTTTATATATTTATATATTTTATACATTTTTATTTTTTATATTTTTATAATTTTTGAATATTTTTATTTCTATATATTTTATATATTTTTATTTTATATATTCTTATATATTTTATATATTTTTATTTTTATATATTTTATATATTTTTATATATTTTATATATTTATATATTTTTATTTTTATATATTTTTATATATTTTTATTTTTATATATTCTTATGTTTTCATATATTTTTATTTTTTAAAATATTTTATATATTTTTATTTTTAAAAATATTTTATATATCTTTATTTTTTAAAATATTTTATATATCTTTATTTTTATATATCTTTATTTTTATATATTTTATATATTTTTATTTTTATGTATTTTAATGTATTTTTATTTTTATCTATTTTTGAATAGTTTTATGTATTTTTATTTTCATATATTTTACGTATTTTTATTTTCATATATTTTTACATATTTTTACTTTTATACTTTCTCATATACTTTTATTTTTATATATTCACCCCGTTCCAAATTTCACCATCGGGCCTGTTTCTGGATGCTCCGCGGATCGAGTGGGTAAAATTCCTGCGGTACGTGTACGCGCGGGGGGAATATTACGCGGCCCGGAAGAGGAGCCGATGATGTAAACTGGCAAGAAAAAACGGGCCTAACCCGGAGCCAAAGGTGCCCGGAAGTGACGTCAGGCTGCCGCGCTCGCCGTGTTCAGGGCCGTATATGTTTCCGTGGCAGCCCGGGCGAAACTCGGGCTCCCGCGCCTGACCCCGCTGACCCCGCGGGTTCAAAGAGCACCGCGTCGTTCCCGGTGTATCCGGGTCATCGCCGACCCGGGAGGTTATATTTAATTATAAAAATAAAAATTAATTAATGGTAATTACCGCGGAGCCGGGGAGCGCGGGGGCGGGGGGGGGCCCTCATTAATATTTAATTATAAATGACGTCCCCGACATCCGGGCATCTGGGGTCACTGTCCGCGGACCGGGAGCCGGGCCGGGGGCGCCTGCGCCGGGTGAGCGGGAAATTGGGTTAAAATGGGGTTAAAATAGGGTTAAAATGGCAAATAAGTGTGTTTTTTTTTTCCCTACAGAGCCGGGGGCGGGTTTTAATTAATTTTAATTTTAATTTTAATTATTTTAGTAATTGAACCCGGAGGCGTTTTAATTCCCCGCGGCAGCCCCGACGTTGATTTTCTGTGTTTTTTTGTATTGAAAAAAAAAAAAAAAAGGTCTCAGTGGGCTGCCGAGGGTCTCTGCGGCCCCCAGGGTCCCAGAAAAAAAAAAAGGTCTCAGTGGGCTGCCGAGGGTCTCTGCGGCCCCCAGGGTCCCGGATGACAGACAGGAGAAAATGATTAAAATTTTAAAAAAATAGGAGAGAGTTTTCCCGTCTTAGCCAGACTTTTATTTTCTGTGGTTTTAAAGCTCCCCTCTCCTCGGTCAATAAGAATATTGAAAATATAAGATTGTTTATGTAATAATTATTAATTGTTCTTATATGTTCGGTGTATTTATGTAGCGATTTTCCATAATATTCAGTTAGAATATTGAAATAGGAATATTCAGTAATTTAAGATTATTCATATAATTATTAATTATTCTTCATGTATAAGAACATTAAACATATATGATTACTTCTATAAAAATTATTCCTTGTATATAAGAATATTAAACACATACGGTGATTTCTATAATTATTAATTTTTCTTTATATATAAGAATATTAAACATGTAAGTTGATTTCTATAATTATTAATTATTTTTTATATATTCTATGTATTTATATAGTGATTATTCATAATATTCAGTTAGAATATTGAAACAGGAACATAAAATGAGAATATTAAAAATATAAGATATTCGTATAATTATTAATTATTCTTTATATATAAGAATATTAACATATAAGATGATTTCTATAATTATTAATTATTCTTTATATATTCTATGTATTTATATAGTAATTTTTCATAATATTGTTAGAATATTGAAATAGGAACATTCAATGAGAATATTAAAAATATAAGATTATTCGTATAATAATCATTAATTATTCTTTATATATAAGAATATTAAACACACATGATGATTTCTATAATAATTAATAATTATTCTTTATATATAAGAATATTAAAAATATAAGATGATTTCTATAATTATTAATTATTCTTTATATATTCTATGTATTTATATAGTGATTTTTCATAATATTCAGTTAGAATATTGAAATAGGAACATTCAATGAGAATATTTAAAATATAAGATTATTCATATAATAATTATTTGTCATATATAAGAATATTAAATATGTAAGATGATTTCTATAATAATTATTAATTATTCTTTATATATAAGAATATTAAACACATATGATGATTTCTAGAAAAATTATTAATTCTTTATATATAAGATGATTTCTACAATTATTAATCATTATATATTTGTAGATATTTATATAGTCATTTATATTAGTCTATTCGAATATTGATAGAGGAACGTTCAATAAAAATATTGAAAAAATACGGTTATTTCTCTAATAATTATTAATTATTCTTTATACGTTCGGATTGGAATTCGATATTGGAATACTGAAATAGCATTCAATAATAATCTTGAAAATATAAGATTATATTAAAAATATGAATTATTCCTCAAATATTCATATATATATATTTATATCATTGTTCTTCATATTAGTGGATTCAAATATCGAAATAGGAACGTTTCATAAGAATATTGAGAATATAGGATTATTTACATAATTATTATTAGTCTTTATATATCTGTATATATTTATACAGTCATATCATTCGGTTTGAATATTCAAATAGGAAATATTGAAATATTGAATATTATTTCGATCGAAATAATATTCAATAACGATAATGAAAATATAGGAAAATTATATATAATTTTTAAATTAAGTTTCTGGGCATGGAACCCCGGGTCTCGAACATGCTATGAGCCATATATATATAATTTTTTTAAATTTTCCTTTATTTTTTGAAATATAGTCATTTTCTTTCAAAAAGGCATTGTTAAAATTTATTTTTGAAGCAACAGCCCTTTTATTTCAAGAGGGCAATTTATTCTTGCACCAGGGACGGCCGGCGCGCATCCTATAATTACTTTTTATTATTATTATTATTATTATTATTATTATTATTATTTTATTATTATTTATTATTTATTTTTATTAACATTAAAATATATTTGGAAGCTTTGGTTTAGTATAAAAAAATTTTTTTTTCTCAGCTTGCAAGTATAAATATACGCAGAATTCTGCAGATGGGCTCCGGAGGCCGAGGCCGGAGGCCGGTGGGGTGGAGGCCGGCCTCCGCCACTGAGCAGAAGAGACCCTCGGCCCCCCAGTGGAACCTCTTGACTCAAAATTTTTTTAAAAAAATAAAGAAATGGGGCTGGCGCTGCGGCTCCGAGCTAAAAAGCTCCCTTTTTAATTTTAATTTGTTTTTTCTTTTTCTTCCCCCAGGTCAAAAAATAAGAAAGGAAGCATGAGCCGGGCGACCTGCGGCGGGTGAGGGGGCCGCGGCGGGGGCGCGCCGTCCGTAATGCCTGTTTATATATCTATTTACCCATCTGTATATTTATCTATTTATCTGTCTATCCATCCATCCATCTATGTATCTAATTTTATTTTAATTTACTTATTTTATTTTTATTTTTTTTTTGGTGCCGTGGCTTGGATGTAGGGGTATCCATCCATTCATCTATCTATTTTATTTTATTTTATTTTATTTTATTTTATTTTATTTTATTAACTTTCCTGATACTTTTATCTATCATCTATTTCTTTTCTTTTCTTTTCTTTTACATTCAATTTATACTATTAAATAAAAATTAAAAAAAAAATAAAGAAATTTTTAGTCCGGGACGAGTCACGGCGAGAGGCCGGGAATTTGCCAGAAACGAAGAGGCTGGAAAATGGCTGCTTGATGTCGACGCCATTTTTTTTTCTTTTTTTTTCTTTCTTTTTTAATTTTTTTTTTTGTTTTTAGTTTTTTTTTTTTCTTTTTTTGTTTCTTTTTCCTTTTTCGTTTCTTTTTCCCTTCTTTTTTCTTTGGTTGTTGATTTTTTTGACTTCTCTTTTCCTTTTTTTCGTTGTTTTTCTATTTTCCGTACTTTTCCTCCTGTCTGTGTCTGTGCCTCCCGTTTTTTTTAAATTTTTTCTTTTTTTTGTTTCTTTTTTTATTTTTTGTTTCTTTTTTTGTTTCTTTTTTTGTTTCTTTTTCCTTTTTCATTTCTTTTTCCCATTTTTCCCTCTTTCGTTGTTGATTTTTTTGACTTCTCTTTTCCTTTCTTTCCTTTTTTTTCTATTTTCCGTACTTTTCCTCCTGTCTGTGTCTGTGCCTCCCGTTTTTTTTAAATTTTTTCTTTTTTTTGTTTCTTTTTTTATTTTTTGTTTCTTTTTTTGTTTCTTTTTTTGTTTCTTTTTCCTTTTTCATTTCTTTTTCCCATTTTCCCCTCTTTCGTTGTTGATTTTTTTGACTTCTCTTTTCCTTTCTTTCCTTTTTTTTCTATTTTCCGTACTTTTCCTCCTGTCTGTGTCTGTGCCTCCCGTTTTTTTTTTAATTTTTTCTTTCTTTTGTTTCTTTTTTTATTTTTTGTTTCTTTTTTTTTGTTTCTTTTTTTGTTTCTTTTTCCCTTTTGTTGATTTTCTGGTTCTTCTTTTCCTTTTTCTCGTTGATTTTGCGTTTCTCTTTTCCTGACTTTTCCTCCCGGGGGTTTTCTTTTTTCCCCTTTTCTTCCCTTTTTCCTGCAGCGTTTCCGTGTCGTTTCCGTCTGTTCCAGGCCGCGGCCGTGGCTGGCGCTGTGCGCGCTGCTCGCGCCCGTCGCCGGCGCCGTCGTCACCGTCAACTCCAGGCCCAGCGTGCTGCTGCTCGTGGCCGACGACCTGGGCATCGGCGACCTGGGTTGCTACGGCAACAGCACCATGAAGTGAGCCGGGCGCCTTACTTTTATCCGTTTAATTAATTAATTAATTTATTTTTATCTAAGTGTCTTCTTTTGCGGGTCCGGGGCGTTCGGCCTCCGCGCTCCTCCCCAGTCGGAGGTCGGCTTCCATAACTTAGCAAAGAGACCCTCAGCCCCTCGGTGGGACTTTCTTTATTAAAAAAGAAAAAAAAAAAAAGAGTAAAATATGGCTGGGGCCGTAGCTCAGAGGTAGAAAGTCCCCGGGTTTCAGGGACATTTAAATAAATAAATAAATAAATAAATAAATAAATAGATAGATAATAAAGATAAATAATAATAAAAACGGATGAGTAATGAAAACAAAATAAGTGAAATAAAAATTAAAAACGAAATAAAAATAAGTGATAAAATAGAAATAAATGAAATAAAATAAAAATTGTGAAACTAACAGTAAACGAAATAAAAACAATTACAAGACTAAAAGTAAATGAGATTAAAATAAGTGAAATAAAAGTGATAAAAATAAATGCTAATAATAAAAATAAATGAAATAAAAAAATTGTGAAACTAACAGTGAACGAAATAAAAACAATTACAAGACTAAAAGTAAATGAGATTAAAATAAATGAAATAAAAGTAAGTGATAAAAATAAATGCTAATAATAAAAATTAATGAAATAAAAATAAGTGAAGTAAAATTTAATTGATTAAAAAAATAAAGAATCGTCTCCAAGTACGGTCACGTGCTAAGGCCCTGGGGTCCGGCCCGGGCGAGCGGGGATCAGACAGTCAATCGACGAACCCTTCTCCTCCCGCAGCACGCCGCACCTCGACCGCCTGGCCCGCGAGGGCGTGAGGCTCACGCAGCACCTGGCGGCCGCGTCCGTGTGCAGCCCGAGCCGCGCCGCCTTCCTCACCGGACGCTACGCCGTGCGCTCAGGTGGGAGCCGGGCTCAGCCAACACTTTCCCTTGTTACTCCCATTTCTTCTTTCCTCTCTTCCTCTCTTACTTCCTCTCTTTCTTCCTTCCTCCCTTCCTCTTCCCTCTCTTTTTTGATTTCTTGCTGCTCGGCACTTCACAGACTGTCAGGTCAGGTGGGATCCGGGCTCAGTCAACACTTTCTCTTTACTCCAATTTCCTCTTTCCTCTCTTCCTCTCTTACTTCCTCTCTTTCTTCCTTCGTTCTTTTCTCTTCCCTTTCTCTCTTCCTTCGTTTCCTTCTGCCAGACGCTCCATGGACTGTCAGGTCAGGTGGGATCCAGGATCAGTCAATACTTTTCTTATTTTACACCAATTTCCTCTTTCCTCTCTTCCTCTCTTACTTCCTCCCTTCCTTCCTTCCTTCTTTCCTCTTCCCTTTCTCCTTTTTTTCATTTTTTTCTACCAGACACTTCACAGACTGTCAGGTCAGGTGGGATCCGGGCTCAGTCAACACTTTCCCTTTACTCCAATTTCTTCTTTCCTTTCTTCCTCTCTTTCTTCCTCCCTTCTTCCCTTTCCTCCTTTTTTCTTTCTTTCTTTCCTCTTCCCTTTCTCTCTTATTTCTTTTCGTTCTGCTACACACTCTGCGGACTGTCAGGTCAGGTGGGATCCGGGCTCAGTCAACAGTTTTGTTCTTTATGCCAATTCCTTCCTTCCCTTTCTTCTCCCTTCTTTCCTTTCTTCCTTTTTTCTTTCTTTCTTTCCTCTTCCCTTTCTCTCTTATTTTCCTTCTGCTACACACTCTGCGGATTGTCAGATTAGGTGGGATCCTGGATCAGCCAACACTTTTCTTTTACACCACTTTCTTTCTCTCTTACTTCCTTTCTTCCTCTCTTCCTTCCTTTCTTTATTTCCTTTTCCCTTTCTCTCTTCCTTTCTTTCTGCCAGACACTCCACAGACTGTCAGGTCAGGTGGGATCCGGGCTCAGTCAACACTTTTCTTCTTTACGCCGATTCCTTCCTTCCTTTTCCCCTCCCGTCTTTCCTCTTCCTCCTTTCTTTTAGTTCTTTTCTTTCCTTTTTCCTTCCTTCTCTTCTCCTCCCTTTGTCTCTTATTTCTTTTCCTTCTGTTAAACACTCCATGGACTGTCAGGCCAGGTGGGATCCGGGCTCAGTCAACACTTTTTTTTTTGTGGTCCTGGGCTGGATCCCAGGGGCATCCGACCTCCGAGCTCCACCCCCAGCCCTATTTTTTATTCTTTATTTTGAAACCGGGTCTCACTGAGTTGCCGAGGCCGGCCTCGAACCGCGATCCTCCGGTCTCAGCCTCCCGAATGCCCGGATGACGCGCGCGCGCGCCACCGCGCCCGGCTGGTTTCGTCCAACTTTATTGGATACGCGCGTCCCGAGCGTCCGTCCCTGGATGTTGTAGCGGGGGCTGCTGGGACACGAGCTACTCAGGGATCAGGGGAAGGAATACTATGCAGCCAAGAAAAAGGCAGGCCGGGCGGGCAGAGGGGAGGGCAGCGTCTCGGAGGTGTTGGGGGGGTCGCTCACGTGTCGCCCGCCCCTGTGCACGTAGGCATGGCGTCCGACTCCGAGCTGCACCGCAGCCTCAGCTGGCTGGCCGCGTCGGGCGGGCTCCCCGGCAACGAGACCACGCTGGCCGAGGTGCTGCAGCAGCGCGGGTACCGCACGGGACTCATCGGTAGGTAGGCCCCGGGGGGCGCGCGCCCCGTTTTATTTATTTGGGGACGGGGTCTCGCTGAGTTGGGAAGGGCCTCATCGAGTCGCCGAGGCCGGCCTCCAACCCGGGCCTCGTGTCTCGGCCTCTCGCGTGCTGGGATGGCAAGCGCGTGCCCCCGCGCCTGGCTCCGCATTATTATTATTAATTTATTTTTATTTATTTTATTATTTTTTTGGCCTATTTCCTTCGCGTCTATGTTCGTCGAGGGTAAACATGACCTCTCATGGCCTTCGAGCCCGCTGCCCTGGGTTCTCAGGCCAAGGTGACAGGAGAGCTGGGTATCATAGTGGCGAGGGGATTTTATTTTTTTATTTTTTTATTTTTTTTTCGGGTCTGGGGATGGAACCCAGGGGCATTTGACCTCCAAGCTACACCGCCGGCCGTATTTATTATTATTATTATTATCATTATTATTATTAATGTTATTATTGTTGTTATTATTATTATTATTATTTTATTTTTAATTTATTTTGCGGATCTTGGGATGGAACCCAGGGGCATTTGACCTCCGAGCTACACCCCGGCCCTATTTTATTATTATTATTATTATTATTATTATTATTATTATTGTTGTTGTTGTTATTGTTATTATTATTATTATTATTTTATTTTTAATTTATTTTGCGGGTCTGGGGACTGAACCCAGGGGCATTTGAGCTCCAAGATACACCTCCAGCCCTATTATTATTATTATTATTATTATTATTATTATTATTGTTATTATTGTTGTTGTTATTATTGTTATTGTTATTATTATTTTATTTTATTTTTAATTTATTTTGTGGGTCTGGGGATAGAACCCAGGGGTATTCGACCTCCAAGCTCCACCCCCGGCCCTATTTATTATTATTGTTTTTGTTATTGTTATTATTATTATTATTTAATTTTAATTTTTTTTGTGGGTCTGGGGATGGAACCCAGGGGCATTTGACCTCTGAGCTCCACCCACCCCTGCCCTATTTTTCATTTTTTACTTTGAAACCGGGTCTCACTGAGCGGCCGAGGGCCTCGCTAAGTAGCCGAGGCTGGCCTCGAACCGCGATCCTCCAGGTCTCAGCCTCCGAATGCTAAGATGACGAGTGTGCCCACTGCGCCTGGCAGATGAGGTGATATTAAAGCCAGGTATCACGGTGGCGGCGACTTTTAGTCAAATATCAAGGTGATATGACAGCCGGGTATCACAATATTAGGGGGGAATGCACCTTGGATGTCGAGGTGATACGACAGCCGGGTATCATAGTGCCGAAGGGACATTACAGCCAGGTATCATAATGAGGGGACATTACAGCCGGGTATCATAATGCTGAGGGGACATTACAGCCGGGTTTCTTAATGAGGGGACATTACAGCTGGGTATCATAGTGCCGAGGGGACATTACAGCCGGGTATCATAGCAGCGGGGGGGAACGTTCCCTGAACGTCGAGGTGCTACGACAGCCGGGTATCTCAATACTGGGGGGCACGCACCTTGGACGTCGAGGGGCCACGACAGCCGGGCGGCCCCGCGCCGGGGGCGACGCCCCTCACGCCGAGCCCGCCGTGTCCGTCCCCGCAGGGAAGTGGCACCTGGGCCTGAGCTGCGCCGCGCGGGGCGACCACTGCCACCACCCGCTGAGCCAGGGCTTCGAGCACTTCTTCGGGCTGCCGCTGGGGCTGCGCAACGAGTGCTCGGGTCGCGCGTCCGAGCTGCACCCCGGGGTGCGCGCCGGGCTGTGGGCGGCCACGGCGGCCCTGTCGCTGCCGCCCGCGCTGCTGCTGCTGCCCCTGCTGGCGTCCGCCGGCTGCCGCCGCCGCCCGGCGCCCCTGCTCGCCGCCGCCGCCCTGAGCGCGCTGCTCGCGCTGCTCTTCTTCGCCGCCTGGTTCTCCAGCTACGGCCTCGCGCGCCGCTGGAACTGCGTCCTCATGCGCGGACACCACGTGGTGCAGCAGCCCGCGGACCCCGCCAGGCTCGGCGCCATGATGCTCAGGGACGCGCTGCGCTTCCTCGACAGGTACCCGGATGTGGAGGGGGGGGATGCGCCCCGGGGCCGCGCTAATTTTTATAATATTTTAAAATAAAATATTTCAGTACCTGTCATGTTTTAAAATAAAATATTTTAATTTTTATAATATTTTAAAATAAAATGTTTCAGTACCTGTCATGTTTTAAAATAAAATATTTTAATTTTTATAATATTTTAAAATAAAATGTTTCAGTACCTGTCATGTTTTAAAATAAAATATTTTATTTTAATTTTCATAATATCTTAAAATATTTCAGTACCTGTCATGTTTTAGAATATTTTAATTTTTATAATATTATAAAATATCATTTTATTTTACACGCGTTTTTAAATTCCTAAGCATTGTCGGTCGTCATTCTTGTTACTGAACTTTTTCCGGCCTGTCCCAGGCACCAGCGCGCCCCGTTCCTGCTGCTCGTGTCCTTCCTGCACGTGCACACGCCGCTGCCGACGCGCGCGAGCTTCGTGGGGCGCAGCAAGCACGGGCCGTACGGCGACAATGTGGAGGAGCTCGACTGGATGGTGGGTGAGTCGGCCCGGAAATACATTTTTATTCCCTCCATAAGATAAAAAAACAACAACAAAAAAACCCCAAAAAACCCGGGCGTGGTGGCGCACGCCTCAGGAGGCCGAGGCCGGAGGATCGCAGATTAGAGGCCGGCCTCCGCCGCTCAGCGAGACCCTCGGCCACCCATTGGGACCTTATTTCCAAATTTAAAATAAAAAAAACAGGGCCCGCGGGTGTCGCCGCGACCCGGGTTCGCTCTCCTCCTCCGCAGGGAAGATTCTGGAAGCTCTGGACCGGGAGCAGCTGACCAACAGCACCCTGGTCTACTTCACCTCGGACAACGGAGGCCGCGAGGAGGCCGCGGACGGCGAGGCCCGGCTGGGCGGCTGGAACGGAGTCTACAGAGGTGCGGCCGCGGTCCTCGGCGCAGACATCCAGAGGTTTCCGCCCCTGGGTCACTTGGGAGGCCGAGGAAGGAGGTCGGCAGGTTGGAGGCCGAGGCGGGAGGCCGGCTGAGGCCGCCGAGCACAGAGACCCTCCGCCGCTCAGCGAGACCTCGTTTCTAATTCAAAATAATAATAATAATAATAATAATAATAATAATAATAATAATGATAGCAGCTAAATAAAAGTGGGCAGCTCGTCATCCCAGCTTTCGGGAGGCTGAGACGGGAGAATCGCGGGTTCGAGTCCGGCCTCGGCTACTTAGCGAGGCCCTCGGCAGCTTGGTGAGACCCGGTGTCAAATAATAATAATAATAATAATAATAATAATAATAATAATAATAATAATTCAATTTTCTAAGACTGTCCGAAGCCACTTAGCATCTTATTGTCCAGTACCACCGTTTATTTGTGAACGACGTTATCCGGTCTTTTTTTGTGGCTGAGTAGTATTCCACGGTGGTAAATGACAAATTCGGCCCTTTTTTCCTGGCCGGGTAGTATTCCACGGTGGTAAATGACGTTATCCGGTCCTTTTTCATATCTGAGTAGTATTCCCCAGTGGCAAGTGACATCATCTGGTCCTTTTTCATGGCCGAGTAGTACTCCAGGGCGGCGCGTTTCTCAGGAAATCCGGTTCCGGGTTCACGCCGGCCGTCTTTCCTTCCGGTTTCCTGTCCTTCCTTCCCAGGCGGCCGCGGCTCAGGCGGGTGGGAGGGCGGCATCCGCGTGCCCGGCATCTTCCGCTGGCCCGCGGTGCTGGAGGCCGGCGCGGTCATTGACGAGCCCACCAGCCACATGGACCTGCTGCCCACGCTGGCCTACCTCGCGGGAGGGACGCTGCCCCAGGACAGGTGAGAAGGGAGGCCGGCCTCCACCCTGGGGCGGAGGGAGAGACCCTCGGCCTCCCACCGGGACCTTGTTTCCCAATAATTAAAAATAAAAATACCTGGGAGGCTGAGGCCGGAGGCTGGCAGGGTGGAGGCTGAGGCCGGAGGCTGGCAGGGTGGAGGCCGGCCTCCGCCACGGAGCAGAGAGGCCCTCGGCCACCTAAGAAAAAAGAAAAGGAAAAAGGAGACATCAAAGAAAATGATGGATCGGCCATGTTGGGGGCGGGGCTTGGTTGCTAAGAAGCGGTTTCTAGGGGCGTGGCAGCCATGAGTATGAGTTGGAGGCTTGGCAGTTGAGTGGCGGTTGCTATGGGGCGGGGTTTGGTTGCTAAGGAGCGGTTTTTAGGGGCGTGGCAGCCATGAGTATGAGTTGGAGGCTTGGCAGTTGAGTGGCGGTTGCTATGGGGCGGGGTTTGGTTGCTAAGGAGCGGTTTTTAGGGGCGTGGCAGCCATGAGCATGAGTTGGAGGCGGGGCTTGGCAGTTAAGGGGTGGTTGCTGGGGGCGGGGCTTGGTTGCTAAGGTCTGGTCGCTGGGGGCGTGGCAGCTATGTTGGAGGCGGGGCTTGGTTGCTAAGCAGCGGTTGATGCAGGCCCGGCAGCCATGTTGGAGGCGGGGCTTGGCAGTTGAGAGGTGGTTGCTGGGGGCGGGGCTTGGTTGCTAAGGAGCGGTATCAAGGGGCGTGGCAGTCATGTTGGAGGCGGGGCTTGGCAGTTGAGGCGTGGTTGCTATGGGGTGGGGCTTGGTTGCTAAGCAGCGGTATCAAGGGGCGTGGCAGTCATGTTGGAGGCGGGGCTTGACAGTTGTGGGGTGGTTGCTCTGGGGTGGGGCTTGGTTGCTATGGGGTGGGGCTTGGTTGCTAAGGAGCGGTGTCTAGGGGCAGGTCAGCCATGTTGGAGGCGGGGCTTGGTTGCTAAGCAGCGATTGCTGCAGGCCTGGCAGCCATGTTGGAAGCGGGCTTGGCAGTTGAGGGGTGGTTGCTGGGGGCGGGGCTTGGTTGCTAAGGAGCGGTTCCAAGGGCGTGGCAGCCATGTTGGAGGCGGGGTTTGGTTGCTAAGCAGCGGTGGCAGCCGTGAGTACGAGTTGGAGGCGGGCTTGGCAGTTGAGTGGCGGTTGCTATGGGGTGGGGCTTGGTTGCCAAGAAGCGGTTTCCAGGGGCCCGGCAGCCATGTTGGAGGCGGGCTTGGCCGCGGAGCGGTTGCTGGGCGGGCCCGGTTGCCAGGGCGCGGCTTCTGGGGGCGTGGCCTCGGGCATATAAGCTCCTCCCCCTCCGCGCTCTCACCCCCGGCACTTTTTCTTTTTCTTTTTTTCGTATCATTTTCTGTTGTAAAAGGAGCTTCAATGTTTAATGATTTTTTAAAAAATACCTCACGTATCAGATTTTTTTTTTCTGACCATTTTAGTTACAAAAGGAGCTTCGATATTTAGTGACATTTTCTCTTTTTAAGAAATTCTGTGTATTAGATTTCTTTTGCCTTTTTGTTATAAAAGGACCTTCAACGTTTAATAATTTTTAAAAAAGCAATCTTATGTATCAGATTTCTTTCTTTTTTATCATTTTTTTATTAAAGGACCTACAACGTTCAGTAATTTTTTTTCAAAAAATTCTCACGTATCAGATTTCTTATCATTTTTGTCCTTCAACATTTACTAATTAAAGAAAAATTTTCACGTATCAGATTTCTTTCTTTTTTTTTTAAATCATTTTAGCTGTAAAAGGAGCTTCGATATTTATTGAGATTTTTTTAAAAATAATAATTTTACGTACCGATTCTTTCTCTTCTCCGGTCTCCTCGCTCTCTCTCCTCGGGCGACACCGTGGCTGCCGCGGCGCCGTCCGTCGCGCCCGCGTCCCCTCGTCCGTCCTCAGGGTCATCGACGGCCGCAACCTGATGCCGCTGCTCGAGGGCCGCGCGGCGCACTCGGAGCACGAGTTCCTCTTCCACTACTGCGGCCGCCGCCTGCACAGCGCGCGCTGGCACCAGAGGGATTGTGGGTAACGGGCCGGGGGGGTGGGAGGCCGGGGAGGGAGGCCGGAGTCACACACGCAGCCGGGGGGCTGGGAAATGGCAGAGATATGAGTCGGCGTAGAGCAGAGACCCCAGGGCACCCAGTGGGACCTGGTCATAAAAATATCAAATATATTAAGTCGACACGGTAGAGACCCTCGGCCACCCGGTGGGACTTTTTCTAGAAATATAAAATATAAATCAGTCGACATAGCTGAGACCCTCGGCCCCCCAGCGGGACCTTGTCGTAAATTATAAAATATATACACGGTAGAGACCCTCGGCCCCCCAGCGGGACCTTTTTTTTTTTTATAAATAAGAATGACAAGCCGGCGCTGTGTGTTTCAGGCGGCACGGTGTGGAAGGCGCACTTCGTGACCTCGCGCCCGGGGTCGCACGCGTGCTCGGGGGCCGTGACCCTGCACGACCCCCCGCTGCTCTTTGACCTGACCCGCGACCCCGGCGAGCGCCGCCCCCTGGACGCGGAGGCGGAGGCCGGGCTGGCCTCGGTGCTGCGGAGGCTGGAGGCCGCGCGGGCCGCGCACGAGGCCGCCATGACCCCGGGGCCGCCCGCGCTGACCCCCGCGCGCGACCTCTGGCTGCCCTGGCTGCAGCCCTGCTGCGGGCGCGCCTGCGCCTGCGACCGCGCGCGGTGAATGCTGGGAGCGCGCGGGGGACGCCGGGAGCGCGCGAGGGACGCTGGGAATGCGTTCGGGACACGCAAAGGACGCTGGGAGCCCACGCAGTGGATTCTGGGAATGCGCGCAATGGACGCTGGGGACTCGCAATGGATGCTGGGGACACGCAATGGACACTGGGAATGCGTTCGGGACACGCAAAGGACGCTGGGAGCCCACGCAATGGATGCTGGGAATACGCGCAATGGACGCTGAGACGCGCAATGGACGCTGGGGACTCGCAATGGATGCTGGGGACGCGCAATGGACGCTGGGAATGCGTTCGGGACACGCAAAGGACGCTGGGAACCCACGCAGTGGATGCTGGGAATGCGCGCAATGGACGCTGGGAACACACAATGGACTCTGGGAATGCATTGGGGATGTGCAATGGACGCTGGGAACCCTCGCAGTGGATGCTGGGAACACACGCAATGGACGCTGGGAATGTGTTGGGGATGTGCAATGGATGCTGGGAACACACGCAGTGTATGCTGGGAACGCGCAAAATGGACTCCAGGGACGCGCAATGGACGCTGGGAGGGCACGAAATGGAGGCCGGGAAGGCGCGCAATGGATGCTGGGAGCAGGCGCGGGGGATCATGGGAGCGCGGGGCGGGGCGGGGAGCGAGCGCCTGCCTCAGCCTCCCAAGGTTGGGGAAAACGAGCGTAAACGGTAAACAAACACGTAATGAATAAGTTAAAAAGTAAATAAAAATGTAAGAAAACCTAAACAAAAAGGAATAAATTTTCAGAATAAATAAGTATAAAAATATAAATAAAAGCAAGTAAGGATAAGCAAGTAAAAATAACTAAAAGAAGGGAATAAAAATAAATAAGAATAAATAGATAAAAAATAAATAAAAACAATTCCCATCTCAATATTTCCAACTTTCAGCCTTTTTGAGACGTGGAATTTAAAAAAAAATCAACCACTAGGGGGCGCGGCCGGCCTGGCCATCGCCACGATGAGGTGATTTATTTTATTTTATTTATTTTTTTAAGTGGTTTTTTTTTTTCGTTTTTCTAAGGCCCCGTGTGAGCAAAACGCGGCTCTTTGGGGAGGAATTCGACAGAGAAACGTCTTCTCTGAAAATTATTATTAACCATTATTAATTATTTTTATTATTTTATTATTTTATTTATTTCATTATTTTATTTTATTTATTTAATTTTATTTAATTTATTATTTTTGCGGGTCTGGGGATGGGACCCAGGGGCATTCGACCTCTGAGCAATATCCCCAGCCTTACTATTAATATTATTATTATTATTATTGTTATTATTATTATTGTTGTTATTGTTATCATCATCTTCATTATTGTGATTATTTGTGGTGTAAGTATTTTGAGCTACACCCCAGCCCTATCTTTTTTTTTTTTTTTTTTTTTTTGCAGGTCTGGGGATGGAACTCAAGTTCATTTGACCTCCGAGTGATACCCCCAGCCTTATTATTATTATTATTATTATTATTATTATTATTATTAATTATTGTCATCATCATCATTATCATTATTATTATTTATTATTATTAGTCTGGGTGTGGAGCCCAGGGGCATTCAACCTCCGAGCTCCACCCCCAGCCCTATTTTTTATTCTTTATTTTGAAACCGGGTCTCACTGAGTTGCCGAGGGCCTCGCCAAGTAGCCGAGGCCGGCCTCGAACCGCGGTCCTCCCGTCTCAGCCTCCTGAGTCCTGAACATGATTTTTATTGAGTGAATTTAATCAGTCGCCCCGGAAACCGGCCCTAGAGATGGTGGAAAAAATATATCAAAGAATCTTTGTTCTCTTGGTGATTACGTTGGGGAGTAGGTTATTTAAATCAGTTTAAATAATAACTATTATTTATTTCATTTATTTATTTATCATTTTATTTTTTATTTTTTAATTTTTTTTTTTAAGGAAACCTCATTTTCAAGACGCTCCCGGTAGACTTTCCTGGGAAATCCTGGAGCCAGGATTTTTTTTTTTTTATACAAACCATCTGCTCAATTAAGAAGAAAAAATAATTTTAAAAAATATATATAGAAAAATATATATGTATATAAATGACTTTTTAACTGAAAACATATGCTTGGTTAATAAAAAATAAAATATATATATAGAGAGAGGGAGGAAAAATAGGAAAATTATGATCTCACTTTTCTGGCAACCAGACGAGCCTGTGGTTTTTATTTAATTTTATTTTTTTTTCCAAGAAGCCAAGCTGCTAATTATTATTATTTTTTTCTTTTTAGAAAAGCGCTGAGCCCCTCTGCAGATGGCGGCCACGTGTGAGCCGTAGCTGCGCGTGTGTTTATTTCTTTTCTTTTTTTTTAAAGTTTTATCTGGGTTTTCAAACCTTTAATAACTAGTTGTGAAGCCTCCGGGGTCTCGGGTCACCTTCCCGCCCGGAGGAGGCTCAAGGAAAGGCCGCCATTGTGAGGAGGGCTGGGTACTAGGGCATATACGGTAGACTCTGCTTTAAGGAGAAGCCTGGGCGCCATACTAACATACTTACGGTAGGCCACTCCCACAGGAAGACTTGGGCTGGGCAGATGCTACGGTATTTACGGTAGACGGCGTGGACTGGGGCGTGTGCGGTAGGCCGCAGCCTACCTGTTGGTAAATACGGTGCCTTATATATACGTATATATGTGGTATATACGGTACCTTATATATATAAATGTGGTATATACGGTACCTTGTATATATATATGGTATATACGGTGCCTTATATATACGTATATATATGGTATATACGGTACCTCATATATATAAATGTGGTATATACGGTACCTTATATATATAAATATGGTATATACGGTACCTTTTATATATATGGTATATACGGTGCCTTATATATACGTATATATGTGGTATATACGGTACCTTATATATATATGTGTGGTGTATATATATGGTATATACGGTACCTTATATATATATATATGGTATATACGGTGCCTTATATATACGTATATATATGGTATATACGGTACCTCATATATATAAATGTGGTATATACGGTACCTTATATATATAAATATGGTATATACGGTACCTTATATATACATATATATGGTATATACGGTACCTTATATATATATATGGTATATACGGTACCTTATATATACATATATATGGTATATACGGTGCCTTATATATACGTATATATGGTATATACGGTACCTTATATATATATGGTATATACGGTACCTTATATATACATATATATGGTATATACGGTACCTTATATATATATGATATATACGGTACCTTATATATACATATATATGGTATATACGGTGCCTTATATATACGTATATATGGTATATACGGTACCTTATATATACATATATATGGTATATACGGTGCCTTATATATACGTATATATATGGTATACACGGTACCTTATATATATATATATGGTATATACGGTACCTTATATATACATATATATGGTATATACGATGCCTTATATATACGTATATATATGGTATACACGGTACCTTATATATATATGTGTGGTGTATATATATGGTATATACGGTACCTTATATATATATATATGGTATATACGGTGCCTTATATATACGTATATATATGGTATATACGGTACCTTTTATATATATGGTATATACGGTGCCTTATATATACGTATATGTGGTATATACGGTACCTTATATATATATGTGTGGTGTATATATATGGTATATACGGTACCTTATATATATATATGGTATATACGGTGCCTTATATATACGTATATATATGGTATATACGGTACCTCATATATATAAATGTGGTATATACGGTACCTTATATATATAAATATGGTATATACGGTACCTTATATATACATATATATGGTATATACGGTACCTTATATATATATATGGTATATACGGTACCTTATATATACATATATATGGTATATACGGTGCCTTATATATATATGTGTGGTGTATATATATGGTATATACGGTACCTTATATATATAAATATGGTATATACGGTACCTTATATATACATATATATGGTATATACGGTACCTTATATATATATGGTATATACGGTACCTTATATATACATATATATGGTATATACGGTGCCTTATATATACGTATATATGGTATATACGGTACCTTATATATATATGGTATATACGGTACCTTATATATACATATATATGGTATATACGGTGCCTTATATATACGTATATATGGTATATACGGTACCTTATATATACATATATATGGTATATACGGTGCCTTATATATACGTATATATATGGTATACACGGTACCTTATATATATATATATATGGTATATACGGTACCTTATATATACATATATATGGTATATACGATGCCTTATATATACGTATATATATGGTATACACGGTACCTTATATATATATATATATATATATATATATATATATATGGTATATACGGTACCTTATATATATATGGTATACACGGTACCTTATATATACATATATATGGTATATACGGTGCCTTATATATATATGGTATATACGGTGCCTTATAT
Source organism: Muscardinus avellanarius (assembly GCF_963383645.1). Lineage (NCBI taxonomy): Eukaryota > Metazoa > Chordata > Mammalia > Rodentia > Gliridae > Muscardinus > Muscardinus avellanarius. Next base: position 288,581 of record NC_137792.1, read on the forward strand.
ATATATGGTATATACGGTGCCTTATATATACGTATATATATGGTATATACGGTACCTTATATATATATACGGTATATACGGTGCCTTATATATATATATATGGTATATATGGTGCCTTATATATACGTATATATATGGTATATACGGTACCTTATATATATATATATATGGTATATACGGTGCCTTATATATACGTATATATATGGTATATACGGTACCTTATATATATATACGGTATATACGGTGCCTTATATATATATATATGGTATATATGGTGCCTTATATATACGTATATATATGGTATATACGGTACCTTATATATATATATATATGGTATATACGGTGCCTTATATATACGTATATATATGGTATATACGGTACCTTATATATATATACGGTATATACGGTGCCTTATATATATATATATATGGTATATATGGTGCCTTATATATACGTATATATATGGTATATACGGTACCTTATATATATATATATATGGTATATACGGTGCCTTATATATACGTATATATATGGTATACACGGTACCTTATATATACATATATATGGTATATATGGTACCTTATATATACGTATATATATATGGTATATACGGTACCTTATATATGGTGCCTTATATATATATATGTGGTGTATATATATGGTATATACGGTACCTTTGTATATGGTGCATGTATATGGTGTATACGGTACTTTTATATATGGTGCATGTATACGGCCTTCATGAAGAAGAAAAAAAAATAAAATTAAAATTAAAAATAAAAATAAAAATAAAATCACGAAGAAGAAAAGAAAAATAAAATAAATAAAAATATAATCATGAAGAAAATAAAATAAAAATACAAAATAAAATTATGAAGAAAAAATTAAATTAAATTAAAAATATAACCATGAAGAAAAAAAAGAAAATAAAAAATAAAAAATAAAATCACAAAGAAAATAAAAATAAAATAAAAATAAAATCATGAAAAGAAGAAAAAAAAAAGAGAAAAATTTAAAAAAATAGGAAAACAGACAGTTGGGGGCCTTCTTGGTTTTAAAAGTGTTTTCCGCCATCATCAGGCAAAACAGATTGTGAAATTTTCCATGCTTTTTTTTTTTTAATTTTTTTACAAAAAGAGGATTTGAAATTAAAAAAACTTTTTAAAAAAGTGAATGTAAAACAGTTGTGTTGGTTTGGAGACCTTCCGCCCAGAGCAGGGCCCGACGGGCTTTTATGACGTTTTTGGGTCATTGAAGAGAATTTAATAAAAGCCATAAAATTCGGTTTCCAGAAACAAAAGCCCCGGATTGAAAAGAAATTCCCAGCGCGGCGGGACGCATGGATTTTTCTTTTTCTTTCTTTCTTTTTTTTTTTTTAGGTTTCGAATGAATTTGTAAAAATATAAATCTTGATTCTTTTATTAACGGGATTGGAAAATTAAGAGTCCGGGGGCCGCAGCTCATCTGGTTTTACCCAGAACATGACTCACTATTTTGTTGTTTTTTTTTTTAATATAAATAATATTTTTTAAGCTGCGCACGCCTGTAACTTCAGGACTTGGGAGGCTGAGACCGGAGGCTGGAGGGTTGGAGGCCGGCCTCTGCCACTTAGAAAAGAGACCCTCAGCCACTCGGTGAGACCTTGTTTCAAAAATTTTAAAGAAATGATAATTAAAAAAATAATTATTAAATAATTATTTGAAGTATAATAATTTAAAAAATAATAATTAAAAATAATTACTAAATAATAATTTAAAATATAATAATTTTAAAAATAATTATTAAAATAATTATTAAAAATAATTAAAAATGTAGTTTTAAAATAATTGTTAAAAATAATTATTAAATAATTAAAATATTATAATTTAAAATAATTTAAAATAATTATTAAATAACAACTAAAATATAATTTAAATGTAATAATTAAAAATAATTATTAAATAATTAAAATATAATTAAAAATAATTATTAAATAATAACTAAAATATAATTTAAATGTAATAATTAAAAATAATTATTAAAGAATAATTTAAAATATAATAATTTAAAAATAACGATTATTAACAATTATTAAATAATAATTAAAATATGATAATTTAAAAATAATAATTAAAATAATTATTAAATAATAATTTAAAATATAATAATTTAAAAATAATAATTAAAAATTAAGCAGAAAAAATATGTTGGTGCCCAGCTGCCATCCGGGGACTTGGGAGGCTGAGACAGAAGGCTGGCAGGGTGGAGGCCGGCCTCAGCCACTTGGTAAAAGAGACCCTCAGCCACTCAGTGAGACTCTGTTTGAAAATTTAACAATAAAATCGGAGGACCTGAGGCTCAGAGTTCAAAGATGGCCAACTTTAAAAAAAAAATTCTCTAAATAAATCTGTTGTTTTGAAATAAATCCTTTAAAGCCCAGGACCCCGCGGATCCCGGGTCGCAAAACCTGGTTTCTCCTTGGAATTTTTAAAGACGTCATTCTCGCATGACGGTCGGACCTTTTAATTTCGTTTTCTTTTTCTTTTTCTTTTTTTTTCTTTTGTTTTTTCATTCCTTTTTTTCTATTCTTTTTCCTTTTTTCTATTTCTTTTATTTCTTTTTCCTATTTTTTCTTTTTTATTCTTTTTCTCTTCCTTTTTTTCTTTTTTTTTTTTTTCCTATTTTCCGCCCCAGCGCGGTTTTATTCTTTCATTTGGAAAACCAGGTCTCACTGAGTGGCCGAGGGTCTCTGTCCCGAGTCCTGGGATGTGAAGGACAGGACACTGTGTATATTTTGACCAAAGTCATTTATTATTATTATTATTATTATTTTTTTTTTTTTTTTTTAAGGCGGACACGCGGACGCCGTCAGGGCGCGCGGGCGGCCTGATTGATTGGTCCCCGGATGGCTTTTAATTGACTTTTCTCCGCCTTTGCTTCTTTTCCCCATCCGCTCGCAAGTTGGTGTGGAAGTGGGAGGAAGGGAACTACTTGGAGCCGTCCTCGTCAGGTTTGGCGCCATATTTAAGCCGCTCGGTGCAGCCCCGGGCAGAGAGAAAAAATATGATAGGGAGCCCCGAGGCTTGAATAAATGTGTCCCGGAGTGCACAGACGGCTGGTTTTTTTTTTTTTTTTTTTTGGTTTTTCTAAAATAATTAAAAAGAAAAATAAATAATTAGATAATAAATAAAAAGAAAAATAAATAATAAATGATTAAAAAGAAAAATAAATAAGTAATAACTAATTAAAAAGAAAAATAAATAATAACTAATTAAAAAGAAAAATAAATAACTAATTAAAAAGAAAAATAATTAAATAATAAATAATTTAAAAGAAAAATAAATAATAATTAATTAAAAAGAAAAATAAATAATAATAGATGAAAAGAAAACTTAATAATTCAGTAATAAATGATTAAATAGCTAAAAAAAATAAATCATGCAATAACTAAAAAGAAAAATAAATGATTAAATAATAAATAAATCACTAAAAAGAGAAATAAAAAGTGCCGGGGCGCGGCTCGCGGGTGGAATGGATGCCCCCCGGGTTTAAACAACATGGCCACTCAGATTTTTTTGGAGATTTCCGCCTTTAGTCCCTGCGGGGCGGGGTCTGCGGAGCTCAGCGCAAGACAGGGAGAGAGCGGAGGGGGAGGAGCTTATATGCCCGAGGCCACGCCCCCGGAAGCCGCGCCCTGGCAACCGGGCCCCGCCCAGCAACCGCTCCCCGCACAAGCCCTTAAAAACCGCTTCTAAGCAACGAAGCCCCACCCCATAGCAACCGCCACTCAACTGCAAAAGCCCCACCTCCAACATGGCGGCCACGCCCCTAAGAAGCCGCTCCTTAGCAACAAAGCCCCACCCCATAGCAACCGCCACTCAACTGCCAAGCCCGCCTCCAAATTGGCGGCCACGCCCCTAAGAAGCCGCTCCTTAGCAACCAAGCCCCACCCCATAGCAACCGCCACTTAACTGCAAAAGCCCCACCTCCAACATGGCTGCCACGCCCCTAAGAAGCCGCTCCTTAGCAACCAAGCCCCACCCCATAGCAACCGCCACTCAACTGCAAAAGCCCCACCTCCAACATGGCTGCCACGCCCCTAAGAAGCCGCTCCTTAGCAACCAAGCCCCACCCCATAGCAACCGCCAGTCAACTGCCAAGCCCGCCTCCAACATGGCTGCCACGCCCCTAAGAAGCTGCTCCTTAGCAACCAAGCCCCACCCCATAGCAACCAACAGTCAACTGCCAAGCCCGCCTCCAACATGGCTGCCACGCCCCTAAGAAGCCGCTCCTTAGCAACCAAGCCCTACCCCATAGCAACCGCCAGTCAACTGCCAAGCCCCCTCCAACATGGCTGCCACGCCCCTAAGAAGCCGCTCCTTAGCAACAAAGCCCCACCCCATAGCAACCGCCAGTCAACTGCAAAAGCCCCACCTCCAACATGGCTGCCACGCCCCTAAGAAGCCGCTCCTTAGCAACAAAGCCCCACCCCATAGCAACCGCCAGTCAACTGCCAAGCCCGCCTCCAACATGGCGGCCACGCCCCTAAGAAACTGCTCCTTAGCAAACAACCCCCACCTCTAATGTAGCTGCCAGTTCCCTAGAAACAAGTCCTTAGCAACCAAGCCCCGCCTCCAACATGGCTGCCATGCACCTAGAAACCACTCTGCAACAAACAAGCCCCGCCTCTAACGTGGCTGTCACGCCCCCAGCAACCACTCCTTAGCAACCAAGTCCCGCCCCCAGCAGCCTCTCAACTGCCAAGCCCCGCCTCCAACTCAATCATGGCTGCCACGCCTGCCCCTAGAAACCGCTCCTTAGCAACCAGGCCCCGCCCTCAACAAGGCTGCCACGCCCCTAAGAAACCGCTCCTTAGCAACGAAGCCCCGCCCCCAGCAACAACCCCTCAACTGCCAAGCCCGCCTCCAACTCATAAGCATGGATGCCACGCCCCTAGATACCAATCCTTAGCAACCAAGCCCCGCCCCCAACAACGCCCTCAAATGTCAAGCCCGCCTCCAACTCATACTCATGGATGCCACGCCCCTAGATACCGCTCCTTAGCAACCAAGCCCCACCTCCAACATGACTGCCACGCCCCAGCAACCACTCCTTAGCAACCACTCCTTAGCAACCAAGTCCCGCCCCCAGCAGCCTCTCCTCAACTGCCAAGCCCCGCCTCCAACTCACTCATGGCTGCCACGCCCCTAGAAACCGCTCCTTAGCAACCAAGCCCCGCCCTCAACAAGTCGGCCACGCCCCCAGCAACTACTTCTGAGCCACCAGGCCCCGCCCCAGCATGGCCCCTGTTTCCATGGGAACCGGGGACGCTCTGGGCGCAGACATCTGCTCCCTGTCAGAGTCTGCGCATGTCAGACTTTGGCAGAGGAAGAAGCGGAGGACCAAGGCGGGGCCGGCAGGGCTTATATATTTTTTAAAAATATATTTTTATATATTTTTATATATTTTAAAATATATATTTATATATTAAAAATATATTATATAATTATATATATAATTATCTTATATGTATTATATATTATTATATATTATTTTAAATATATAAAATATTTTCAATATTTAAAAATATATTTATACATTTTAATATATATATTTAAATATTAAAAATATATTTTATAATTATATGTTATTATGTTATATATATTATATGTTATTATATATTATTTTAAATATGTAAAATATTTTTAATATTTAAAAATATATTTATATATTTTAATTATAGTTTATTTTAGCTACGTGTGCCCAGAAAGCAGCAGTCGATGTGGAATTTGGGGCTATTTCGGACCTCAACCCCCTGGGGATGATGGGATTCCTGTGACCGCGGGGGTTGCTGGGATTTATTAGCCAGGGGTGGGCGGAGTCCGTGGGGGAGGCCCTGCCGGGTTCCCGCTGACATCCCAAAGCTCTAATAAAGAAAAAATGTGAGCAGAGCCAGAAAAAGCGATCTAACGCGGTTTCCGCCCTGTTCTTGAGAAAAAGAATAAAAGAAAAAAAAAAGAAAGAAAGAAAGAGACATAAAATGATCACATCTCTTGGATAAAAAAAGAAAAAAAAAGAAAAAAAAAGAAAAATGATAATATGTCTCCTCCCGGCCACGACATTCCAGAATGTTCCGTCATCTCTCCTCCCCGATTATATCTGAGGGCTTTAAGGGATTTTATTTTATTTTATTTATTTTTTGACTTTCTTTGACCAAGCCACCCTGAAATAAGTGTTCAAAGCCAGACACGGCGGCGCGCGCTCCTCATCCAGGCACTCGGGAGGCGGAGACCGGAGGATCGCGGTTCGAGGCCGGCCTCGGCTACTTAGCGAGACCCGGTTTCAAAATAAAGAATAAAAAAGAGGGCAGGGGGCATAGGTCAGAGGTCGCATGCCCCTGGGTTCCATCCCCGGCACCAAAATAAAATAAAAAATGATAATAACCGTGCTCTTCCTGAAGGTTAATTTAGATCCAGCCTTTTAGAGACACTTTCTATTTTTAATTAATTTTTAAAATATTTTTAACCAAATATAAAGCCGGCAATTTATATATTTTTAATAAACACCATCCTAGGTTGGTGTAAAAAAAAATTTAAAAAAAATCTCAGCTTGGCTTCTACTTGGCATTTAGGGGAGATAAAAAGGGCCCTTTGATGTCAGATTATTTAAAAATTAAAAATAAAAAAAGGACACGGAAAAAGTTGGACGGACCTAAAATACCGCAAATTAGTCTTTTTTTTTTTTTTTTTTGCCAAATGACAACTGCTGCTGCTGGCCCGTGCGCCTTGGACACGACTTGAAAGCAAATGTTATCGACATTTCAGACTAAAAAAAGAAGAAAAAAGGAAAAAAAATTTCCTCTTTTATCATCATTTTATTTTAATTTTTCCAAGCTGAGTTCTGTTTCTCTGCAGATTCCTGGCTGGGGTATGTAATAAATTTATTTATTTAATTTTTACCTAACTTGGATAAACTTGAGCTATGTTTTTAATTTTTTGTGTGTTTTAAAAAGGTTTTTAACTTAATTGTGTTTAATTTTCTGCCACAGAGTTGGCAGAAAGTCTCATTTTTAAAGTGAATTTGAGCCGGGCGGGATGGAGGCCTCGGGAGACTGAGACGGGTCAGAGGCTAGAGACCCTCAGCCACTCAGTGCGACCTGGTTTCAAAAATTAAAAATGAAATGGAATAAAATGGGGATAAAAATCCCTGGGTTCCATCTCCAGCATCATAATTTTTTTTTTTTTTTAAAAAGAGGGAAATTCTCATATGTATTCCCAGCAGCCATGTAATTGTTTAGTTTTTAACATTTCGGAAACACATTGAAGGAACAACGTGTGGGCGGAGTTTCCTCGGTTCCCGCCGACTTTGCAAATTTCTGGTCAGCAAATTGGGATCCAGATGTCACGGTTTTACACAGAGATGGGGAAAGAAAGAAATTAAAAACGAACGGGCGCGTCACTGTCTTGGGAAAAAAGCAATTCCTGCGACCTAGGAAGCAAAATCGGCAAACGCGCGGTGATAACATTAAAATCGCGAGTAAGAGATTTTGGATGAAAGGTTAAATTCCAGTTTGCAGCCGTGTTGTCGTCTCTTAGACGAGGAAAATTCTCTTGGAAAAAATCATGTGAAATAATTTTATTTATTTTTTTACAATTATATTTTATTTATTTATTTTGTATAATTTTATTTTATTTATTTTTATAATTTTATTTTACCCATTTATTTTTATAATTTAATTTAATTTATTTAATTTTTATAATTTTATTTTATTTATTTTTTATTTTATTTAATTAATTTACTTTTTATAATTTATTTATTTATTTTTTATGATTTTACTTTATTTATTTTTCATGATTTAGTTTTATTTATTTTTTATGATTTTACTTTATTTTTTATGATTTCATTTTATTTATTTTTTATAATTTTATGTATTTTGTATAATTTCATTTATTTATTTATTTTTATATTTTATTTATTTTTTATAATTTTATTTTATTTATTTTTTATAATTTTATTTATGTATTTTTATAATTTTATTTATTTATTATATTTTATTTTATTTATTTTTTATGATTTTATTTTATTTATTTTTTATAATTTTATTTATGTATTTTTATAATTTTATTTATTTATTTATTTTTTATATTTTATTTTATTTATTTATTTTTTATAATTTTATTTTATTTATTTTTATTTTTTTATAATTTTATTTTATTTATTTATTTTTATAATTTTATTTCATTTATTTATTTTTATAATTTTATTTATTTTTTATAATTTTTTAAGTTTTATCTATTTTTTATAATTTTATTTTATTTTGTTTTACTTATTTTTTATGATTTTATTTATTTATTTTTATAATTTTATTTTATTTCATTTATTTTCATAATTTTATTTTTTATAATTTATTTTATTTATCTATTTTTTATAACTTTATTTCATTTATTTTAGTTATTTTTTATGATTTAATCTTATGTAGTTTAATTTGATTTCCGTAGTTATTTATTCTTTTCTTAGAAGAAAGGGCCGGGGCCTGGGAGCGTCGGGTCCCTGTTCCCCGTCAACCAAAACCTGAAAGTTTAATTCCATCAATATTGTGGCACTTGGGATTTTTTTTTCTATTTTTATTTATTTTTCTGGTTAAAAAAACAAAACATAAAACAAAAAACAGGACGGCTAAAGAAGTTGATGATTAATCACGTCTTGACTGGATTTTTTTCTTGATGTTTTCCGTGTGTCCGGAAAAATAATTGGAAAAAAAAGATTTATTTTAACTCACGATTTGGGGGGAAAAGCCAGAGTTTTAGAAGCGGCGACCCCGTCCGTCACTTAGGTTTTTATTTATTTATTTTCTATTTTTCTCATGTTCAGGCCGAAAATGTGCATTACCTGATGGATCCTGGAGTGGAGGGGACGGAAAAGGAGACCCAGGACCTGATCCTCCCGAAGGCCACGCCCCCATGACGCAACTTCCGCCCTCTGGGCCCCGCCCCCAAATTTGCATAGGCGGCGCACAGCCTCCTGGGTACTTTTTTCCCATTATTTCCCTTTTTGAAAGTTTAAAAAAATTTTTTTATTGGTGCATTATATTATATTGATACATCATACTGGGGGTACTTTTATATTTTTATCTATTTAACTTGATTTTATTATTTTATAATGGGGTAGGAATTAATTAGAGGCTAAATTGGTCATGTGAGTCCACGCAAAAAGAAGGAGGAGAAGTTGGAGGAGAAGGAGGAGGAAGAGGAGGAGAAGAAGGACGCGAAGATGAAGAAGGAGAAGGAGGAGGAGGAGGAGGAGAAAAAGGAGGAGGAGGAGGAGGAGATGGAGGAGAAGATGGAGGAGAAGATGGAGGAGGAGATGGAGGAGGAGGAGGAGGAGATGGAGGAGAAGATGGAGGAGAAGATGGAGGAGGAGGAGGAGGAGATGGAGGAGAAGATGGAGGAGGAGGAGGAGGAGATGGAGGAGAAGATGGAGGAGAAGATGGAGGAGAAGATGGAGGAGAAGATGGAGGAGGAGGAGAACATGGAGAAGTAGATGGAGGAGGAGAAGAGAAAGGAGGAGGAGGAGGAGGAGATGGAGGAGAAGGAGGAGGAAGAGAAAATGGAGGAGAAGATGGAGGAGGAGGACTGGAAGGGGAAGATGGAGGATGAGGAGGAGAAGATGGCGGAGGAGGAGAAGATCAAGGAGGAGAAGGTGGAGAAGAAGTTCGAGGAGGAGAAGATGGAGGAGGAGGAGGAGGAGAAGGACTAGATGAAGAAATAAGACAAGAAAAATAAAGTGAAGAAGAAAGATTAGAAGAAGAAACGGGTGAAATACTAGAAGTTTTAAAAGAGAAGTAAAATAGGATGAAATATTAGAAGAAAAATCAGTTAAATACTAGAAGCCGCGCGCGGTGGGCGGCGGAGACGGGAGGACGGCGCGGGTTCGAGGCCGGCCGCGCCGGCTCAAGAGACCCTGTTTCCAAATAAAAATATAAATAATATAGGTCCGGACCACCAAAAAATAAAAAATAAAAATAAAAAATATAATAATAAATAAATAAAATAAAATATAAAATAGGTCTGGGAGTGTAGCCCGGAGGTAGAAGGGCCTCCAGGAACACCAGTACCACCAAAATAATAATAATAATAATAATAATAATAATAATAATAATAATAATAAAATATTAAATTAAAATAAAATAAATAAAATAAATAAAATAAAATATAAAATAGGTCTGGGAGTGTAGCCCGGAGGTAGAAGGGCCTCCAGGAACACCAGTACCACCAAAATAATAATAATAATAATAATAATAATAATAATAATAAAATATTAAATTAAAATAAAATAAATAAAATAAAATAAATAAAATAAAATATAAAATAGGTCTGGGAGTGTAGCCCGAAATAAAATAAATAAAATAAAATAAATAAAATAAAATATAAAATAGGTCTGGGAGTGTAGCCCGGAGGTAGAAGGGCTTCCAGGAACCCCAGGACCACCAAAAAAAAAAAAATAAATACTAGAAGAAGAAATAAAAGTAAAAGAAATATTAGAAGAAATACTAAAAGAAGAAGGAGGAGGAGGAGGACTAGATGAAGAAATAAGAAAAAGAAATTGAAGAAGAAATATTAGAAGAAGAAATGGATGAAATACTAGAGGAAGAAAAAAGAAATACTAGAAAAAGAAATACAATAGGAAGAAACATTAGAAGAAAAAGTAGATGAAATACTAGAAGAAGAAATATAAGAAAAAATACTGGAAGAAATAAAGGGAGAATTATCAGAAGAAAGAAAAATAGGAGAGGAAATAGAGGAAATAATAGGAGGAGGAGGAGGAAGAGGAGAAATACGAGACAAAGAAATAGAAAAGGAGAAATAGAAGAAATACTAGAATAGGAAGAAATAAAAGGAATGCTAGAAGAAGAACTAGAAGAATAAATAAAAGAAGAAGAAATATTGGAAGAAGATATACTAGACAAAAAGACGTAGAAGAAGAAAACAAAGAAAATGCCGGGGCCTATTATAATGCACCCGGGGTTTAGCTATTTGACATTTTAAAAATTTTAATTTTAATTTTAATTTTAATTTTTCGGTACTGGGGTCTGGAACCCTCTGGCCTATTTTTGATTCTTTAATTCGAAACCGGGTCTCACCGAGTTGCCGAGGGTCTCACTAAGTAGCCGAGGCCGGCCTCGAACCGCGGTCCTCGGGTCTCAGCCTCCCGAACGCTGAGATTAACGTCAGGCCGTGTATACAAGGTTGGTCTCGAAACATGATTTTTTTTTTTTTTTTTGCCAGCTTATTTATTTTTTATTTATTTATTTTTTTACGTTTTTTTTTCTAGGTAAGCACACAGAATTCGGCGTTTGCAAAAAGGAAGAAATCGCACAAAGATATATTTCCCCAGATGCAGGTTGTCGGGTCACGCGTGGCCCTCGGTGGATTTTCCTCTCCTATATTTCAATTTCTTTTTTTTTTTATTTTTCTTCCCCGTGGTCTGAGATTTCAGGAAAAGTCTGGGAACGTCTGATCTCTGCACCTCGGGCCGCGAAGTTTCCATTCTCGCAACGTCTCCGTATGGAGTTAATTTCCAGCCGCGCGCACCGTGGGGACGCTCAGTCCTCACAGTGTTTTCAAAACTCTTACCTTGGCCGGCGCTTCCTTTTTGTATTTATTTTATTTTATTTTATTTTTTTTTGGTGCTGGGAAAAAAACCCAGGGTCATTCTGCCTCTGAGCACCACCTCCATCCACATTTTTATTTTTAATTATATATATTTTTATTTATTTTATTTTTATTTATTCTCATTACTTTTATATTTTAATTTTAATTTTATTTGTATTTATGTTTTTAATTAATTTTAATTTATTTTTATATTTATATTTTTAATTATATATATTTTTATTTTTATTTATTTCATTTTTATTTATTCTCATTACTTTTATATTTTAATTTTAATTTTATTTGTATTTATGTTTTTAATTAATTTTAATTAATTTTTATATTTTTATTTTTAATTATATATATTTTTATTTATTTCATTTTTATTTATTCTCATTACTTTTATATTTTTAAATTTTATTTGTATTTATGTTTTTAATTAATTTTAATTAATTTTTATATTTTTATTTTTAATTATATATATTTTAATTTTTATTTTATTTTTATTTATTCTCATTACTTTTATATTTTTAAATTTTATTTGTATTTATGTTTTTAATTAATTTTAATTAATTTTTATATTTTTATTTTTATTCATCTTTATTTTTATTTTTTTATTTTTATTGATATATCCGCCTTGTGAAATATTTAATTTATTTTAGTATTTTTATTTTTATTCATTTTTATTTTCAGGTACTTACCCGCCGTGTGAATGTCCCATATTTCTTACCGCAGGGCTCTGTGGCCGCTGAGCCGCGCCGCTGGGAGCGCGGACGTGCGTGGGTCACTAGTGTTCTGCTGTCAGCCCGTATTCATTATATTGCCTGTATTTTTGTATATTAAGTATATTATTTATTGCATATTAAATTATACTGTAGAGTATGTTATAGTACCATAATTTACATATATTATATATACTATAATACATATATTACTGTAGTACTTAGTCTGTTATATACTAGACATTATATATTATGTAAATAAATGTAATTTATATGTAATTAAATGTCTATGATACTTGGAGGCGAATTCCTTCTCTTATCTGCGGTTTTGCGCAGACTTTCTTTGTTATTGAGAAGCACCGCCCACTTTAGGGGCGGGACTTCTCCCCGGTTGGCCGTCCGGCCTGTCCATCATCCCTCCCTCCCCTGTGATTCGCTCAGACGCTCCTCTGGTCTTCCAAAGCCCCGCCCACGCTCGGGGGCGGGGCTTATCCCGCAGTTGGCTGTCTCGCCTGTCAGTCATCGTTCCCTCGTCTGTGATTCGCTCAGCCCCTTTTCCCGTTGTGGGACAGTCCCGCCCACACGTGGGGCGGGACTTCCGCTTTGGTTGGTCGTCCTACCTGTCAATCACCTTTCCCCCTCTCCGTTGAGGCCCCTCCCTTGCTGTTGGACGGCGCTGCCCACGCTCGGGGCGGGGCCTCCTCTTGGTTGGCTGCCCCGCCTGCCAATCATCTCTGGGAACGCCCCCACCATCCCAGGCGGAAGTGCCTTTGAGTGCGACCGGAAGGGCGCCGAGGATCGACCCTCAAGGCTGAATCCAGGTTCCCGGGAGGAGCTCGGCCTCAGCCAATCAGCAGCGAGACCCTCAGCCCCTGAGGGAGACCGCGTTAGAAAATAAGATAAATAAAATAAAATAAAATAAAGTAAAATAGGGCTGAGAAGGCAGAATCTCCAACACGGTGTCGATAACACACGGACGTAAAGTCCTGGGAGAAAAATGTCGGAAATCTGTATATAATAGTCCACCTGCCCGAAACTCCAGCCCTCGGGAGGCTGAGACAGGAGGCTGGCAGGTTGGAGGCCGGCCGGCCTCAGCCACCGCGCAGAGACCCTCGGCACCCTGACGAGACCCTGTCTCCAAATAAAAAATGAAAAATGAATTAAATTAGGGCTAAGGGTGGGGGTCAGAGGTCGAATCTCCAGTCGAGTTCTCTGGATTCACTTTCCAGTATCATAAAAATGAATAAATATGTAGAAAATAAAATAAAATAATAAAATAAAATAAAATAAAAATGAAATGAAATAAAATAAAATATAAAAATAAAATAAAAACAAAATGAAATGAAATAAATTAAAATAAAATAAAAATGAGAAATGAAATAATGTATGAAGCCGGGCGTGGTGGCGCACGTTCGTCATCCCCGCGCTGGGGAGGCTGAGACAGGAGGATGGCGCAGGTTCGAGGCCGGCCTCGGCTACTTAGTGAGGCCCTCGGCAACTCAGTGAGACCCTGTTTACAAATAAAATAGAAAATAGGTCTGGGAGTGTAGCCCGGAGGTAGAAAAGACCCTGGGTTCCACCCCCAGTACTATAAACAAATAAAATAAAATAAAATTAAAAATAAAAAATAATATAAAGAATAAATAAAAATAAAATAAAATAAAATAGAATAAAAAATAAAAAATAAAAATGAAAAATAAAATAAAAAATGAAAATTAAATTAAAAAAATATATAAATAAAATGAAAATTTAAATAAAAGTAAAATAATTAAAAATGAAATAAAATAAATATGAGAAATAAAATAAAATGAAATTAAATAAAAATGGAAAAATAAAATGAAATAAAAATAAATTAAAAAACAATAATAAAATAAAATAGAATAAAAAATGAAAATAAAAAATAAAATAAAAAATGAAAAATTAAAATTAAATAAAATTAAAAATAAATAAAATAAAATATAAATAAAATGAAATTGTAAATAAAATAAAAGTAAAATAAATAAAAATAAAATAAAAATGAGAAATAAAATAAAAATGAGAAATAAAATAAAAAATGAAAAATAAAATAAAAAATGAAAAGTAAAATAAAAAATAAAATTTTAATTAAGTTAAATAAAATAAAATAAGTAACGAAAAGTCCCCGTGTCCCCGGCTCCCGCTCTTCCGCGTCCTTTAAGACGCCTCCTAAAACCAGGAAATTACGCGGGAAGGTTTTGCAGACGCTTCTCGGGTTTGTTCAACCCTTTTTTTTTTTTTTTTCTTTTCTTTTCTTTTTTTCCGCGTTGCCATGGTGACCGTGGTTGCAAAATAAAATAAAAGATCCGGGCGGGGGCGGGGTCGTCGCTGCTGCAGAGAAAAAACCCGGCTTGGAACATCTGCCCAGAGTCGCCGATTTTGGTTTTTTTTTTTTTCGCACAAAGACTTTTTTTTCTCCTGAGCCACGAAAACTTTTCCCTTCGACCTTGAGAAAAATTTCCTGCCTGAGCTCGGCCATTTTTTTCCCCCTCTCTTTCCTCATTAATTTTCCTTTCTCTGGGCTCCTGGTTCATTTTATTCTTTTAATTTAATTTAATTTAAAAATTTGGGACCCCAAATTTTATTTTATTTTATTTTATTTTTTCGACCTCTATGCTGCACCCCCAGCCCTATTTTTTTTACTTTATTTTGAAACAGGGTCTCACTGAGTTGCCGAGGGTCTCGCTAAGTAGCTGAGGCTGGCCTCGAACCGCGATCCTCCGGTCTCAGCCTCCCCAATGTCCGGATGACAAGAGTGCGCCACCACGCCCAGCTTTTATTATTATTATTATTATTATTATTATTATTATTATTTTATTATTAAGTTTTGTTTAACTTTGGAAGAAAAAGGAGATTTAGTGATGTGGAGTCCGAGCCGGCTGCCGAGGTTTTACGAGCAGCTCATAAAACTGCGAATCCGCGGCGGGAACTTGTCGGCGGCTCATTAAATACAAATTATAATAAAATAAAAGTGTCTCGAGGCGGTTCTGTTTGCACACGGCGCTCTCCTAGGCTTTGGGGTATTTTTTTTTCCTTAATAATCCAAATAATTTCCTTTTCCCGCCCTCTCTTTTCTCTCTAACTTGATATTTAAGTGTGTTATAAGAGAAAAAATCAATATTCATATTTCTTTGAATATTAAATATACAGTCAGCCCTGCGGAGCCGAGTGCATTTGTGTGCATCTGTTAAAATATATTTTTATTATATGTATGCGTATATTATATGTGCTATATATAAACTATACATAATTATATTTTATATATGTACTATACAAAATTATATATTGCATACTATGTGTTTATATGCGTATATTTTATGTGCTATATATAATTGTATATTATATATGTACTATATATAATTATATATTGTATACTATGTGTTCATATGCGTATATTATGTGTGCTATATATAATTATATATTATATATATACTCTACATAATTATATATTGTGTTTATATATGTGTTTTATATGTGTTCTATGTGTTTATATATGTTGTTTTTCTCTGGATACATTAAAATATACTTTTATTATAGACGTATATATTATGTTGCATAGAATATATATGGTGTTTATATAGAGACATGTATTATATATTTATATATAATATTATAGGTTTATATATGTTGTTATCCTCAGCATATCTTAAAATGTTTTAATTATATATGTTTTATGTATTACAGTCATCTATTTCTATGTATTATATATCATTATTATATATTAAAATTAAAATATTGTTTTATTATATGTCATATATATTAATCTATTTATATATAATATATCATCGCATATCACATAGTCTATGTTATATATTATGAGATATATGATATATATTACATATTAGATATTATGATTGTATTATATATTATATATTACAAATCCCCTATCACATAATAGATTAAATCATTATATATTATATATTAGTATATATTATATAATTATTATATTATATATCACATAATATAATTATATTATTATATGTTATATATTAGTATATATCATATAATTATTATATTAGAGATCACATAATATCATTATAATATTATATTATTATATATTATGTATTATTATATATAATCATTATATTATAGACCACACATCACATTATATTATTATATTATATTATTATATATTAATATATTATATAAATTACATATTTATTTTAATATTACTTTATTATAAATTATAAATATTTTATATTATATAAATTATATATATATCATATAAATTACATATTAGATAGATACTATATTATAATTATATTATATATTAGATATTTTAAATATTTTCCGATGCTCATCTTTAATAAACGCGTCGCTGCCGGGATTCCAGGCCCAGATCCCGCCCCGTGACTCAGTTTCTCCGCAATTATTTGGAAAATAATGACTTCATTGAAACTCTTTGGAAAATAATTATTGGAATTCTTGGGAAAATAATTGCTTTTGTAGAATTCTTTAAAAAAAATAATTACTTTTTTTGGAATCCTGTGGAAAAAATTTATAGGAGTTTTCAGGAAAATAATGACTTTGTTGGAATTTTTGGGAAAATAACGACTTCACTGAAATTCTTTGGAAAATATTACTTTATTATCCAACGTACAGTCGACAGACCTTTGTAAAAAATACAGTAAAGGAGCCGTGGAAATAAAATAAAACAAAATAAAAAACCATCTTGTTGTCTCCAGGCTGATCCGGGAGAGAGAAGAGGCTCCAACCCCACAGATTTTGCAAAGAAGCTTCTCAGCCCTTCTGGAATGTTCTAGAAGCTTCTCAGCTCTTCTGGAATGTTCTAGAAGTTTTTCAGCTCTTCTGGAATGTTCTAGAAGTTTCTCAGCTCTTCTGGAATGTTCTAGAAGGAGGACCCGGCTATGGCGCCCTGGACGACCCGCCCCCTCCTTCATCTTGTCCTTCATTCCCTCCCTGATCACCACTTTCCAATTAATATCCACCCTCCTTTATGGTGGAGTTTCTGGGTCTCACTGAGGGGCTGAGGGTCTCGGTGCTCAGTGGTCGAGGCCGGCCTCCGCCCCGACAGCCTCCCGTCTCGGCCTCCCGAGTCCGAAATTGAATTTCATAAAGGCCAATAATTTATTATTATTTTTAATGAGACAAAGAAGGATTTCTCTCTAGTCTCATCGTCTGATCGGGAAGGAAAAAAATATATATATATATAATTCATATTTTTGTATATATAAAAATTTATAAAAAAAGTGACTCTGGGTGGAAAAATATCTTTTCAGCTAAAATTGGAGCTGTAATTCTGAGTTTTTATTTATTTAAAAAATATTTAAAATTTATTTTTTCTCTAACTAGAGATTCTGCCCTAGAGCCACACACACTCAGCCCGGCCCTTTTCTATTATTATTATTATTTTTTTTTTCGACAGGGTCTCAAGAGGTGGCTGCGGGTCTCTTGGGCTAACGTGGCTGAGACCGGCCTCCGACGTGCCATCCTCCACTCTCAGCCTCCCAGAGAGGCTCATTCATGGTCAATTTTAATCAAGCAAAAAAATAAAATAAAATAAACCCACAGGAGGACCAGAAAAAAAATTAACAAAAAAAATTTTTTTGAATCCTTTGTTTTTTTTTTTGGTGCCAAAACCCGGAATGAATATTTCCCCTGGAGCCCAGGGGCCCCTTCGACCTCCGACCTCCACCCCCGGCCCTATTTTTTATTCTTTCATTTTTAAACCGGGTCTCACCGAGCTGCCGAGGGCCTCGCTAAAGTAGCGGAGGCCGGCCTCGAACCGCGATCCTCCGGGTCTCAGCCTCTCGAATGCCCGGATGACCAGCGCGCGCCATCACTCCGGGCTCGTTTTATTAAAAAAAAAAAAAAAAAAAAAAAAAAGAGTCTCACTGAGGTGCCGAGGGTCTCTTCTCCGGGCGTCTACACCGCATGAACCCCGCAGAGGCGGGTTTTTTGAGTTGTTTTTTTTTTTTTTTCCTTAGTAGACGTGGACGTAGGTGGTTCTGGAGTCGGAGCCCAGCGGGTTATTCGCGCGGCACGTGTAGGCGCCCGAGTCCCCGGGGGAGGCCGACTGGATCGTCAGCGAGCCCTGGGGGTGCACGACCCGGTTCCCCAGGACTCGAACCCGGGTCCCCGCGGTCACCTGCGCCCGGTCGGGCAGCTCCCAGCTGAGCTGCGCCGGGGGCACCGCCACGGCGGCGCACGGGAGCGTGACGCTGCGCCCCGCGCGGGTGTAGACGGCCGGGGCGGGCTGGCCGGAGACGCGCGGCGGGGAGGCCGCCACGGTGACCGCGGTGCTGGACGCGGCGCCGCCGGGGCCCGCGCACACGTAGGTGCCTCGGTCGGACGCCGACACGCCGCGCACGGTCAAAGTACCGTTTTCCCAGAGTTCCCAGCGGCCCCGGATCTGGGGTCCGTCCAGGGTCACCCCGCCGGGCAGGATCCAGGACACCGGGCCGTGTGGACGCGTTGCCGTCGCCGCCGCGGGGCACGGGAGCCGCAGGGTGTCCCCGCTGGCGACGCTCACCAGGTTCTCATACGGGTCCCTGGGTGCTGGGCTCAGTACTACCCGCAGGGAGACGGAGCGCTGCGCGCGGCCCGCGGCGGTGCGCGCCTCGCAGCGGTAGTGTCCCGCGTCTCCGGGGCGCAGGTCGCTGATGAGGAGCCGACCGTCTCGCTGGTGGCCGAAGCGGAGCGAGTGCTGGCCGGCGCGGAGCTCGGTACCGTTCGGCAGCACCCAGCGCAGCGCGGGCGCCGGGACGCCGCGGGCCGGGCAGTCGAGGCTGATGGTGTGGCCGGCGCTGGCCGCGATGGTCTCGGGCTCCGGGTCGGCGGAGGCGGGTGGGGACTCGGTCCCCAGCACCCCGAGCCGCACCGCCAGCCGGGCCTCGCCGCCCGCGTTGCGCGCGACGCACACCAGGGTCCCCGCGTCGGCGGCGCGCACGCCGCGCAGCTCCAGCGTCCCGTCGGGGTGCACCGACACCCGGTTCCCAAAGTAGGGTGCCGGGAGGAACACGCCGCCCGGCAGGGCCCACTGCACCCTGGGCGCCGGGACGCCCCGCGCCGCGCAGCCGATCCACTTCCGGCCCCCAAGCGCCGCCCACTCCCGCCGTGTAGACGCCGCCCCCGGCTGCCCGTCGATCCGGGGCGGCTCCACCTGGACCCGGATCCACACCGAGCCCCGCGCCCCGCCGCCCCGCGCCACGCACGTGTAGGGGCCGCTGTCCGAGCGCCGGGCCTGGAGCACGAGCAGCGTGCCGTCCGCCCGCACGCGGTACTTGTCTGAGTACTCCGGGACCCGCCTGTTGGCCGGGTCCAGCCACGTGACCTGAGACAGCGGGGCCCCGGAGGGCGAGCGGCAGGCCACGGCCACCGTCTGTCCGTAAGGCACCAGCACCGCCGAGGGGGATCCGGGCTCACGCGTCAACGCTTTTTCCGGAAAGGATCCGGGCTCGGTCAACACTTTTTCTGGAAAGGATCCGGGCTCGGTCAACGCTTTTTCCAAAAAGGATCCGGGCTCAGTCAACACTTTTTCTGGAAAGGATCCGGGCCCGGTCAACACTTTTTCCGGAAAGGATCCGGGCTCGGTCAACGCTTTTTCCAAAAAGGATCCGGGCTCAGTCGTCAACACTTTTTCCGGAAAGGATCCGGGCCCGGTCAACACTTTTTCCGGAAAGGATCCGGGCTCAGTCAACACTTTTTCCGAAAAGGATCCCGGCTCGGTCAACACTTTTTCCGAAAAGGATCCGGGCTCGGTCAACACTTTTTCTAGAAAGGATCCCGGCTCAGTCAACACTTTTTCTGGAAAGGATCCAGGCCCGGTCAACACTTTTTCCGGAAAGGATCCGGGCCCGGTCAACACTTTTTCCGGAAAGGATCTGGGCCCAGTCAACACTTTTTCCGGAAAAGTTGCGACTTCCGGCAAAACTTTATTAGGCAGCGATGCGGGCTCGGTTAACACTTTATCTGGGTGGGAGGAGAGTTTAGTTACGACTCTGTCTGAAAAGGATGCGGGCCCGGTCGATGCCTTTTCCGGGAAAGATGCCGACTTGGTTAACGGTTTATCTGGAAACGACGCAGACTCGGTTAACACTTTCTCCGGGAAAGAAGATGCAGGTTTAGTCAACACTTTGTCAGGAAAAGATGCAGGTTTGGTCGACGCTTTATCCGGGAAAGATGTGGACGCGGTTAACACTTTTGTGGGGAAGGATGCGGGCCCGGTTAACGCTTTTTCCGGGAAAGACGACGCTTTATCAGGAAAAGATGCGGGCTTAGTCAACACTTTTTCCGAGAAAAATGCGGGCCCGGTTAGGACCTGTTCCGGGAAGGATGCGGGCTCAGTCAACACTTTTCCCGGAAAAGATCCAGGCTCGGTCAACACTTTTCCTGGAAAAGATCTAGGCTCGGTGAACACTTTTTCCGGAAAAGATCCGGGCTCGGTCAACACTTTTCCCGGAAATGATCCGGGCCCGGTCAACACTTTTTCCGGAATCGATGCGGGCTCAGTCAACACTTTTTCCAGAAACGATCCTCCTGGCTCAGTCAACACTTTTTTCGATAAAGATCCGAGCTCAGTCAACACTTTTCCCGGAAATGATCCTGGCTCGGTCAACACTTTCTCCGGAAAAGATCCAGGCTCAGTCAACACTTTTCCTGGAAACGATCCGGGCTCAGTCAACACTTTTTCCGGAATCGATGCGGGCTCAGTCAACACTTTTCCCGGAATCGACGCCGGCTCGGTGAGCACCCTGACGCGGACCCGCATCTCGTCCCTGCCCAGCTGGTTCTGGGCGACGCAGGTGTAGTCGCCGTCCTGGCGCTCGCCCACGTGGGGGACGTAGAGGGTCCCGTTGGGGAAGACGCGGGGGCGCGGGGCGCGGCCGAGGGGCTGCGGGCTCGGCCGGACCAGGCCGCCGTCGGGCAGGCGCCACGCGACGTCGGGCTGGGGGAGCCCCGCGGCCACGCAGTCCAGGCGGAGGTCGCCGCCGGGCCGCACCGTGTGGTCGTCGCGGCGGGCCCCGCGCTGGATCTTGGCGGCCTCCATGAGCACCTGCACCTGCAGCGCCACGTAGTCGTCGCCCACCTGGTTCCGGGCCACGCACAGGTACTCGCCCGCGTCCTCGTCCGTCACCGCCCTGACCACCAGGGTCCCGTTGTCCAGCACCGTCACGCGGGAATCATAGCTGGGCGAGAACAAGGACGAGGCGAGTCAGGAGGGGCGAGGGTGGGGGGCATTTAGGGAAAAATCTATCTGTCACGTATCTGTCTCATCTATTTACCTATCATCTATGTATTTACCTATCTATGTATCTATCATCTATCTATCTAATCTATCGACCTCTCTCCAATCATCTACTGTGTACCAATAATTTATCCATTTTCCTATCACCTATCAATCCATCCATCTACCTCCATCGATCATCTACTCATCCATGTATCATGTATGGTCTAATGTCTATCAATAATTTATTTTTCTATCATCTACCCACCCGAATACGTCTTTCAATCATCCATGTCTGTCCCTATCAACTATCTAATCTATCGACCTACGTATCTATCGTTTATCAGTCGTGTGTTGTCTAACAATATTTATTTAGTGCGATGCGTATCTTGTGCACGCATGACCTGCCTGTGGTCATTGTTAACAGGTCTAATTTGCATAATATAAATATGCATACTTAACACATACACGTATTTAATGTGATGTGTGTCTTGTGCACACATGACCTGTCTGCCTGCTGACCCTTATAAACGGGCACAATTTGCATAGTATTAATATGCATAGGGACATATACATATATATAAAATGTGACGTATTTTTGCGCCCGTTAACCATTGTAACAAGTGTAATTTGCATAAATTAATATGCATACACATTCATGCATACATATGCATGTTGTATGTCTTGCGCACACTAGACTTGCCCGGCCCTCAGCGGACCCCATTTGCATAATCTGCCTGCGCACGCGCACGTACGTGTCTGCTCGCCTGCGCATGCGCCTTGGCATGCGTCTCGGGGCCTCCTAATCAGCATACGCACGTACGCCTGTGTGGGTGTCTGCTCACCTGCGCATGCGCGGTGGCATCTCATAGGCGCACTGAAGCGTTTGTATACCTGCGCATGCGCAGTAGCAACCGCCTCAAGGCTCATAATCTTCACGCGCATGCGCACATATGCCTGCGCCCTGGCGTCTCTGATCTCAATCTTAACGCGTATGCGCAGTTATGCCTCTGTGTGCCTACGCGCACGTACGTGTCTGCTCGCCTGCGCATGCGCCTTGGCATGCGTCTCGGGGCCTCCTAATCGGCATACGCACTACGCCCATGTGGGTGTCTGCTCACTAGCGCATGCGCGGTGGTATCTCCTAGGCGCGCTGAAGCGTTTTGTATGCCTGCGCATGCGCAGTAGCAACCTCCTCGGGGCTCATAATCTTCATGCGCATGCGCACATATGCCTGCGCATGCGCCCTGGCGTCTCTGATCTCATAATCTTAATGCGCATGCGCACCTGTGCCTCTGTGTGCCTGCGCCTGTGCCGTGGCCTCTCACACGCGCGCTGAAGCGTTTGTATGCCTGCGCGTGCGCAGTAGCAACCGCCTCCGGCTCATCATCTACATGCGCATGCGCACACACGCCCCTGTATGCCTGCGCATGCGCCCTGGCGTCTCTGAGCTCATAATCTTCATGCGCATGCGCACCTGTGCCTCTGTGTACCTGCGCATGCGAGTTGGCGTCTCATATGCGAGTTTGGTTGTATGCCTGCGCATGCGCAGTAGCAACCCCCCCCCAATCGGGGCTCATAATCTACATGCGCATGCGCACACACGCTCCCTGTTTGCCTGCGCATGCGTCGTGGCGTCATAATCTCAACGCGCATGCGCACTTGTGCCCCTGTGTGCCCGCGCGTACTCCGTGGCGCCTGTCTCCGGCGTCACGATCTGCACAGGCACGGCTGCTGGCCCGCGCATGCGCCCGGGCATCAGTCTCGGTCTCCTGACCTACACACGCATGCGCACGTCCGCCCCTGTCCGCATGCGCAGTGGCGTCTTCCTCCGGGCTCGGCTCTCCGGCGCCCTCTGCCGGCGCCCGTCATGGCGGCCGCGGTTTCCATGCGATTCCCGCGCCGGCCGGCGGGGGCGCTGACACCCTCTCGGGCCAGAGAAGGCCTTTTTCTCGGCGCCCTGGGATTCGAACCCCCAAAATGGGCTCGAGTGAGTCCCTGGGGTTTCCAGACAGGCGGAAGGGTCTGAAGGAGGAGGACCCCTCGCCCCGGCCGCCGTGGGAATCAGGCTCACTGTGGCCGACCCGGCTTCCGGAAGGGGCGATGTCGTTCCGCCATCTGTCTACACTCGTGATGTGATGTGTGTCGAGATTCCTAAAGAATCCTGACCTGCCTCCCGGCCGAAAGGGCCTGGGATTGGAACATACAAACCCAGGGACGACGACAAGGTCCCGGGAGGCTGAGGCAGGAGGATGGCCGGTTGGAGGCCGGCCTCAGAACATTGGCCAAGAGACCCTCGGTCACTCAGCGAGACCTCATTTCCAAACAGAACAATGAAATAGGGCTGGGGGGGGGGGTAGGTCAGAGGTCGAATGCCCCCGTGCCACAGCAAGGGAAAATAAAAATAAAAATAAACTTCAAAAGTCAGAAATAAAATTTTAACAAAGAGCCGGGGATGTGGATTAGAGTGGAAGCGGCTGGGCTCTAAGGAAGTTATAAAAACATAAATAAAATAAGTATCTAAAAACATAAGTATATAAAACATAAATAAAAACAAGAATCTAAAAACATAAATAAAATAAGTATGTAAAACATCAATATAAATAAGTATCTAAAAACATAAATAAGTATCTAAAAACATAAATAAAATAAGTATATGAAACAAATAAAAACATGTATCTAAAAACAAATAAATAAAATATGTATCTAAAACAAATAAATAAAATAAGTATATAAAATATAAATAAATAAGTATATATAAGACAAACAAAAACAAAAACAAGTATATAAAAACATAAATAAGTATCTAAAAATAAATAAATAAAAATATCTAAAAACATAAATAAATAAATTAAGTATATAAAAGCTAAATAAATAAAAACAAGTATCTAAAACATAAAAAAATAAAAACAAGTATCTAAAACATAAATAAATAAAAATAAGTATCCAAAAACATAAGTAAATAAGTATAAAAAACAAATGAAAACAAGTATCTAAAAATAAATAAAAATAAGTATCTAAAACATAAATAAGTATATAAAACATTAAGCATCTAAAAACATAAATAAAAATAAGTATCTAAAAACATAAATAAAAATAAGTAACTAAAAACATAAATAAAAATAAGTATCTAAAAACATAATTAAAAATAAGTATCTAAAAACACAAATAAATAAAACGTATATAAAAACACAAATAATTAAAAACCAGTATCTAAAAACATAAATAAAAAATAAGTATCTTACAACATAAGTAAATAAGTATATAAAACATAAATAAAAACAAGTATCTAAAAACATAAATAAAAATAAGTATCTAAAACATAAATAAATAAGTATCTAAAAACATAAATAAATAAAAACAAGTATCTAAAAACATAAATAAAAATAAGTATCTAAAAACATAAATAAAAATAAGTATCTAAAACATAAATAAATAAAATAAGTATCTAAAAACATAAATAAAAATAAGTATCTAAAAGCATAAATAAAAATAAGTATCTAAAACATAAATAAATAAAATAAGTACCTAAAAACATAAATAAAAATAAGTATCTAAAAACATAAATAAAAATAAGTACCTAAAAACACAAATAAAATATCTAAAAACATAAATAATTAAAAATAAGTACCTAAAAACACAAATAAAATACCTAAAAACACAAATAATTAAAAATAAGTATCTAAAAACATAAATAAAAATAAGTACCTAAAAACATAAATAAAAAGTATCTAAAAACATAAATAAAATTAAGTACCTAAAAACACAAATAAAATATCTAAAAGCACAAATAAATAAGAACAAGTACCTAAAGACACACTCAGAGAGGACACGCGCGCGCCCCTACCTGCCCGGCGCGTGCACGGCGCGCCCCGACGGCAGCCTCCAGAGCGTGCGCGGCGCGGGCTCGCCGGCGGCGGCGCAGTGCAGCCGCAGGGTGCCCCCGAGGCGCATGCGCGCGGGGCGGGGCGGGGCGCGCGCGATGCTGGGCGGCTGCGCATGCGCGGGCGGGCGCCGCACGTGGAGCCACACGGCCCTGCGCGCGGCGCCCAGGGCGTTGGCGGCCAGGCACTCGTAGCGGCCGCCGTGCTCGGGCGCCGCCTGGCGGACGAACAGGGTCCCGTTGGGGAAGACGAAGAAGTTCCCGCGCAGGAACTGCGACGGCCGCACGGGCGTCCCGTCCCCCAGGGTCCAGCGCACCGCGGCCGGGGGCGCCGCGCGCGCCGAGCAATGGAGGAGGAGCCCGCGGCCGGCGGGGACGGAGACGTTCTCCTCGGCGTCCTGCTCCAGCACCGGCGGCAGCGCCGAGACGTGCACACGCACGGCCAGGGAGTCGGCGCCCGCCGCGTTGCTGGCCACGCACCGGTACACGCCGCGGTCGGCGAAGGTGGCGTCCCGGATGGACAGGGTGTGGTTCGGGTGCAGAGACACTCGGCCGTCCACCCGGGACCGCCACACGCTGCCGTCCGGCAGGATCCAGGCGAGGCGCGGCGCGGGGGCGCCCCGGGCGGCGCACTCCATGGACATGGTATGCCCCAGGTAGACGGTGACGTCGCGGCGCGGCGGCGCCAGGACGCGGGGCGGCCGCGCGGACACCGAGAGCGTCACCGCGAGCCGGGCGGCGCCGTGCGGGCCGCGCGCCATGCACACGTAGCGGCCGCGGTCCTGCGGCTGCACGCGGCGGATGACCAGCGTGCCGTTCCGGAGGACCTCGAAGCGCGGCGTCCGGGTGTCGGGGGTCAGCACGGCGCCTGGAGGGGGAGGGGGGCCGGGGAAAATACCAAAAAAGTTAAAAGAAAATTAAAAGAGATAGGGAAATTAAAAAATAACATCCTCCGGAAAATAAATAAACAAAAAAAAATTAAGATAAAATCCTCTTCGGACACAAGGATGGAGAAAGGGAATGAAGCACTCTGAAAAGAAATTAACAAAATAAAATCCTCCGGAAGTAAATAAGAAGTTGACAAAGATGGAGAAGGGGAGTAAAGTACTAGAAAAAGAAATAGAAAATTAACAAAATAAAATCCTCCGGAAATAAAAAAAAAATTAACAAAGATAGAGAAATGGAATGAAATACTCTGAAAAAAAATTAAAATAAAATCCTCCGGAAATAAATTAAAAACTAACAAACATAGAGAAACGGAATAAAGTACCCTGAAAAGAAATAAAGAAAAAAAATTAACGAAATAAAATCCTCTTTGAAAATAAATAAAAAATTAACAAAGACAGAGAAAGGGGATAAAGTACTAGAAAAAGAAATAGAAAATTAACAAAATAAAATCCCCCGGAAATAAATAAAAAAAACTAACAAAGGTAGAGAAAGGGAATAAAATACCCTGAAAAGAGAAAAAGCGAGTAAACTGACTTAAATATTCAAACGACACACGGGCGCGGGCGCCGGGCCTCACCCGTGTCCGCCTTGGTCCAGCTGACGACGGGCTCGGGCTCCCCGACGGCCTCGCAGGGGAACGAGAAGTCCGCGTCGGCCATGGCGGCCACGGGCTGCGGCGGCGCCCGGGTCAGGATCCGGGGGGCGCGGCCCCCGGCCGCGGGGGGCCCGGCGCTGGCGGTGTAGACGGGCGGGCGGCTGGCGGGGGGCGCGGGGGGCGCGGGGGGCCCCAGGTCGAGGTAGAAGGAGCTGAGGGCGGGGACGCGCGGGCGCAGGCCGGGGTCGGGGGTTCGAGGCTGGGGTCTGGGGGTGACCCCCGGGGTCCTGCCGGAGAACTCGGGGGGCTTCACGT
Source organism: Muscardinus avellanarius (assembly GCF_963383645.1). Lineage (NCBI taxonomy): Eukaryota > Metazoa > Chordata > Mammalia > Rodentia > Gliridae > Muscardinus > Muscardinus avellanarius. The sequence goes on from NC_137792.1 coordinate 315,873, forward strand.
CGGGGGCCCGCGGCGGCGCCCCGGGTCGAGTGTGCACAGAATGGGGCTCGGCGGGGCGGCCGGGCTTCCAGGTCGGTCCGTTTTGGCGGGAAGACGGGGTCGAGAGGTCACGGGTGCCCCCCAGGTGTCCCTGAGTGCGCTCGGTCGTGGTCCGGGTTTCGAGTGTCCCCGAAAAACCCACACGGACCGAGGGCGAAGCCAATTGGGGGCCCGTCGCCGTATTCGCGGGGGTGGGTGGAGCCTGACTCGTCGCCGTATTCGCGGAGCTGGTCGCCATATTCGCGGAGCTGGTCGCCATATTCGCGGATGTGGTCGCCATATTCGCGGAGGTAGGCGGAGCCTGACTCTTCGCCGTGTTCGCGGACCTGGTCGCCGTATTCGCGGAGGTGGGCGGAGCCTGACTCGTCGCCATATTCGCGGACCTGGTCGACGTATTCGCGGGGGTGGTTGCCATATTTGCGGAGGTGGGCGGAAACTGACTCGTCGCCGTATTCGCGGAGCTGGTCTCCACATTCGCGGAGCTGGTCTCCATATTCGCGGATGTGGGCGGAGCCTGACTCGTCGCCGTATTCACGGATGTGGTCGCCATATTCGCGGGGATGGGCGGAGCCTGACTTGTCGCCGTATTCGCGGAGCTGGTCTCCATATTCGCGGGTGTGGTCGCCATATTCGCGGATGTGGGCGGAGCCTGACTCGTCGCTGTATTTGCGGACCTGGTCGCCGTATTCGCGGGGGTGGGCGGAGCCTGACTCATCGCCAGCATCACGGGTGAAGACGAATCCCCTGACGGCCACGCCCGCGGCGGCGGCGGAGTGGGACCCCGCGTCGGCGCTTCAGGGCGGGTTTGGACCCGCGTGGATTCATTTTCGGAGGCCGCCGTGGCGGTGTAGACGCCGACAGCCTCCCTCGGGGACGGAGGGGACGCGGGCGGGAATTCGCGGGTGTGGACCGCGTTTTCTGAGTCGCCCCAGAGTCCGCCCCCCGTGTCGGGAGCGGAGCCCGAGACGCTGACGGCCATTTCTTTCCGACCCGAGCCGGGAGCAGGAAGTGCCCCCCGGACCCCAACGCGGGAATCGAGGATTTCAGACGCGGTTGTGGCGACGCCCGCCGTCCCAGTGACCCCGCCGGGGTCGCGGGTTCTCGGGGTCACCGTCCCAGGCCAGAGGCCGCGTGGGTCGGCCGCGGGTGCCGTCGAGGCCGGAGGCCGCGGTTTCGGGAGCCTCCTCCCGTTCTTCCTCCGTGGGGGCCCCCGGGGCGCGGGTTCGGTACCCGGCGCCTCCATGTCGGGCCCTTCTGGAACAGTCGACAAGGGAAAAAGGCCAGAGGTAGGAGCTGCGGAAGTTGTCGCCGGGTCTGCTGATGTCTTTGCGGCTGGTGGAATATTAGGTGGTGGAGAAGAAGGAGAAGGAGAAGAAGAAGAAGAGGAGGAAGAGGAGGAGGAGGAGGAGGAAGAAAAGGAGGAGGAAGAAAAGGAGGACGTCGTCTCTACTATGGCCAGGGTTGGCTGAGCAGGAAGACTTCTCACTAGGTCTGACGTCTTTGTAGCTGGTGGAGTATTAGATGGTGAAGAAGATGAAGATGAAGGAAAAGAAAAAGGAGGAGGAGAAGTAGAAAAAGAAGACGTCTTTGCTGTGGCTGGGTTTGGCCGAGTCGGGGGACTTGTCGCTGGTTCTGATGTCTTTGTGGCTGGTAGAATATTGGATGGTAGAGAAAAAGGAGAAGGAAGAGAAGAAGAGGAAGAGGAAGAGGAAGAGGAAGAAGAAGAAGAAGGGAAAGATGTCTCCCTTGTGGCCGGGGTTGGCCGAGTCACAGGACTTGTCACTGGGTCTGACCTCCTTGTAGCTGGTGGAATGTTAGACGGTGGAGAAAAAGGAGAAGAAAAAGCGGTTGCCTCCGCAGCGGCTTGCTTTGGCCCAGCCGAGGTACTTGTCACTTGGTCTTTTGATGTTTTTGTGGCTGGTGGAATATTAGATGGTGGAGAAGAAGCAGGAAAATAAGGAGAAGAAAAAGACATAGAGAGAAAAGAAGACGCCTCCGCTGTGGCCTGTGTTGGCCGAGCCGGTGGAATATTATGTGGTAGAGATAAAGACGAAGATGTCTCTGCTACGGCCGGGGTTGGCCTCTGGCGATGGCGGGCCTTGTCGGGGCGAGGCTTCCGCTTCCCGCCGTGTCTCCTTCGAGAGTGCGCAGTGGTCGGCGCCGCCGTGGTGGCCAGGACGGCGGGCGTCGTGCCCCGGTCCCGGCCTCCGGGTCTTAGGCGTCTCCGGGATTTCTCCTCTTTCCTCTTTTTCGCCACGGGGACACGGTGGGTGCTCGGACTCGTTTCCGACAGCTGGACTCCGCCGTCGGCCCACGAGGTGGGCGATGGAGAAACCTGGGTGGAGGTCTGACCCTCATCAGGTGATAAATCAGCCGGCGGCTCCTCCGCCGGGGAGGCGGTATACGATGGCGGCTCATATTTGTCCGTCGCGAGTTCGCCGGCTACGTCCGGAGTCGAGGACGGCTCGTAAGGCTCCGGGATCCAGGACGAGTCGACTTCCGCGGGCGTCAGCTCGTCCGTCAGAGACGCTTCGGCCGAGGACTCTTCAACCGGGGCCGAAAACACCGACGGGGGGGACGCGGCCGGCGAAACCGCCGCCGCCGTCGATACCGAGCTCCTCGAAGTCGGAGAAGCGGCGGTTTCGAGGGCCCGGGACGGATTCTTGCCCCGGACTCGGGCTAAGATATCCGCCCAGCGCTCGGGATTGATCTGCTTGTTGACCACGTTGATCCGGCGCCGGGATTCGAACCCCCGGCGGCCCTCGGCCGCGCGCGTCTCCGCGGCCTCCCTCCCCGGCTGCTTCCAGATCTTGGGCTTCTTCCGCTTCCGTTTCTCGGTCTCGGTGTCGAGGAGCACCCGTTGGTCCTGGGGGCGCGGGGCGCTCTTTGCAGAGTGCTCCCCGTCGTCGCGCTCGTCCTTTCCGACGCCGGATCCCTCGTCGGCCTCCGCCTCCGCCGCGGAGGCCGGGCTGGGCCGGCGGCCTCTTTTGGAGGAGGCTTTCCTGGGGCCTTTCTTGAGGTTGAGCACGACGGACAGGGAGTCCGCCCCGTGTTCGTTGACGGCCACGCACCGGTAGAGGCCGCCGTCGCCGGCGCGGAGTTTGGGGAGCGACAGGGTCCCGTTGGGCAGCACCGAGGCGCGGGACGAGTTGGCCGTGCCGTCCAGGAGCTGGCGGCCGGGGAGGACCCAGCTCAGCTGGGCGTCGGGCACGGCCAGCGCCGGGCAGGGAAGCAGAGCCGATTCTCCCGGGCTCCTGTCCATGAACATGGTATGCCCTTTCATGAAGATGGTATGCCTGTCGCTGAACATGGTATGCCCGCCGATGAACATGGTATGCCCGACTCTTTCTCCTTCTTCCTCCTCCTCCTCCTCCTCCTCAGGAATCGCTTGGCCGGTGGGACTTAACACCAGCACCCGGTGCACCACGCTGTCCATCTCGTCCTGGACCCGCGCTACGCACCGATACAGACCCGAGTCCGACGGCTCGGCGGACTCGATCCTCAACCTTCTCCCGCCGCCGCCGTCGCCGCCGACGACGACAGAGACTCCGCCGCGCCGGCCGCCGGGGCTCAGGACGGAGCCGTCCGGAAGCACCCAGGAGATCTCCGGGGCGTCGGACGCCTCGACGTCGCAGCGCAGCTCGCACGGGCTCCCCTCCAGGACCGTGTGGACGCTCGGCGTCGACCCGTCGGCCTCGATCATGACCCAGCCGGGAGGCCGGGCCAGCAGCGCGTCTGTGGCGGAGATGGTCCGCGAATACCGGGAGCGGTAGGCCAGCAGGACTCTGTCGGCGGTGCTCCGGCGGCGGTCGAACTGGACGTCGAGGGCCGGCTGCGCGAGCCACTCGGGGCGCGCCCGGATCCAGGCTCGGACGCCCGTGTAGTACAGAGCGTCGGAGCCGGCGTGCTGGCGGTAGAGACGGGCGGCGCCATCGTCGTCGGAGCCGGTTTCGCGGTGTAGACGGACGGGGACCTCGCTGTAGTAGGCGATCAGTTTCCACAGCTTCTCGTAGATGTCGCGGGTCACGGGGCACTCGAGGTCAAGGGTCAGGGCGGCGTCCACGGCCACCTCCAGCGGCCCCGTGTGGTTGAGGCGGACGTCGGAGGGCGCGTCCGGCCGCCCCGCGCCACACGCCAGGGCCACCGCGTTACCGTGCTCGTCCGTCAGGTTCAGGGACACGTTCCAGGGCCGGGTGTAGACGCCCAGCAGGGTGTAGACGCCGTCGTCGTCGTCGGGCTCCTCGGCCTCGTTTTCCTGCGGCTCCTGGACGCGGCTACGATTCTGCCTCAGAGGAGACTCGATGACCGGCCTCCGGCAGGCGACGTCCGCCGCCCTCTGGATCTCCCAGCCTCGGAGCAGCCGCGGGCTGGCGCAGACCGGGCACAGCTGGCCGCCCTCGTACGCCTTGTCTTTCTTGCACTTGAGGATTCCTGGCGTGGAAAAAATTTAAAAAAAAATAATGAAAATAAATAGGAAAAATTAAAAATACATAAATAAAATAAATCAAAAATAAATTAAATAAAATATAAAATAAAATCGTAGGTAAGAGAAGCCGGGCGTGGAACAGGGTCTTGCTGAGGGCTTCCAGGTCCCCGGGGGAGGCCGAGGGTCTCTTTGCTAACTCTCTGAGGGTTCCCAGGTCCTCCCGGGAGGCCTAGGGTCCCTTAGCTGAGTGCCTGAGGGTTTCTAGGTCTCCCTGAGTAGCCGAGGGTCTCTTTCCTGACTCTCTGAGGGTTTCCAGGCCCCCCGAGGGTCTCTTTGCTCATTGATTGAGGGTTTCCAGGCCCCCGGGGGTCTCTTTCCTAGCTCTCTGAGGGTTTCCAGGCCCCTCAATGAGGGTTTCCAGGCCCCCCGGGGGTCTCTTTCCTAGCTCTCTGAGGGTTTCCAGGCCCCCCCAGGGGTCTCTCTGCCCAGCGATTGGGGGTTTGTTTCCAGGCCCCCCCCAGGGTCTCTCTGCCCAGTGATTGAGGGTTTCCAGGCCCCCCAGGGTCTCTCTGACCAGTGATTGAGGGTTTCCAGGCCCCCAGAGGTTCTCTTTGCTCAGTGATTGAGGGTTTCCAGCCCCCCCGGGGGTCTCTCTGCCCAGCGATTGAGGGTTTCCAGGCCCCCCGGGGGTCTCTTTCCTAGCTCTCTGAGGGTTTCCAGGCCCCCCAGGGGTCTCTCTGCCCAGCGATTGAGGGTTTCCAGGCCCCCCGGGGGTCTCTTTCCTAGCTCTCTGAGGGTTTCCAGGCCCCTCAATGAGGGTTTCCAGGCCCCCCGGGGGTCTCTTTCCTAGCTCTCTGAGGGTTTCCAGGCCCCCCCAGGGGTCTCTCTGCCCAGCGATTGGGGGTTTGTTTCCAGGCCCCCCCCAGGGTCTCTCTGCCCAGTGATTGAGGGTTTCCAGGCCCCCCAGGGTCTCTCTGACCAGTGATTGAGGGTTTCCAGCCCCCCCGGGGGTCTCTCTGCCCAGCGATTGAGGGTTTCCAGGCCCCCCGGGGGTCTCTTTCCTAGCTCTCTGAGGGTTTCCAGGCCCCCCCAGGGGTCTCTCTGCCCAGCGATTGAGGGTTTCCAGGCCCCCCGAGGGCCGTCCATACCCGCGCCGCCCCGGGCCCAGCCCCGCAGCCAGCCCAGGGCGCAGGCGCAGGCCCAGGGGTTGCCGTGCAGCGAGAGGCTCTCGAGCAGGGGCAGCGCTCCCGGCAGGCGGCGCGGCAGGGTCCGGAGCCGGTTGTGCGCCAGGTAGAGGTGGCGCACGGTGGAGACGGGCAGCGGCGCGGGCAGCGTGGACAGCGCGTCCGGGTGCAGCCGGCGCAGCGCGTTGCCCTCCAGGTGCAGCAGCCGCAGCGACAGCAGCCCCCAGAAGGCGCGCGGGTGGATCCACTCGAGCCCGTTGTGGTCCAGGTGCAGCCGCAGCAGGCCGTGTAGACCGCGCAGCGCCTCGCCGCCCAGCGCGCGCAGCTTGTTGTAGCTGAACTTGAAAACCTGCGCGGGAGGGGGCACGGAGAGAGGACGTCAGAGGCGGCGGGCGGAGGGCGGCAGAGACCCTCGGCACCCGAGCGGGACCCGGATGCGAATTTTTTTTTTTTTTTTTTGGCGGTGTACGGGGGACAATTGGACTCGGAGCTGCACCCCCGGCCCTATTTTTTACTCTTTCTTTATTTTATTTATTCATTTAATTATTTTTTATGTATTTTGCGGGTCTGGGGAGGGAACCCAGGGGGCATTTGGCCTCTGAGTCACACCCCCCAGCCCTATTTTTATTCTTTCTTTCTTTCATTTATTTATATTTATTTTTATTTATTGATTGATTGGTTGATTGATTTTTGCGGGTCTGGGGAGGGAACCCAGGGGGCATTTGGCCTCCGAGCTGCACCCCCGGCCCTATTTTCATTCTTTTATTTATTTATTTATTTATATTTATTTATTTTTACATATTTATTTTTATTGATTGATTGCTTGGTTGATTGATTGATTTTGCGGGTCTGGGGAGGGAACCCAGGGGGCATTTGTCCTCTGAGTCACACCCCCCAGCCCTATTTTTATTCTTTCTTTCACTTATTTATTCTCATTTATTTTTATTGATTGATTGATTGGTTGCTCGATTGATTTTGCGGGTCTGGGGAGGGAACCCAGACGCATTTGACCTCCGAGCTGCCCCCCCTACCACCTATTTTTTATTCTTTATATCTTTATTTTATTTATTTACTTTTATTTATTTATTTTGCGGGTCTGGGGGAGGGAACCCAGGGGGCATTTGGACCTCTGAGCTGCACCCCTAGCCCTATTTATCTATTCTTTTTAAAATTTTATTTATTTATTTATTTATTTGCAGTGCCGGGGATGGACCCCAGGGGCATTCTACCTCCGATCTGCAACCCCCAGCCCTATTTTTATTCTATTTATTTATTTATCATTTATTTTGCCTTACTGGGGAGGGAACCCAGAGGCATTCGACCTCCGTGCCGCACCCCCCCCCCCACACCCAGGCCTAATTTTTATTCTTTTCATCTCTGTTTATTTAATTTTATTTCTTTTGCGGGTCTGGGGATGGATGGAGCCCAGGAGCATTCTTCCTCCGAGTTATTTTTTTTTATTCCTTTTTTTTTTTTTAAACCGGGTCTCAGTGAGCTGCCGAGGGTCTCGCTAAGTGGCCGAGGCCGGCCTCGAACCGGGGTCCTCCCGTCTCAGCCTCCCGAATGCCCGGATGACCAGCGCTTGCCTTTTAGGTTAGAAAATAAATTATAAAGAAATGAAAAAAATATAGGAGAGCGCGCAGCGCGCGTCCCGGGCCCCTGGGCGGGCACAAGAGCGCGCGCGGTCCCCTCCCGGGTCCGCGGTACCTGCAGCGCGCCCAGGTCGCGCAGGGCGCCGGCCGGGATCTCGGAGATCTCGTTCCCGTGCAGCAGGAGCAGCTCCAGCCGGGCGAGGCCCGCGAAGGAGGAGGCCGACAGGGCCCGGATGCTGTTGAACCTGAGAGAGGACAAAAGAATAATAATTAAAAAATAGAGATGAGTATTAAAAATAGAAAATAAAACAGAAATGAATATTAAAAATAGAAAATAAAACAGAAATGAATATTAAAAATAGAAAATAAAACAGAAATGAATATTAAAAATAGAAAATAAAACAGAAATGAATATTAAAAATAGAAAATAAAATAGAAATGAATATTAAAAATAGAAAATAAAATAGAAATGAATATTAAAAATAGAAAATAAAATAGAAATGAATATTAAAAATAGAAAATAAAACAGAAATGAATATTAAAAATAGAAAATAAAACAGAAATGAATATTAAAAATAGAAAATAAAATAGAAATGAATATTAAAAATAGAAAATAAAACAGAAATGAATATTAAAAATAGAAAAATAAAAGAGAGAGAGAAAAAGAAGTAAGTGGATAAAAATAAAAAATAGATATGAATATTAAAATAGAAAAATGAAATAGAGAAAGAAAAAGAAAGTAAATAAAAATAAAATGGAAATGAATATTAAAATGGAAAAAGAAAGTAGAAAAAGAAAGTAAATAAAAATAAAAATAAATACTAAAATAGAAGTAAAAGTACAATACATAAATAAAATAAAAATAAATGAATAAATAAAAATAAATAATAAAATAAAAATAAATAGTAAAATAAAAATAAATACTAAAATAGAAGTAAAAGTACAATACATAGATAAAATAAAAATAAATAAATAAAAATAAATAATAAAATAGAAGTAAAAGTACAATACATAAATAAAATAAATAAATAAAAATAAATAATAAAATAAGAATGAATAAAGAAAATAAAAATAAATAATAAAATAGAAGTAAAAGTACAATACATAAATAAAATAAATAAATAAAAATTAATAATAAAATAAGAATGAATAAAGAAAATAAAAATAAATAATAAGAATGAATACAGAAAATAAAAATAATGAATAAAATACAAATAAAAAATAAATACATAAATGATAAAAGTACAATAAAATACAAATAAATAAAAATAAATACATAAATGATAAAAGTACAATACATAAATAAAGTAAAAATAAATAAATATAATAAAATAAAAATAAATAACGAAATAAGAATGAATAAATGAAATAAAAATCATAAATAAAGTAAAAATAAGGAATAAAATAAAAATAATAAAATAAAAATGAAATTCATAATAAAATAAAAGTAAAATACATAAATAAAATAAAAATGAATAATAAAAAATAATAAGACAATAAATTAGGAAAATAGGCAGGCGGGCAGGGGCGGCTGGGTGTCCAGAGCCCCGGCCTCCCCGCGCCGACACCGACCCCAGGTTGATCCTCTCCACGCGCGCGGCGATGCCGGCGGGCACGGCGGGCAGCGAGCGGAAGGTGCAGTGGACCTCGCTGGGCACGAAGCAGGTGCAGGGCCGCGGGCAGCCGGCGGCGCCCAGGGCGCGGGCCGGGGGGGCGGCCAGGACCGCGGACAGCGCCGAGGACAGGACCACGGCCAGGGCCGCGGACGGCGGGCGGGCGCCAAGCGGGGCCATGGCGAGGGCGGCCTGCGGGAGACAGCGGTCAGGGCCCGGGGACACGCGGAGACGCTCGCTCGGCCATCCGCCCGTCCGTCCATCCATCCATCCATCCGTCCACTCATCCATCCGTCCACTCATCTATCCATCCACTTATCCATCATCCACTTATCCATCATCCACTTATCCATCCATCCTCTTATCCATCCATCCACTCATCCATCCATCCACTTATCCATCATCCACTCATCCATCATCCACTCATCCATCCGTCCATCCATCCACTTATCCATCCATCCACTTATCCATCCATCCACTTATCCACCCACTTATCTATCCATCCACTTATCCATCCATCCACTCATCCATTCATCCACTCATTAATCCATCCACTTATCCATCCATCCATCCACTTATCCATCCATCCACTTATCCATCCATCCACTTATCCATCATCCACTCATCCATCATCCACTCATCCATCCGTCCACTCATCCATCCGTCCATCCATCCACTCATCCATCCATCCACTCATCCATCCATCCACTTATCCATCCATCCACTCATCCATCCATCCACTTATCCATCCATCCACTTATCCATCCATCCACTTATCCATCCATCCACTCATCCATCCATCCACTTATCCATCCATCCACCCATCCATCCACTCATCCATCATCCACTCATCTATCCATTCATCCATCCACTCACCCATCCATCCACTTATCCATCCATCCACTCATCTATCCATCCACTTATCCATCCATCCACTCATCCATCCATCCATCCATCCACTTATCCATCCATCCACTCATCCATCCATTCACTCATCCATCCATCCACTCATCCATCCATCCACTTATCCATCCATCCACTTATCCATCCATCCACTTATCCATCCATCCACCCATCCATCCACTCATCTATCCATCCACTCATCCATCCATCCACTCATCCATCCATCCACTCATCCATCCATCCACTTATCCATCCATCCACTTATCCATCCATCCACTTATCCATCCATCCACTCATCCATCCATCCACTCATCCATCCATCCACTTATCCATCCATCCACTCATCCATCCATTCACTCATCCATCCATCCACTTATCCATCCATCCACTTATCCATCCATCCACTCATCCATCCATCCACTCATCCATCCATCCATCCACTTATCCATCCATCCACTTATCCATCCATCCACTCATCCATCCATCCACTTATCCATCCATCCACTTATCCATCCATCCACTTATCCATCCATCCACTCATCCATCCATCCATCCACTCATCCATCCGTCCACTCATCTATCCATCCACTTATCCATCATCCACTCATCTATCCATCCACTTATCCATCTATCCACTCATCCATCATCCACTTATCCATCATCCACTCATCTATCCATCCACTCACCCATCCATCCACTTATCCATCCATCCACTCATCTATCCATCCACTTATCCATCCATCCACTCATCCATCCATCCATCCATCCACTCATCCATCCATCCACTTATCCATCCATCCACCCATCCATCCACTCATCTATCCATCCACTCATCCATCCATCCACTTATCCATCCATCCACTTATCCATCCATCCACTTATCCATCCATCCACTCATCCATCCATCCACTCATCCATCCATCCACTTATCCATCCATCCACTCATCCATCCATTCACTCATCCATCCATCCACTCATCCATCCATCCACTTATCCATCCATCCACCCATCCATCCACTCATCTATCCATCCACTCATCCATCCATCCACTCATCCATCCATCCACTCATCCATCCATCCATCCACTTATCCATCCATCCACTTATCCATCCATCCACTCATCCATCCATCCACTTATCCATCCATCCACTTATCCATCCATCCACTTATCCATCCATCCACTCATCCATCCATCCGTCCACTTATCCATCCGTCCACTCATCTATCCATCCACTTATCCATCATCCACTTATCCATCATCCACTCATCTATCCATCCACTTATCCATCCATCTACTTATCCATCCATCCACTTATCCATCCATCCACTCATTCATTCATCCACTCATCCATCCATCCACTTATCCATCCACTTATCCATCCATCCACTCATTCATTCATCCACTCATCCATCCATCCACTTACCCATCCATCCACTTATCCATCCATCCACTCATTCATTCATCCACTCATCCATCCATCCATCCACTTATCCATCCATCCACTCATCAATCATCCACTCATCCATCCATCCACTTATCCATCCATCCACTTATCCATCCATCCACCCATCCACCCACTCATCTATCCATCCACTTATCCATCCATCTACTTATCCATCCATCCACTCATCCATCCGTCCACTCATCCATCATCCACTCATCCATCATCCACTTATCCATCATCCACTTATCCATCCGTCCACTTATCCATCCATCCACTTATCCATCCATCCACTCATCCATCCATCCACTTTATCCACTCATCCATCCATCCACTCATCTATCCATCTACTTATCCATCCATCCACTTATCCATCATCCACTCATCCATCATCCACTCATCCATCCGTCCATCCACTCATCTATCCATCTACTTATCCATCCATCCACTTATCCATCATCCACTTATCCACCCACTCATCCATCCATCCACTCATCCATCCATCCACTCATCCATTCATCCACTCATCCATCCATCCACTTATCCATCCATCCACTTATCCATCCATCCACCCATCCATCCACTCATCTATCCATCCACTTATCCATCCATCCACTTATCCATCCATCCACTCATCCATCCATCCACTTATCCATCCATCCACTCATCCATCCATCCACTTATCCATCCATCCACTTATCCATCCATCCACTTATCCATCCATCCACTCATCTATCCATCCACTTATCCATCTATCCACTTATCCATCCATCCACTTATCCATCCATCCACTCATCTATCCATCCACTTATCCATCCATTCATCCATCTATCCATCCATCCACTTATCCATCCATTGATCCACTTATTCAACCATCCACTTATCCATCCATCCATCCGGTTATCCATCGACCCACTTATCCATCCATCTACTTATACATACACTTATCCTCCATCCAATCATCCATCCACTTATCCATCCATCCACTTATGCATCCAATTATCCATCCATCCACTTATTCATCCATTCACTTATCCATCCATCTGTCCACTTATCCATCCATCCACTCATCCATCCATCCACTTATCCATCCATCCACTCATCCATCCATCCACTTATCCATCCATCCACTCATCCATCCATCTACTTATCCATCCATCCACTTATCCATCCATCCATACAATTATCCATCCATTTATCCACTTATCCATCGACCCACTTATCCATCCATCCATCCAGTTATCCATCCACTTATCCATCAATCCACTTATCCATCCACCTACCCACTTATCCATCCATCCACTTATCCATCTATCCAATTATTTTTCCACCCAATTATCCATCCATTTACTTATCCAATCATCCATCCACTTATCCATCCATCCCATTATCCATCCATCCACTCACACATCCATCCACTTATCCACCCACTTATCTATCCATCCACTTATGTATCCATCCATCCATCCATTTATCCACTTATCCATCCATCCACTTATCCATCCATCAACTTTTCCATCCATCCATCGACTTATCCATCCATCCACTCTCTTATCCATCTACTCATCCATCCATCCACTTATCCATCCATCTATCCTCTTGTCCATCCATCCATCCATCCATCCATCCATCCATCCATCCATCCATTTATCCACTTATCCATCCATCCACTAATCCTACCATCTACTCATCCACCCATCCACTTATCCATCCATCCACTTATCCACCCACTTATCTATCCATCCACTTATGTATCCATCCATCCATCCATTTATCCACTTATCCATCCATCAACTTTTCCATCCATCTATCCTCTTGTCCATCCATCCATCCATCCATCCATCCATCCATCCATCCATCCATTTATCCACTTATCCATCCATCCACTAATCCTACCATCTACTCATCCACCCATCCACTTATCCATCCATCCACTTATTCATCCATCCACTTATCCATCCATCCACTTATCCATCCATCTACCCATCCACTTATCCATCCATCCACTTATTCATCCATCCACTTATCCATTCACTCACTTATCCATCCAACCACTTATCTATCCATTTATCCACTTATCCATCCATGCACTTATCCATCCATGCACTTATCCATCCACTTATTCATTCACCCACTTATATAAACTAATAAAATACAATAAAGATAATACAGTAAAATAATTAAAAAATAAAGCAATTAAAATAATAAAATAATATTATAATTAAGGATTATAAACCTAAATAATTAAAAAATTTAAATATCCAAAATAATTAAGCAATTAAAGATAATACAATAAAATAATTAATTAAAAATAATAAAGCATTAAAAAAATAAGATATGATTAACGATAATAAAATTAAAAGATTAATAATGATAAAGTAATAATATAGTTAAAGAAATAACAAAATGATTAAAAATAATAAAATAATAATATTGTTAAAAATAACACAAAATGATGAAAAATAACGAAATGATTAAAAATATCAAAATAAAACCTAATCAAAGATAATAAACTAAAATAATTGAAAATAATAAGATAAAATATATTAAACACTGCACTATAATAAATGATAAAATAAAATGATTAAAAATGAGATATTGAAAAATTACACAATAAAGCTATAATAAATATCATAAAATAAAATATAATAAATATAATAAACATAATAAAATAAATATAATAAAATATAATAAAATATAATATAAAAAAGATGAGAAAATAATAAAAATAATACCACCGGATGCCATGATTTAAAATAACATAATCGAAAACGATAAAATACAATAATTAATTTTAATTTTTATAATTAAAAGTTATTTTAAAAAATCATGAGGATGAAAAATCCGGGCTCGATCATAATTACAATAATTAAAACCACCCGGGGCAGTTCCTCCGCTCCTGCACGCTCTGCCAACCTCCCAGCGAGCCCCGCGCCCGCCCGGCGCTCTCCTCCCCGCCCCGCCCGCGAGCTCGGCCTCCTCCCGCCAGCTCGGGGGAGCACTGTTTTGGGAGTCCGGAGCTCCCCGGAGAGGACTCCGCGAGGCCTCCCGCCGGGGCAGGACGGAGTCCCGGGCCTCCTTTCTGGTCTGAAAATAAAAAAAAAAAACCTTGGCCTGAGCCCCGCTGGGGGCTCCAGCCTCTTCCCTCCCTCCCTCGCTGCTGCTTCCCCCCCCCCCCCCCCCGAGACCCTCGGCACCCGCCTGAGACCCCCGCGCTCACCTGGCCCGGGGCGGCCGCGAATGGCGGGTCCCGGCGGGCGTCAGCGCCGCGAATGCGCGGGAAACATGGCGCGGCCTCCGCCGGGGCCTCCGCGGGTAGAGGCTGCGAGGCCGCGAGGCCGGGGCACTGAGCGTCTACACCGCCGGCCCCGCGCTTTTATGGACCCGGAGTCCACGCCTCAGCCCCACCCCGGGGCGAGGCCGCGGCTGCCGCCGACGGTCGCCACCTGGGAGCTCATGGTTTTGCAAAAAGTAAAATAAAATTGAATTAAATTTAAATATTTTTTAAAAAAAGTTTTGCAAAAAAAACAAAAATTTAATAAAATTATTTAAAAAATATCCGGATAAAATGAAACAGAACGCAAAATGTTTAAAAATAAAATAAAATATAAAATAATAAAAAGCTCGGAGCTCCGGGGAAGCAGCTGCTTGCTGCTCAGGCGTCTGCAGAGACCAGAGGGGAATTTTTTATTTATTTTTTTTAATTTTTTTTTTTTTTTAGGAAAAAAAAAATAAAAAATAAAAAGCATCCGGGTTGGGGCGGCTCCAAAAAAAAAAAAAAAAAAAATTTAATCGTCCTCGGGGATCCCGGAGCCCCCGCCCTCCCTGCGGCCGCCGGGGGAAAAAAAAATAAAAAATAAAATAAAATATAAAGAAAAAATTAAAATAAAGAAGCCGGGGCGGCGGCGCCGCTGCTGCCTCCGAAGACGCCAGAGACAAGAAACTTGAGCCGCCTCCGGGCAAAAAAATAGTAATAAAATAAAATAAAAAATATAAAAATACTGGGAACGACCCTGGGAGCCCGGCCAAGAAAAATCTAAAAGAGGATTAGTGGCCCGGGCCGGACAAAGTGCGTGTTTATATTTATTTATATTTAATTCTTTTTTTTTTTTTAATTTTTTTGGTCTGGTATCTGTCTCTCTTGAGCTGCAGCTCGCCACCTCCCCGGTTTTATTTTTATTTTATTTAATTTTTAATTTTTTTTTTATTTTTGGAAAACGTAGGTAGTCCCGCTGGGGTGCCGAGGGTCTCTGCGCTGAGTTCCTGGCTCTGTGAGATGGGGTCACGGGTTAGGCTTAATGTATATGAAATATAACATACGATTTTTATAAAAGAGTATAAAAAAACTCGTAAATCATTGCAGATAAAAAATATAAAATATAACATACGTATTTATAAAAATGTATAAAAATTTTTATAAATCAGTAGAGATAAAAAAGAATATAAAATATAACATACGTACTTATAAAAAAGTATAAAGTATTCAAAAACCAGTACAGATGAAAAAGAATACAAAGTATAACATACGTATTTATAAAAAGGTAAAAAATTCATAAATCATTATAGATAAAAACGAATATATGTGGATGATGTGTATTAAAAAAAAAACCCCATAAATCAGCGCAGAGGCAAAAAAGAGCAACAAAAACCTGAAAATCATCTCGAATTCGAAAAAATAACACGCAGATGACGTGGACAAGAGTCTAAAAATCATCGCGGATTCAAAGAGTAAAAAAATTCATGAATAATTTCGGATTCAAAACGCAATATAGAGACAAAATGTATAAAAATAACATACAGGTAACATGTATAGAAATTCATAAATATTCACAAATACATAATGTGTAGATAAAATGTACAAAAATCCGTAAATCATTAAAGATTCAAGAGCTTAATATATCGATAATGTGTATAAAAATTCATAAATCATTATGATTCAAAGCATAATATATAGGTTCAATGGACAAAAAATTCATGAATAATTTCGGATTCACAACGCAATATAGAGATAAAACGTACAGAAATCCATAAACCAGCCACGAATCCCGAGCATAATATATGAATAAAATGTACGAAAATCCCTAAAACATTACGGATTCCACGACAGTAAATTAAAAAAAAAATAATAAAAGTCACTTATTCCAGTCACAAAAGTAAATAGTTTTTTTTTTTTTAGGGAAATCATGTGTTTTTTAAATTATTTTAATTTTTAATTATTTTAATTTTAAACTATTTTAATTATTTTATTTTTAATTATTTTAATTATTTTATTTTTAATTATTTTAATTTTATTTTTAATTATTTTTAATTTTAATTATTTTAGTTATTTTATTTTTAATTATTTTAATTATTTTATTTTTAATTATTTTAATTGTTTTATTTTTAATTGTTTTTAATTATTTTTAATTTTAATTATTTTAGTTATTTTATTTTTAATTATTTTAATTATTTTATTTTTAATTATTTTAATTTTATTTTTAATTATTTTTAATTTTAATTATTTTAGTTATTTTATTTTTAATTATTTTAATTGTTTTTAACCGGCCTCCAGCCTGCGCTCTTGGCATTTGGAAATAATTAGGGGTCGGTCGACGATTGGGAAAATCAAGAAGGGGGTGGGTTCAAAAGATTCGCAGGAGCCAATCACGCGCGGGAGAAAGGTGATTGACAGGCGGGAGCACCAATGACCGCGTCGGGGACGGAGCGACGCGCCTGGATGACCAACCGAGTGGCGGCTGGAATCCAAGCCCGGGAAAAATTTAAAAAAGAAAAAAGTAGCATTTTGAGGCGTCTTGATTGAGTGGTTTTTCAGAGACGCGAAAGCGCGAGAAGAAGGAAAAAAAAAGGGGATCGCGACTCACACTCAGGGTGGAAAATTCAGATGCCTGATGGGCACAACTTAGGCGGGGAAACATTGATCTGCTTACTGATATTTTTTATTTTATTATTTTATTAATTTATTTTTATTTTATTTTTAATATTTTATTATTTTATTTATTTTTATTTTATTATTTATTTTATTTATTATTATTTTATTATTTTATTTACTTATTTTTATTTTATTGTTTTATCTATTTGTTTTATTATTTAATTAATTAATTAATTTTTATTTTATTATTTTATTTATTTTTATTTTATTATTTTATTTATTTTTATTTTATTATTTTATTTATTTTTATTTTATTATTTTATTTATTTTTATTTTATTATTTTATTTATTTTTATTTTATTATTTTATTTGTTTTTATTTTATTATTTTATCTATTTATTTTATTATTTTATTTATTTATTTATTTTTATTATTTTATTTATTTATTTTTATTTTATTATTTTATTTATTTATTTTTATTTTATTATTTTATTTATTTATTTTTATTTGATTATTTATTTATTCATTTTATTTATTTATTTATTTTTATTTTATTATTTTATTTATTTATTTTTATTTTTATTTTTTATTTTATTTTTATTTTATTATTTTATTATTTTATTATTTTATTAATTATTATTATTGTTTATTTTTATTTTTTATTTTATTATTTTATTATTTTATTATATTTGTTTTTATTTTATTATTTTATTTTTATTATTTTATTTATTTTTATTTATATTTTTTATTTATTCTTTTCCGGGGCGTGTAAAGTGGCCCGAAGCACATGTCCGGGCTCCATCCAGAAAGTTGGTGCACGTCTTGGAAGACAGAGAGAGGCAAGAAAAAATAAAGCCAAATTTTAAATTAAAAAAAAAAATTTAAAAAATAAAAATAAATAAAGACTTTGTTGGAAAAAAAAAAATCTCAATGTTTTTCTTTTCTCTTTTCCTGTCTCGTCTTCATTCCTTGCCCGGCCTTCTATTTATTTACCTAGGGGCTTCTGGGGGATTTGTTATAATTTCCTTCTCGATTTCCTCCCGAGGTCTCTTCCCGTGGACTCGGAGTCGACGTTCTTTTTTATGAGTTTTCTGTTTGTTTCGAAAATCAAAAAAGAAAAAAGAGAAAAAAAAACATGAAAAACAGTTAAAGGACTTTTTTTTTTAATTTGGGTTTTTTTTTTTTTTAAGGACTGTTTTTTTTTTTTAATTTTTTTTTTTTTTTTTAAGGTTTCTTTTCGGGGCTCTTTATTCATCCAGGGCTAAATTAGAGGCTGACGCGGCAAAGCAGCCGTCGGGGATAATTTTCTCTAAAAAGATGAAAGTTTTTCGTAATTACAGGTCTGCGCGGTATTGGGCGGCGGGGAGGGGAGGCCCGGGCCCAGCGGATCTCGGTAAAATAAAACCGGAGTTTTCTCATGTGAGCGAGGGACCAAGGTAGTTGGGAAATTTATAATAATAATTTTATTTATTAATGATGTGCCCGCCGGGCGCGGCGGCGGCGCGCGCTCGTCATCCGGGCACTCGGGAGGCCGAGACCGGAGGACCGCGGTTCGAGGCCGACCTCCGCTACTTAGCGAGGCCCTCGGCCACTCAGGGAGACCCGGTTTCAAAATAAAGGATAAAAAATAGGGCTGGGGGCGTAGGTCAGAGGTCAAAGGCCCCTGGGTTCCAGCCCCAGGCCACTGAGACCTTGTTTTTAATTTAAAAAAAAAATAATAGGTTCAATTTCTAGGACCAAAAATAATTAATAATGACGGTAAAGATGATGACAATAATAAATAAAAGCAATTAAAAATGAAAATAATTAAAACACTTAAACATAATTAAAAATGAAAATAAAGTAATTAAAAATGAAAATAATTAAAAATGAAAATAATAAGTAATTTAAAATGAATATAATTAAAATCATTTAAAACAATTTAAAATGAAAAAAACTAAAATAATTAAAAATAGAAATAATGAATTTAAAATAATTAAAATAATTAAAATGAAAACAATTAAAAATGAAAAAACTAAAATAATTAAAAATAAAAATAATTAAAATAATTAAAAATGAAAATAATTAAAATAATTAAAAATGAAAATGATTAAAAGAAAATAATTAAAATAATTAAAAATAAAAATAATTAAAATGAAAATAATTAAAAATGAAAATAATGAAAATAATTAAAAATAAAAATAATTAAAATGAAAATAATTTAAAAAAATTAAAATAATTAAAGATAAAAATAATTAAAATGATTAAAAATAAAAATAATTAAAATGAAAATAAAGTAATTAAAAATGAAAATAAAATAATTTAAAATGAAAATAATTAAAGCAATTAAAAATGAAAATAGCCGGACGTGGTGGCGCACGCCTAGAATCCCCGCGCTTGGGAGGCTGAGACAGGAAGATGGCGCAGGTTCGAGGCCGGCCTCAGCTACTTAGGGAGGCCCTCGGCAACTCAGTGAGACCCTGTTTCCAAATAAAAAATAAAAAGTAGGGCCGGGGGTGGAGCTTGGAGGTCGAATGCCCCTGGGTTCCATGCCTAGAAGCAAAATAAATTAATTAATTAAAAAATAAAAAAAATTGAAACCTTGGCGAGCGCGGCCCGGCCCTTTCAATGGGGCGGAGCCCGCGGGCCTGGACTGACCCGACGGCGATGACGAGCGCGCCGCCGCCCGCGCTTCTGTTACCTGCTGTTCTATCCCCTCGTGATTATTATAATAACTATTATTCTATTCTGTTATTATGTAATACATTTAACATTTATATCGCTACATATTCAATATTTACATATTTATCCACCAAGTGGCTGTTTGAATATTTAATATTTATCGCACAATCTCAAGATATAATATTAAATATATGTATTTAATATCTGATATATAATATTTTAAATGATTTTTTTAAAAAAGGCTGGGGCTCCTAATCTTCTTTTTTTGTGATTTCCTCTCCTGTCCGTGGCGTAAAACGACAATTTCTCTTTCCAGAAACTTGTTCTTTCCAAACCGCAACAGTCAAATCCTCGCCAGAAATATTTTTCCTGCGGCCTCCAAGAGACCTGAAAAACTGCAGCCGAGTTGAGGAATCATTTTTTATTTTATTTTATTTTATTATTGTTATTGTTATTTTATTAATTTTTTATTTTATTTTAAAAATGATATTTTTATTTTATTTCGTTTTTAAAAGATTTTATAAATAATATTTTTATTTTATTTTGTTTTTAAAAGATTTTATAAATAATATTTTTATCTTATTTCATTATTTGAAGATTTTTAAAAATAATATTTATATTTTATTTCATTTTTTAAAGATTTAAAAATAATATTTTTATTTTATTTTGTTTTTTAAAGATTTAAAAAATAATATTTTTGTTTTATTTCGTTTTTTAAAGATTTAAAAAAACAACATTTTTGTTTTGTTCTTTAAAGATTTTAAAAATAATATTTTTATTTTATTTCGTTTTTTAAAGGAGCGTCCCCCGCCCTTTTTTTTTTTTTTTCCCAGAAAAGTTCATCTCGTTTATTTCCTTTTTATTGTAAATGTGACAGGTAGAAAAAAAAATTTTAAAAATTGTAAATGTGAGAGGTGGAAGAAAATAAAATAAATTTGTAAAGAAAATAAAATAAATTTGTGAGAGGTGGAAAAATAATTTTAAAAATGTGTAAATGTGAGAGGTACTTTTTTTTTGTATTATTTTTTTCTTCTTCCTTCCAGGGAAGGGCAATTCTGTGACCTTCAGCAAAGGGTCACGACTCATAAAATCTGAATTTCTTGGAGTCCCGCCCAGCGGGTTAAGAAAAATCTGGAAAACTCATTTTCTGTCTCTTCCGCCGAGCTACAGCCCCGGGGTCTATTTTATTTTGTTTTATTTTATTTTAAAATTTATCTTATTTATTTTTAATTTTGAAGCAAGGTCTCGCTCGGTGGCTGAGGGTCTCGTTGCTGAGAGGCCGAGGCTGGCATTTTGGCTAATTAAATGCATTTTTGCTAATTGATTGCAGTTTTTGCTATTATCTATAATTTTGCTAATTAATTGCATTTTTGCTAATTAACTGAATTTTTGCTAATTAATTGCATTTTTGCTAATTAATTGCAGATTTTGCTAATTAACTAGATTTTTGCTAATTAACTGAATTTTTGCTAATTAATTGCATTTTTGCTAATTAACTGGATTTTTGCTAATTAACTGGATTTTTGCTAATTAATTGCAGTTTTTCCTATCTAACAGGTTTTTGCTAATTAATTGCATTTTTGCTAATTGCATTTTTGCTAATTAATTGCAGTTTTTGCCAATTAACTAGATTTTTGCTAATTAATTGCATTTTGGCTATTTAACTGTATTTTTGCTAATTAATTGCATTTTTTGCTAATTAATTGCATTTTGCCAAATTAACTGCATTTTTGCTAATTAATTGCAGTTTTTGCTATTTACCTGGATTTTTGCGAATTAACTGCATTTTGGTTAATTAACTGCGTTTTTGCTAATTCGTTGCCTTTGGGCTACTTAGCTCGTTTTGGCCAATCCCCGCGTTCCTCCAGTCGCCGGTTTCCATAGTTACTCGACTCAGCGCAGCCGCAGAGCTTCCGGGGAACCAGGAGTCACAGGACGGAAGTTTAATTATCCTCTTAATTATCTTAATATTCAACATTTCTTTTCTTGATGTCCTATGTAAAAAAATAATAAAATAAAATAAATCCCAGCCCCTATTTTTTTTTATTTTTAATTTTAAGACAAGGTCTCGCTAGGTGGCTGAGGGTCTCTGCAAAGCACCCGAGGCCGGCCTCCGCCCCGCCATCCGCCATCCTCCCGTCTCAGCCTCCCACACGCTGGGATTACCAGCGCCCGGGTTAAAGTAAAATTAAAAAAAAAGAAATAAATAAGAATAAAAATGAGGTAATAGATAATAAATGACAAACTTAATAATTAGTGTGACGATAATTAAAATAAAAATAAAAATATTCTCGCTCTGAAATTCTCTTCCCTGCCAAGATGCTCTGTGAATTTTTTTAGAATAAAAAAATTTTTTTAAGCATTTTTAAGTCCTTTTTTTCTTTCCAGAATGCTCTGTGAATATATATATATTTTTAATTAAAAAAAAATTCCTCCCCCTGCCGCCTGCCCGGGCTCCGGGCCGGGCCACCGTGTTCTCCTTCCACGAAAATCACTGTTTTGTGCAGGAAAAATAAATGTGGGGCTGCGCCGGCGGCCGCCGCCCGCTCGGGAGCGTAAACACTCATTTTTACTTAATAAGGGCTTTTTCTCCTGGGAATGTCGACAGGTCACGTGACCAGGCGGAAGTCGCGGCGCTAATGGCGGGTCTCCTCTGCTTGGCCAGCCGGGCGCGCGGGGAGGGGAGCCGGCTGGAAATGCTGCTACCTGGGCACGTCCTTACCTATCTTATTTTTAAATTTTTATTTTATTTTGAAATTTTTAATTTTATTTTTTAATTTTTATTTTATTTTATTTTTAAAATTTTATTTTACTTTCAATATTTTAATTAAATTTTTAATTTTTTAATTTTATTTTAAAATTTTTACTTTGATTTTTTAATTGAATTTTTAAATTATTATTTATTTTTATTTTTATTTATTTAAAATATTTATTTTATTTTTATTTTATTTTTTTATTTTTATTTTATTTTTTATTTTTATTTTATTTTAAAACGTTTATTTTTAAATTTCTATTTTATTTTTAACTATTTTATTTTTAAGCTTTATTTTTTATTTTAAAATTTTTATTTTATTTTTAAATATCTATTTTATTTTTAACTATTTTATTTTTAA
Source organism: Muscardinus avellanarius (assembly GCF_963383645.1). Lineage (NCBI taxonomy): Eukaryota > Metazoa > Chordata > Mammalia > Rodentia > Gliridae > Muscardinus > Muscardinus avellanarius. Next base: position 338,715 of record NC_137792.1, read on the forward strand.
ACTTTATTTTTTATTTTAAAATTTTTATTTTATTTTTAAATTTCTATTTTATTTTTAATTATTTTATTTTTAAATTTTTATTTTATTGTAAAATTTTTATTTTTAATTTTTACATTTTTTATTTTTACATTTTTATTTTATTTTTACGTTTTTATTTTTACATTATTATTTAATTTTTAAATTATTTTTAAAGTTTTATATTTTTATTACATTTTATTTTTGAACTTTCATTTTATTTTTACGATCTTATTTTATTTTATTTAATTTTAAATTTGGAAATAGAGTCTCACTGAGTGGCTCAGGGTCTCTTTGCTCCGTGGTCGAGGCCGGCCTCCGACCTTTCAGCCTCCATCCCTCAGATCTCTGTCTCCCTCCATCTCCACGAGGCCAGGTCCTCACCGCAGCCTCCTGCGCACGCACATACCCACAAGGCCAAGTGCTTCCAGAACAGTCTAGAAGGAGAGAGGTGCATCATGGGGAAGGAGGCCCTCCTCCAAGGTATTTGGAAACAGCAAGGGAAATCTGGTCCCTGGCTGAGCTGTTCACGTTGGAGAGTGACTGGAACTCGCTGTGCATCCTGGGTAATAATGGGAGCTTGCTTATTGGTCGCTATGCAAGCTGGGTAATGAAATGGGGACTGGGTTCCTGGTTGCTATGCATTCTGGGCAATAATGGGGGCTCCCCCAGTCGCCATCCATACTGGGAAAATATTGGGCTCCCTGCTCAGTCGTAATGCATCCTGGGTAACTATGGGGCTCACTGCTCAGTCGCCATGCATCCTGGGTAATATGGGGGGGCTCCCTGCTCAGTCGCCATGCATCCTGGGTAACTATGGGGCTCACTCCTCAGTCGCCATGCATCCTGGGTAACTATGGGGCTCACTGCTCAGTCGCCATGCATCCTGGGTAATATGGGGGGTCCTCGCTCAGGCGCCATGCATCCTGGGTAACAATGGGGCTCACTGCTCAGTTGCCATGCATCCTGGGTAATAAAGGGGGGTCCTCGCTCAGGCGCCATGCATCCTGGGTAACTATGGAGGCTCTCTGCACAGTCGCCATGCATCCTGAAAAATAAAGGGAGTTCCCTGCCCAATTGCCATGCATTCTGGGTAACTATGGAGCTCTCTGCTCAGTCGCCATGCATCCTGGGTAACTATGAGGCTCACTGCTCAGTCGCCATGCATCCTGGGTAACTATGGGGCTCACTCCTCAGTCGCCTTGCATCCTGGGTAATAAAGGGGGGTCCTCTATCAGTCGCCATGCATCCTGGGTAACTATGGGGCTCCCTGCTCAGTCGCCATGCATCCTGGGCAACTATGGGGCTCACTGCTCAGTTGCCATGCATCCTGGGTAATAAACGGGGCTCCCTGCTCAGTCGCCATGCATCCTGGGTAATAAAGGGGGGTCCTCGCTCAGGCGCCATGCATCCTGGGTAACTATGGAGGCTCTCTGCACAGTCGCCATGCATCCTGAAAAATAAAGGGAGTTCCCTGCCCAATTGCCATGCATTCTGGGTAACTATGGAGCTCTCTGCTCAGTCGCCATGCATCCTGGGTAACTATGAGGCTCACTGCTCAGTCGCCATGCATCCTGGGTAACTATGGGGCTCACTCCTCAGTCGCCTTGCATCCTGGGTAATAAAGGGGGGTCCTCTATCAGTCGCCATGCATCCTGGGTAACTATGGGGCTCCCTGCTCAGTCGCCATGCATCCTGGGCAACTATGGGGCTCACTGCTCAGTTGCCATGCATCCTGGGTAATAAACGGGGCTCCCTGCTCAGTCGCCATGCATCCTGGGTAATAAAGGGGGCTTCCTGCTCAGTGGCCATGCATCCTGGCAATAAAGCGGGCTCACTGCTCAGTCGCCATGCATTCTGGGTAACTATGGGGCTCCCTGCTCAGTCATCGTGCATCATGGGTAACTATGAGGCTCACTGCTCAGTCGCCATGCATCCTGGGTAAAAGGGACCTCACTGCTCAGTCGCCATGCATCCTGGGTAACTATGGGACTCACTCCTCAGTCGCCTTGCATCCTGGGTAATAAAGGGGGGTCCTCTATCAGTCGCCATGCATCCTGGGTAACTATGGGGCTCCCTGCTCAGTTGCCATGCATCCTGGGTAACTATGGACCTCACTGCTCAGTCGCCATGCATCCTGGGTAACTATGGGGCTCACTCGTCAGTCACCATGCATCTTGGGTAACTATGGGGTTACCTGCTCAGTCAGCGTGCATTCTGGGTAAAAATGGGGCTCACTGCTCAGTCACCGTGCATCCTGGGTAACTACGGGGCTCACTGCTCAGTCGCCATTCATCCTGGGTAACAATGGGGCTCACTGCTCAGTCGCCATGCATCCTGGGTAATAAAGGGGGGGTCCTCACTCAGGCGCCATGCATCCTGGGTAACTATGGGGCTCACTGCACAGTCACCATGCATCCTGGGTAAAAGGGACCTCACTGCTCAGTCGCCATGCATCCTGGGTAACTATGGGGCTCACTCCTCAGTCGCCTTGCATCCTGGGTAATAAAGGGGGGTCCTCTATCAGTCGCCATGCATCCTGGGTAACTATGGGGCTCACTGCTCAGTTGCCATGCATCCTGGGTAATAAACGGGGCTCCCTGCTCAGTCGCCATGCATCCTGGGTAATAATGGGGCTCACTGCTCAGTCGCCGTGCATCCTGGGTAACTATGGACCTCACTGCTCAGTCGCCATGCATCCTGGGTAACTATGGACCTCACTGCTCAGTCGCCATGCATCCTGGGTAACTATGGGGCTCACTCGTCAGTCACCATGCATCTTGGGTAACTATGGGGTTACCTGCTCAGTCACCGTGCATTCTGGGTAAAAATGGGGCTCACTGCTCAGTCGCCATGCATCCTGGGTAACTATGGGGCTCACTGCTCAGTCGCCATGCATCCTGGGTAATAAAGGGGGGTCCTCGCTCAGGCGCCATGCATCCTGGGTAACTATGGAGGCTCCCTGCACAGTCGCCATGCATCCTGAAAAATAAGGGGAGTTCCCTGCCCAATTGCCATGCATTCTGGGTAACTATGGGGCTCACTGCTCAGTCGCCATGCATCCTGGGTAACTATGGGGCTCACTGCTCAGTCGCCATGCATCCTGGGTAACTATGGGGCTCTCTGCTCAGTCGCCATGCATCCTGGGTAACTATGGGGCTCCCTGCTCAGTCACCATGCATCCTGGGTAATATGGGGGGGCTCCCTGCTCAGTCGCCATGCATCCTGGGTAACAATGGGGCTCACTGCTCAGTTGCCATGCATCCTGGGTAATAAAGGGGGGTCCTCGCTCAGGCGCCATGCATCCTGGGTAACTATGGAGGCTCCCTGCACAGTCGCCATGCATCCTGAAAAATAAGGGGAGTTCCCTGCCCAATTGCCATGCATTCTGGGTAACTATGGAGCTCTCTGCTCAGTCGCCATGCATCCTGGGTAACTATGGGGCTCCCTGCTCAGTCATCGTGCATCATGGGTAACTATGAGGCTCACTGCTCAGTCGCCATGCATCCTGGGTAATAAACGGGGCTCCCTGCTCAGTCGCCATGCATCCTGGGTAATAATGGGGCTCACTGCTCTGTCGCCGTGCATCCTGGGTAATAAACGGGGCTCCCTGCTCAGTCGCTATGCATCCTGGGTAATAATGGGGCTCACTGCTCAGTCGCCGTGCATCCTGGGTAACTATGGGGCTCACTCCTGAGTCGTCATGCATCCTGGGTAATAAAGGGGGGCTCAGAGCTCAGTGGCCATGAATCCTGGGTAATAAAGAAGGGCTGAAAGCTTAGTGCCATGCATCCTGGGTAATAAAGGGCGGCCCCCTGCTCAGTCGCCATGCATCATGGGTAATAAAGGGGGCTCCCTGCTCAGTCGCCATGCATCCTGGGTAACTATGGGGCTCACTGCTCAGTCGCCATGCATCCTGGGTAACTATGGGGCTCACTGCTCAGTCACCATGCATCCTGGGTAACTATGGGGCTCCCTGCTCAGTCGCCATGCATCCTGGGTAATAAAGGGCGGCCCCCTGCTCAGTCGCCATGCATCATGGGTAATAAAGGGGGCTCCCTGCTCAGTGGCCATGCATCCTGGGTAACTATGGGGCTCACTGCTCAGTCGCCATGCATTCTGGGTAACTATGGAGCTCTCTGCTCAGTCGCCATGCATCCTGGGTAACTATGGGGCTCACTCGTCAGTCACCATGCATCTTGGGTAACTATGGGGTTCCCTGCTCAGTCGCCATGCATCCTGGGTAACTATGGGGCTCACTGCTCAGTCACCGTGCATTCTGGGTATCAATGGGGCTCACTGCTCAGTTGCCATGCATCCTGGGTAATAAACGGGGCTTCCTGCTCAGTCGCCATGCATCCTGGGTAACTATGGGGCTCCCTGCTCAGTCGCCATGCATCCTGGGTAATAAAGGGGGGCTCAGAGCTCAGTGGCCATGAATCCTGGGTAATAAAGAAGGGCTGAAAGCTTAGTGCCATGCATCCTGGGTAATAAAGGGCGGCTCCTTGCTCAGTCGCCATGCATCCTGGGTAACTATGGGGCTCTCTGCTCAGTCGCCATGCATCCTGGGTAATAAAGGGGGCTTCCTGTTTAGTCGCCCAGCATTCTGGGTACTATGTGGCTCCCTGCTCATTCGCTATGCATTCTGGGTAACACAGGGAGCTCACCCCGTCGCTGAGCATGCTGGGTAACGGTGGGTCCCCTCCCTTCACCTGGTCTGGGTCTGATCCTTTAATCACCGTGAGGAGCCCTGAGCCTCGTCCACACCCGGGCGCCGGCCGTGTAGACGTCGGCCGCTCCCTCCCGCAGTCCCCGGCCTGTCATTTGGGCCGGCGTCGGCATCTTGAGCCCTAATCACTATATTTAAGCCGGATTCTCCGAGGAGGGGCCAGGGGGAGAAGCAGAATTAAATACAGCTGTAAGTGCGCCCGGGGGGAAAAGAATAAAAAAAACTCACTTTTCTGGCTTCCCAAGGACACAGCTGGAGCCTCCTCTGGATTCAGAGCGTAGGAAGCTTCCTTCATTCACATAAACAAGCTGCTGGGACAGATAAGAAATCTATTTTATTTCATTCATGCCTGGGCCGGGGCAGGAAAACACAGAGGAGGCTGGGAAAGGAGGATCGCAGGCCGGAGGCCGGCCTCGGCAGCCCGGCACAGAGACCCTCGGCAGCCTATTGAGACCTGGTTTCCAGATTAAAACATAAAATAAATAAAATAAATAAATAAAATAAAAAATATAAAAAATATAAAATATATATTTATATATATAGTATATATAATATATATAAATATATTACATATATATTTATTATACATATTATTATATATAAATAATATATATTATATATAAATAATATATAATATTATATATAAGTTATATATTATTTATATATTTATATAAATAATATAAAATAATATAAAATAATATAAAATAAATAAAATAAATAAAACATAAAATATATAAAAATATATGAGGCTGGGGGGTGTGGTTGCGCTGTAGCATGGCCCTGGGTTCGAATCCCATTCGCTCTGGGTCTCCTTGCAATTGAAAACCTCCATTTTACTGCATTATTTTTCTCATAATTTATCTTTATTTATCATTTTTGCGGGTCTGGGGCTGGAACCCAATGGGCATTCGACCTCCGATCTCCACCCCCAGCCCTATTTAAATTTTAATTTTTTATTTTGAATCCGGGTCTCACTGAGCTGCCGAGGGCCTCGCTCAGTGGCCGAGGCCGGCCTCGAACCTGCGATATCCTCCGGTCTCGGCCTCCCGAAGGCCCGGATGACCAGCCTGAGCCCCACGCCCGGCTCTTCCCCGATTCCTCCTGGGGTGTAGACGAGAAAAAAAAAAAATAATTTTTGAATCTCCAGTATTTCCTACTGTCTCTCCACAGCATCGCGAGGAGGATTCCTGGGTCTGATTTAGGGTCTTTTTTTTAAAAAAAATTATTTTTATTTTTATTTTTTCGTCGTCCATCTGTCTCATGTCAGCCCTTAAAAAAAAGCAAATTTTTAAACGATCCTCATTCACAAACCCTCTCCTGGGTGCCCGTAATGGCCGACACGCTCCCTTCCCCACATACACATTTTTTCCCCCCTTTTTTTTTTCTATTTAGGGGAACGGCCGGCCCCATTTTCCTTTCCAGCTGGGCTTCCTTTCTCTGTTTATTCAGCACTTTTACTCTATTTTATTTTATTATTATTTTTTTTTTCTCTCTCTTTCTGGTGAGTGAGAACAGCCCGGGCACATTTATAAAAGTTCAGCTCGACATTCCGATCTGTTTCCATCATTTTCTTTTTAAGTTTCTTTTTTTTTTTTTTTTTTTTTTTTTCCCCCTAGCTAGCGGTTGTTAAGTGATTCCAGCCCGGCCCGGCGGGATAATGGTGAAAATAATGGTGAAATTTTTTCCAGCGACGCCCCCGGCCTGTTTTTTATTTTATTTTATTTTATTTTATTTTATTTTATTATTTTTTTTTAATTTTGGAGCAAGGTCTCCCTGGGTGGCTGAGGGGTCTCTTTGCCGGGAGGCTGAGGCCGGCCTCCGACCCGCTGGCCTCCCGCCTCGGCCTCCGCAGAGCGAGGCTGCTGAGGGCCCAGGAAAAGTTAGCGAGTCCCGTGAATGAGGCCCTCGGCAGCTCAGTGAGACCCGGCTTCAAAATAAAGAATAAAAAAATAGGGCTGGGGGTGCGGCCCGGGGGTCGAAGGACCCTGGGTGCCATCCCCAGACCCGCAAAAATAAATAAATAAATAAATAATGAAAATAAAATAAAAATAAAAATAGACCTGGGAGGGTAGCTTGGAGGGAGAATGTCCCTGGGTTCCATCCCCAGTAATACAAAAAAATAAATAAGTAAATAAATAATAAAAATAAAAATAAAAATAAAAATAGGGCTGGGCTGTAGCTTGGAGGTAGAATGCTCCTGGGTTCCATCTCCAGACCTGCAAAAAAAAAAAAAAAACATAAAAAATAAAAAATAAAAATAAATAAATAGGGCTGGGGTGTAGCTCGGAGGGAAAATGCCCCTGGGTCCCATCCCCAGACCCAAAAATAAATAAATAAATAAATAAATAAATAAATAAATAAAATTATAAAAAATAATGAAAAAAAAGAATAGGCCTGGGACTATAGCTTGGAGGTAGAATGCCCCTGGGACTGCAAATAATAATAATAATAATAATAATAATAATAATAATAATAAATAAAAATAAAAATAATGAAAATAAAAATAAAAATAGACCTGGGACTGTAGCTCGGAGGGAGAATGCCCCTGGGCTCCATCCCCGGTACCGCAGAAACTAAAATAAAAATATAAATACAATCGGAGGGAGCCTGTGTTTCCCGCGCGCGAGCGTCAGGCCGTCTGGGCCGCAGCTGGGTCGGGAGGAGAAGCTGCTGCTCCCCAGATGCACAGAAAGAGAAAAGGAAAGAAAATGCTGATTTTATTTTATTTTTTTAAATCCAGAAGGAGGCTTCCTGCTGCAAACCGGGGAGAAAGAAAGAGACAGAGATGATAGATAAATGGATGGATGGATAGATGGTAGATAGATTGAGAAATAGACAGATACGGACAAATTGGTAGACAGAAATGGAAACATAGATGGACCGAAAAATGACCCCCGGGGCAGATGCCTGGGGGTCAGAGTGATTTAAGACACGTATATGACGTGTGGATACCATGCGCCAAGAAAAGTTAAAATAAAATAAGACCCGAGTCCATGCAGAGAGAGGAGACGGGTAGAGAGATACGCAGACAGAAAGATAAATGGAGGATAGGTGGGTGGAAACATACATGGACCGAAAAAGGGGCTTCTACAGCAGGCCCCGCCCCCAGCGCTGCCTAGCAACCAGCCCTGCCTCCAACACGGCTGCCACGCCCCCGGAAACCGCTCCTTAATATGGCGGCCACGCCCCCAGCAACCTCTTAGCCACCAAGCCACGCCCCCCACATGGCGGCCACACCCCCACCAATCGCTCCCCAGCAACCAGGCCCCGCCTCCAACATGGCTGCCATGCCCCAGCAACCGCTCCTTAGCAACCAGGCCTCACCTCCAACATAGCTGCCACGCACCCAGCAACGCTGCCTAGCAACGAAGCCCCGCCTCCAACATGGTGCCACACCCCCAGCAACCACTCCTTAGCAACCAGGCCCCGCCCCCAACATGACTGACAGGTCCCACCAACACCTCCTTAGCAACCAAGTCAGGATCCCAGTATGGCTGCCACACCCTAGCGCCTGCTCCTTAGCAACCAAGCCCCGCCTCCAACATGGCTGCCGGTCATCAAACACTCCTTAGCAACCAAACTCCGCCTCCAACATGGCTGCCAGTCATCAAATACTCCTTAGCAACCAAACTCCGCCTCCAACATGGCTGCCGGTCATCAAACACTCCTTAGCAACCAAACTCCGCCTCCAACATGGCTGCCGGTCATCAAACACTCCTTAGCAACCAAACTCCGCCTCCAACATGGCTGCCGGTCATCAAACACTCCTTAGCAACCAAACTCCGCCTCCAACATGGCTGCCGGTCATCAAACACTCCTTAGCAACCAAACTCCGCCTCCAACATGGCTGCCGGTCATCAAACACTCCTTAGCAACCAAACTCCGCCTCCAACATGGCTGCCGGTCATCAAATACTCCTTAGCAACCAAGCCCCGCCTCCAACATGGCTGCCGGTCATCAAACACTCCTTAGCAACCACGCCCCACCTCCAATATCGAAAAACAAAAATAAAAAAATAAGGAAAAATACAAATAAAATAAAATAATAAAAAATAAAAATAAATAAAATCATTAAAAATAAAAAGTAAAAATAAATAAAAATAAATGAAAAATAAGAATTAATAAAAATCATTAAAAATAAAATAAAATGGAAGCAACCCCAGGCGGATTCCTAGAAAGCAATATTAATGTGGAATTTTCTGTCTTGTGCAACGTAGACCTACCTTCATTCATTCATTCATTCATTCATTCTTTTTTTCTTTCCACGCCGGCCTGACGTCACCTGCCAGGACATTCCGTAATTCCGTCTATTTTCCCGCAAAAGACACAATTTATTTTTCTTCTTCATGGTTTTAAATTCTTTAGAGCTTGTTGGGAATTTTCTCCCCGTTTTTAATTGGAAGATTCATTAGGAAGAGTAAAAGAAAACAGCTGGGAATGGAATGAGTCTTGTACAAATATACACTTATAAATATATGTTATATTATATATAAGTATATATATTTATATATTTGCACAAAAATATATACATATATTCTTTTTTTTTTTGGCTGCAGATTATATACTTGTCGGCTTTTCTTTTGAGTATAATTTTATTTAATTAAAAGGCTTCGATGTTATGGTTCCAAACTGTAATAACAAAGAATTTTCCGGGGTGAAAATGTAAATAAAATTAAAAAAATTTAAAAAATCCTGGAAGAAATTATAGATCTTGGGAAACACAGAATGCCTTCCATTTATTATTATTATTATTATTATTATTATTATTATTATTAATTATTAATCCTCCTGTCTCAGCCTCCCCAGTTCTGGAAAGAAAAAAATATATATATATATTATTTTGGCTTCTGTCTGCCCGACACGAGGCTCTAACTTCATAATAATATTATGTCTCAAAAGCCAAACAAGTATCTCGTTTCCTAGAGCTGGGATAAAAATGAAAGAATTTGCCAAAATTTGAAATTATAATGAAGATAGGAAAAGAGAGCAGGAGAAAGAGGGAAAAAAAATGAATAATTTTTACAAAAAGATAAAAGACAAAAATATAAAATAAAAAGTAAAAATAAATAAAATAATAAAAATAAGAATAAAATCAGTAACAAGCAAATGATGGCACCGTGTGTGTCCTTTTTCGCGGCCAAGTAATATTCCACTGCGCGTCTACACCGCCTGAAGCAAATTCTCCTTCTCCTGACGGGCAAAACCCAGACACAAATATCGGGGTTTTGCACACGGCTCTCTGAGATCGCTTAGTCAATCAAGGATTGACTTTTACTTATTTTATTTTATTTTTCCTCATGCAGGGTCAGCGGCTCCAACAGGAACTGTTTATAGGTGGGGCCATCAACAACCCGGGTTCGCTCAGCCCAGGCTGGGCGAAGCCTCATATTTACCCCTTTTGTCTACACAAAAAAAAATCGAGTCCGTTTTTATTTTCTCATTTTCTTTTTTTTTTTTAAATGAAAATAAAAAGAAATAAAGAAAAATTGATTTTATATAGGGATTTTTTTTTTTTTTTGGTCCGAAGAAGCATCTGTCTTTAAAAATTCTAGGAAAAAAAAAAAAAAGTTCATCTGCTGAGCTCAGAGAGGAAAAAAAATAAATAAATTTATTCTGAAAGCTACTGCCTTTTGGTTCCGGCTTTCTTGGGAAACGAGCGATCGCGTTTAATGGGTTCCAGATGGTTTTTTATTTTATTTTTTCTGTGCAAATAATGTGGCCGGGTCGGTCGGTCTGTGGTGTTGCAAACGTTTTGCAAAAGGCTTATTATTATTATTATTATTATTATTATTCAGAAGTCGCCTCTTTTTTTAAAAAGACACGTAAAATAAAATAAAATAAAATCGAGAGGAAACGTCCCCGACCCTCCTCATTCCTCAAAACCGCGCGCACATCTGGTTCTGATTGAGCCGGGAGGAGGCCGCGCTTTGCATTTCTCCAAAAAATAAAAAAAAAAGAATAAAAATGTCGTCGGGTGATTTCTCTCTTTCTTTCTTTTTCTTTCTTTCTTTCTTTCTTTCTTTCTTTCTTTCTTTTTTTTTTTACATCGCGGTCACCCTCTCCCGGCTGAGTCCATTAAAAAAAAATTAATATCCAGGGTCAAAAATAAAAATAACTAAATAAAACCCGAATTCTTTTTTCTTTCTTTCTTTTTTTTTTTTTCCCTCTGACTTTTGCAGACTTTTGCACAAAAAAAAAAAAAGCTCTTTTTTTTCCCCCCCTAATGGATCCCACATGCGGCCCCGGGGCTGAGGCGACTCCGGGATTTTCTGCTGGAGACAAAAGAATAAAATAAAAAACAAAACCCGGGGTTAAAAGGTCGACTTGGAGCCAAGGCTGAGGCCCAAGGTACATGTGGAGGTCGGAGGTCAGAGGTCGGAGGTCCCAGGGTACGTGGAGGTCGGAGGTCAGAGGTCGGAGGTCCCAGAGTGCGTGGAGGTCGGAGGTCAGGGGTCCCAGGGTACGTGGAGGTCGGAGGTCAGAGGTCGGAGGTCCCAGAGTACGTGGGGGTCAGCGGTCAGGGGTCCCAGGGTACGTGGAGGTGGGAGGTCAGAGGTTGGAGGTCCCAGGGTACGTGGAGGTCGGAGGTCAGAGGTCGGAGGTCCCCGGGTACGTGGAAGTCGGAGGTCAGAGGTCGGAGGCTGGCGGGAGACCCTCGACTACAAATTAAATGATGATGATGATAATAATAATAATGATAAGTACTGTGCGAAGATATTCAACAAGTACTGTGTGAGCAGAACAAGTACTGCGTGACTAAAACAAGTACTGAGTGAACAGAAGAAGTACTCTGTGACTATACCAAGTACTGTGTGACTAGAATAAGTACTGAGTGAAAATAACAAGTACTGTGTGAACATAACAAGTACTGAGTGAATAGAACCAGTACTGTGTGACAATAAGGAGTACTGTGTGAATAGAACAAGTACTGTGAATCTATAACAAGTACTGAGTGACTATAACAAGTACTGAGTGACTATAACAAGTACTGTGCGACCATAAGAACCGAGCAACTCTAACAAGTACTTGTGACTATAAGTACTGTGCGACTATAACAAGCACTGTGTGAATAGAACAAGTACTGCGTGTCTTTAACAAGTACTGTGCGACCGTAACAAGTACTTGTGACTTTAACAAGGACTGAGTGAATAGAACAAGTACTGTGTGACCATGACAAGTACTGTGTGTCTATAACAATGACTGTGTGACTCTAACCAGTACCGTGAGACTGTAACAAGTACTGAGAGACTGTAACAAGTACTGTGCGACTCTAACAAGTACTGTGCGATCGTAACAAGTACCGAGTGAGCATAACAAGTACCGCGCGAGAGTACCGAGCACCGAGCACCCTCACGGGCGGATTCGCTCCTTCTCCGTCTCCCTGTTTGAGTTTTGCACATAAACACTGAGGTTTTTTATATCTAAATAGTTTTTTTATCCAAATATAATTATTTACAGTTTGGGATTTATAAACTTATATATTTACAAAATGGATAATTATTTATCATAGGTTTTTTTTTTAATAAGCTTTCTTTAAACAAAATATTTTCTTTTTTAAGTGGCCGGAGCCGGGTCTCACCTGCTGGACTTGGCCAAAACTTGGACACGGACATTTTGAAATATCGCGGATTAAAAGGAAAATTAAAAAAAAAAATGGAGAAACTAAAAAATGGAGAAGATAAATGGAGAAAATAAAAAAAATGGAGAAAATTTTAAAAATGGAGAAACTTCATTAAAAGAATTAGAGTTTTGGAAACGCAGCCCTAGCCCTGCTGAGTTTAATTTAATTTAATTTAATTTATTTTTCGTTTGGAGACAGGGTCTCAACAGAGTGGCCGAGGGTCTCTGTGCCCAGGGCCGAGGCCGGCCTCCACCCCTCCGGCCTCCAGCCTCAGCCTCCCGAGTCCTGGGATGGCATTTGGATAAAACGTGGAATAATCGGGCCCAGGGGGGGTGAAAAAATATATATATACATATATATATATATAATTTTTTATACCATGTACAACAAATCAGGCCATCAAATAAATACATAAATGAATAATAAATAAAAATAAATAAAAATTAAAATAAATAAAAACAATAAATAATAATTAAATAAATAAAAATGTAAATAAAATAAATATATAAATAGACATTAAATACATATAAATAAATAAAAATATAAATTAAAAATAAATAAAAATAATAAATAATTAATTAAATATAAAATAAGTATAAATTAAAAATAAATTAAAAATAAATAAATGATAATAAATAAATATAAAAATAAGTATAAATTAAAAATAAATAAAACTAATAATAAATGATAATAAATAAATGAATAAATGAAAGGAAACTGGCCCCAGACCTGCTTGTTACTGTATTTTATTTATTATTTATTTATTTTTATATTTATTTTTTATTTATATTTTAAAATCTATTATTCTCTCTCTCTTTCTTTCTTTCTCCTTTCTTTCTTTCTTTTTCTCTCTTGCTTCTTTTTTTTTTTTTTTGCAGCTTTTCAGCCAGTGAGTCACCCTGGGCCCAGAAGCCTCAGACAAGCCGAGTCTGGAAGGATAAACTTTAAGATAAGAATCCAGGAATTGGGAGAAATAGAAAAAAACATCAAGAAATTTGAGTAATCTTATCTCTGGACAGTCAGGGTGACTCAGGAAAGAATTTAACTTTTTCTTTTTTTTTCCTTTTTCTATTTTTTTTTTTGTGTGTGTGTGTGTGTGTGTGTGTGTGTGTTACTGGGGATTGAACCCGTGATTAAAAAAAAAATCAAAAGAAAAAGAAAACTGGCCCCAGACCTGCTTGTTACTATATTTTATTTATTATATATTATTTATTTATTTATTTCTACCTCTGAGCTACATCTCCAGCCCTACATTATTATTATTTTGTTATGTTGTTAGTATTTTATTATTGTTATTTTATTATTATTATTTTATTATTTTATTACTATTTTGTTATTTTATTATTTTTTACTATTATTTTGTTATGTTGTTAGTAATTTATTATTGTTATTTTATTATTATTTTGTTATTATTTTATTATTACTATTTTGTTATTATTTTGTTATTTTATTATTTTTTTACTATTATTTTGTTATTGTTTATTATTATTTTATTATTTTATTTTATTTTATTTTATTTTAATTTTTGATGCAGAGTCTCCATGGGTGGCTGAGGGGCTCTATCCAACCTGGATTCCTCGCGCCTCAGCCTCCCTGCCTCCGTTTTTATTTTATTTTTTCCCTGTCCTGGGCGCCAGGAGAAGCCGGTCGGGGTTTTCTTTTTTTGTGTGAGAATCGGTGATTTTGTGGCTCAGAGAAAAATCCTCGAAGAAAATCCCGAGGGTGAGAGTGGACCCAATGCCAAAAAAAAGAAAAGAAGAAAAAAAAAAAAAGAGAGAAAAGTCATCTGGGCTCTGTGGATTTTTTTTTTTTTTTTCTGGAAAAGATTAGCAAATCCAACTGTTTCAGCAGAAAAGTAAAATAAAATTAAACAGTGTTGAAAGTTGGGTCAAAACAGCTGCCTTTTGGCTGAGCTGGCGTCTAATACGATATTTTTGCTAAACTCAGACGCGTGAGTCAGCGCTGGGGAATTCCTGATCCTCGAGGGCAGAAATCCTTTTTTTCCTCTTTTTTTCCTTCCTTTTTTTTTTTTAACTCTTCACATCTGCAGCTTCCAAATTCTGTCCATTTAGCATTTTTATTTTTTTTTTTTATCCTGCAAAAAGCCTCTTTATGAATAAAATCAAGATGTGCCGATTGGGCTCCATAGGTTTGCCTTTGGGAGTAGGTGGGATGCCCCTGGGGTCCGTCCTCAGACTCACAAAATAAATTAAAAATGTAAAAATAATAATGATAGTAATAACAATAATGATAATAATAATAGTAATAATAACATAGGGTTGGGGTGTAGCTCCAAGGTCAAATGCCCCTGGGTTCCATCCCCAGACTCGCAAAATAAATAATAATAATAATAATAATAATAATAATAATAATTAGGGCTGGGGGTGGAGCTTGGAGGAAGAACGCCCCTGGGTTCCATCCCCAGAACCAATAAATAAAATAAAAGAAAATAAAATGCCTAAGGGTGCATCTTGGAGGTAAGATATATATAAGATGTAAATAAAAATATATATATAAATATATATAATATATAAATATAGATACTAAATAAATAAAAATACTAAATATATAAATATACACTAAATAAATAAATATATACTAAAATATATATTTACAATATAAATATACTAATATATATATATATATATATATATATATATATATATATATATATATATGAATATATTTATATAATTAAAGAAAAAACTCGCTCAGTTTCAGCCCGCGTCCTCCCATTGCGGGGAGAAGCCAATTTTCCAGCATTAAACCAGAAACATCTGCTGAGGTCGGGGATGACGTCAGCCTGATACTTGTGGTCTGAGGGTGTTCTGAGAAATTAAAAAGAGAAAAAAAGACAAAGAAAAAAATACACATATATCTCAAAAGCGCCTTAGAGACTGTAACCGACACCGAGGAGACCAGAGGAATAAAATATAAAATAGGTCTGGGAAGTGTAGAAGGGACATCCGCAGAAATACCATCTTCATGAACATCTGCGTAAATACCATGTCCACGAACATCGCGTCGACACCGTCACCGCCGTGTCCATCAACATCCGCGTAAATATCCGAACGCCGTCACCGCCATGTCTGTCGATATCTGCGTAAACACCGTCGCCGTCAACATCTGCGTCAACACCCTCAACGTCCATGTGAATACCATCTCCGTGAACATCGCAGAAATACTATGTCCATGAACATCGATGGAAACATCGTCACCTCCATCCCCATCAACATCGCCGCCATCTCCGTGAACATCCGCGTAAGCACGGCAGCAGCGTCGCCGCCGTCTCCGTCGACATCCGCAGAAATACCATGTTCATCAACATCTGCGTCGACGGCGTCCCCGCCGTCTCCATCAGCATCGACATCTGCGGAAACACGTCAGCGCCATTAACGTCTAGATAAACGCCATCTTGGCCGGGCGCGGCGGCGGCGCGCGCTCGTCATCCCCGCGTTCGGGAGGCGGAGACGGGAGGATGGCGCAGGTTCGAGGCCGGCCACGCCGGCTTAGGGGACCCTGTTTCCAAATAAAAATGTAAAAAAAATAGGTCTAGGGGTGTAGCCCGGAGGTAGAAGGGCTTCCAGGAACCCCAGGACCACCACCAAAAAAAAAAAGTATATAAGTAAATAAATAAGTAAATAAATAAATAAATAAATAAATAAAAATAAAAAATAATAAAAAAGGCTGGGAGTATAGCCCGGAGGTAGAAGGGCTTCCAGGAACCCCAGGACCATCACCGCCATCTCCGTCGACATCCGCATAAACACCATGTCCATGAACATCGCATACATACCATGTCCATGAACATCGGCGCCGACAGCGTCGCCGCCGTCTCCATCGACATCAACACGAACGTCCGCGCGGACACGTCATCGCCGTCTCCGTCCACGCCCGCGTCGTAAACTGATGTTGACGCGCAAACACGTCCGCGTACGTACCGTCTCTATGGACACCCGGGCGCAGAGTCCCACCTCGTCCCCGCCGGCATCCGCGTCAAACCGTCGCCGCCGTCACCGGCACCTTCCGCAGAAAACGTCACCGCCGTCTCCGTGGGCATCGACGTCCGCGTAAACGCCTGAACGCCGTCAACGCCATCCCATCAGCCCCTGCTCCATCTCCACCATGGAGAGCGGGAAGGGGATGAGGAAGAGAGTTGGGCGTGGCGGCGCGCGCTCGTCATCCGGGCATTCGGGAGGCTGAGATGGGAGGATCGCGGTTCGCGGACAGCCTCGGCTACTTAGTGAGGCCCTCGGCAACTCGGTGAGACCCGGTTTCAAAATAAAAAATAAAAAATAGGGCTGGGGGTGTAGCTCGGAGGTCGATGCCCCTGGGTTCCATCCCCAGACCCGGAAATAATAATAATGATGATGATGATGATGATGATGATGATGATGATGATAATAATAATAATATAAATAAAAAATAGGGCTGGGGGTGAAGCTTGAGGTAGAATGACCCTAGGTTTCATCCCCAGGACCGCAAATAATAATAATAATAATAATAATAATAATAATAACACAAAATATATTTATATAAAATATAAAAATATATAAATTTTATATAAAAGATAAAATATATAAAGAATATATAAAAATTTTATATAAAATATATTTATATAAAATATAAAAATACATAATTTTTATATAAAAATATAAAATATATAAAGAATAATATAAAGAATTTTTATATAAAAATATAAAATATATAAAGAATAACATAAAGAATAAAAATGATAGGGCAGGGGGCGTAGGTTAAAGGTAGAACAGTCCTGAAATCTCGGGTTGAAGGTCATTGATTCCACCTACGAGTTACGCCCAGCCCGGCACGTTTTGAAAATTTTGTTAATTGTTTTTATTTTGAAACACGGCGGCCTCACCGAGTCGCCAAGACCAGCCTCCAACCCTGCGATCCTCCCGTCTCGGCCTCCCAGGTGCCAAGGTGGCAATTTTAACAAATTAGATGATGTACGGATTCAGTACGGTGAAATATTCCTTCGATGCTTCGAAAGGGGAAAAAAAAAGTTCAAGGGAATTTAGATAGGCTAAAAAAAATAAACAAACAAACAAAAATAAATAATAAAATAAATAATTAAGTAAATAAACAAATAATAAATAAACAAAAAATAAGTAATAAAATAAATAAATAAAATAAAAATGAATAAAATAAACAAATAATAAATAAACAAAAATAATAAAATAAACAAATAAGTAAATAAACAAATAATAAACAAATGAATGAATAAATAATAAAATAAATAAAATAAAAATAAATAAATAGATAAATTAAACAAATAAAATAAAAGTAAATAAACAAATAAAAATAAACAAATAAGTAAATAAACAAATAATAAATAAACATATGAATGAATGAATAGATAAATAATAAAATAAAAATAAATAAATAAATAGATTAAATAAATAAGTAAAATAAAAATAAAATAAATAAATAATAAATCAACAAATAAAAAATAAATAAAATAAAATAAAGAAATAAAATAAATAAAGAAAAATAAATTTGAGCCAGGTGTGGTGGTGCCTGACTATAATCCTGGTAACTAAGGAGGCTGAGGCAGGAGGACTGCGGGTTCAAGGCCAGCCTCAGAAACTTAGCAGAGACCTTCAGCCACCTAGTGAGACTGTTTTTCAAAATTAATTTGAAAACAAATTAGTTTATTTTAAAAAAAAATTAAAAAAAAAAAAGGATTGGGGGTGTAGCCCAGAGGTAGAATGACCCTAAATTCAATTCCTAAAAAAACAAACAAATAGAAAAAAAAACAGTAAGAAAAACAAATAGAAAGAAAAAGAGAAAAAAATATTAAGAATAAACACAGGGAGACACAAAATCCCCACCCCAAAATACTATTTAAATGATATACACTGCCCTCTAGCGATGGCTAATTTTACTGAAAATTATTATTACTATTATCACTACAATTATTATTATATTGCTACAATTATTACTATAATTATTATCACAATTTATTATTACTACAATTATTATTATTAATTATTAATTAATTAATTATTATTATATTGTTTTTTTCTTCTGTTTCTCCTTCTCCTTCTCCTTCCCAGAATTAGCAAATATATGAATAAATAAGCGGTAGAAAAAAACCAGCAGTGCCTCACACAACATTAAATCTTATGTGGATTTAAACGACAAAAATAATAAAAATAAAAATAGCCGAGACCTTGTGCGACGCCAGGAAATTAAAAAAAAAAAATCTGAGTTTTTATTCTTAAAATAAAAAAAGGCTCGGGCGGAGACGACTTGATTCCAAGTTTAGAAAAACCCAGCAAAACCCCCAAATTAAATCTCTACCAGATTTCTATCCCTGGAAGAAAAAGAAAGAAAGAAAGAAAAAAAAAGATTATTATATGACTTCAGGAACTGAGGAAAGAAAAGTCCAAAATAGCCTCTTAAAGAGTCTCCGAGGATTTTTATATAGAAAATTGAAATATCGAGTTAATAGGAAATAAATCAGAAACAGACGCGGGGCGCGACGCCGCTTCCAGGAACCGGAGGCAGAAAAATCCCAAATATCATCGGAAAAATATTTGTCAGCCCCAGAGGAACGCCGGGGAAAAGAAAAAAAAAAAGAAAAAAGAAAAACCACAGAAAACCAGATTTTACATTTTTCCAACAAAATCGGTAGCGGCGGCCGTCCCCCATTTCGGTCCATTTCGGAGGCCGAGACCAGAGGATCGCAGGTTCGAGGCCGGCCTCCGCTACTTAGCGAGACCCTCGGCAACTCAGCGAGACCTCGTTCCTAAATAAGGAATAAAAAATAGGGCAGGGGGTGGAGGTCAGAGGTCAGAGGTCGAAGGAAAAACAAATTAAATTAAAATAACTAAAAAGGATTTATCCACTGCCCTGGCAGATTTAAAAGAAATTTATTTTTATTTTTATTTATTTTTAATGTCAGCTCATATCTGGCGCCCATAGCCGAGCTTCTGGAGCATTCTTTCTCCAACATGGCCGACTCAGACCCGGACCCGGCCGCTCGGCGTCTGCACGGACTCGGGAGGCCGGAAACGGAGGCCGGGGAGGTCGGAGGCCGAGAGAGAAAGACACCCTCAGACACCCAGGGAAACTGCTTCCAAATTAAAAAAAAAAAATTAAAAAATTGGCAATTTAGCAAAAAGAGACCCTCAGACACCCGGCGAGACCTGGATTCCAAATTTAAAAAAAGCCTCAGGACTTGAGCGGAGGCCGAGATGGGAGGAAGGCGGATCGGAGGCCGGCCTCGGCGATGCGGCAGAGACCCTCAGCGACTCAGCGAGACCCTGTTTTAAAATAAAAAATTATAAAATGGGTTCTACCATCAGCGATGATTTGGGGAGAGATAGCAAAAAAAATGTAAAATAACAATAAAAACAGTAATAATAATTATAATAATAATAAAATAGTAAAGATAATAATGATCAATATTAACAACAGTAATAATAATAATAATAATAATAGTAAAATTAAAAAAATTATAAAATGGGTCCTACCATCAGCGACGATTTGGGGGGGAGACAGCAAAAAAAGTATAAAACAAAAACAGTACTAAAAACAGTAATAATAATTAATAGTAATAATAATAATTAAGCAGTAAAGATAATGATCAACAACAATAATAAACAGTAAAGATAATAATCAATATTAACAACAGTAATAATATTAAAAACAGTAAAAATAATAATAATATTTACAGTAATAATAATAATATGGTAATAATAATAATAGTAAAATTAAAAAGACCAGAGTCCGATTTCGTAAAAGAGACAAAGTTTTATTAAACCCGGAATCCATAGTCTTATGACATAAATAATTAGCAGAAAAATTAAAAATTTCCTAGAGCATTTTATATACACACGCGTATATTTACAGATCACAGTGATTTCCTCACGGCATTTTTGTTGTTTTTTTTTTTAATTTAAATTTTATTTTATTTAAAATTATTCCATGAGAAGAGCCCCCGGGGTGCTCGTGCGTCGGGTCCCACTCGCTATCCCGGCAAAAATCAAAATTCGGAGGCTCGAAAACCTAATTTCGGTGCTTGGGAGGCTGAGACGGGAGGCCGGCAGTGTGGAGGCCGGCCTCCGAAATTTAGGAAAGAGACCCATGGCCGCTCAGCGAGACTGTTTTCAAGTAAAAAATTAAAAAAAAAGGACTGGGGGTGGAGCTCAGAGATAAAAAAAATGGATTCTATCTATAGAGCCACAAAAATAAAAAAAAAGGAAGAAAAGGAGTAAAAAAGAGAAAAAGAAAATTAAAAGATAGAAAAGATAATTTTACTTAGGGAAATAAGACTCCTTAGCCCCAATATATATGTAATTTTTTGAAAAATAGTCCTGGATTCAATCTCTAGCTACACACACACACACATTTAAAAAAAAAAAAAAAAAGAAAAGAAAAAGAAAAAATAAAAATAAAAAAAAGAAATAAAGAAAAATAGAAAAAAAATAAAAAAGAAAATAAAAAAGAAAAAAGGAAATAATAAAGAAAAAATAAAATAAAGAAAAAAATATAAAAGAAAAAGAAAAAAGTAACAAGAAAAAAATAAAAATAGAAAAAAATAAGTAAAAGAAAAAGAATAGGAAATACAAGACTCCTTTTGCCCGAACATATGTACATTTAATCGAAAGATGGTCCTGGATTTCATCAATAGCACCTCAAAAAAAAAAAAAAAAAAAAAAAAAGTAAAAAATAAAGTAAGAATAAAAGAAAAAAAGAGAGAAAAGAAAAAAATAAAATAAAAATAAAAAGGTAAAAATGAAAGAAAAAAGCAAAAAGAGTGAAGGAAAAAATAAAATAAAAATAAAAAAGGTATAAAAGGTAAAAATGAAAGAAAAAAAGAAAAAGAAAAAAAATAAAAAGAAGTAAAAAAAGTAAAAGAAAAAAAGAAAAAAATTAAAAAAGAAGTAAAAAATAAAAGAAAAAGAAATAAAGAGAGAAAAAAAAATAAACAAGCTAATTCTAGTTATGGAAACTCGAGTTTTCTCCCATTTTCCCCTTTTCAGACATTTCTCCACTTTCCTTCTTTTCCTACAAAAGCTTCACGAATTCGCCTCGAGAAATTGTTCCAAAAAAAAAAAAAAAACCCGAAAACAAATTATTTTCCCCGCGAGAAAACGTGAGAGGTGGGCGGAGGCCGCCCCTTGACCCATGACCCCTGACCTCTGGCCCCTGACCCCGGGGTGGCAGAGACCCTCGGCCCCTCCCACTCACGAAACCACGTTTTTTTTTTTTCCTCGGGAGATCTCGCGCTCTGACCCTTGACCCGGAATTTCTCCGGCTTTGAATTTCCCGGAAGCGACCCTCGGCCCCGCCCCCTCCGCGAGACCACGTTTTTTCTCGCGAGATTTCGCCCCGTGACCCCGTGACCTCACCCGCTGTGATCTTTTTCCCGCGTCTTTTCTCACAGGGGGAAGAAATAATAATAATTTTTAACAATTGCAATCGAGGCCGGAGCGCGCGGCGGCGGCGGGGGGATTTCGTGGCTCAGATTAATTATTTTTTCTTTTCTTTTTCTTTTTTTCTTTTTAGAAATTGAAGCGGGGACCCCCAGAGACCCCCCCAGCTGTGTTTTAATTTGGGGAGAAGGTCTCACTGGGTGGCCGAGGGTCTCTGCCCAGAGGACGTGGGAATATCCAGAGAGGATTCCGGGCGCAGACGCGGAGATCCAGGCACGAATTTTCTTTTTTTTGGTTGTTTTTTTGTTTTGTTTTTTTGATTTCCCCCCCCAGTCTCCGCGGCTCTTAATCCCACAGCGTCCAGGTCTGATTTGCACAGTGGAGCGAAAAATCCGGAAACCCACAGGAGGAAGACGAGGGGGTCAGGACAAGAAAATAAAATGAAATAAATAAAAAGAAAGGAAAAAAATTAGACAAAATAAAAAAAAATAGAGGAAATAAAAAATAAAAAGTAAGAAAAATAAAAAATAAAATGAATAAAAAATAAAACGAAAAAATAAAAGAAAATAAGGGAAGATAAAATACTGAAAGAAAATAAAAGAAAGAAATAAAATACTGAAAGAAAATAAAAGAAAGAAATAAAATAATGAAAGAAAATAAAAGAAATAAAGAGAAAATAAGAAAATACAAATAAAATACAAAATAAAAAATACAACAAAAATAAGATTAAATTAGAAAAGCAAAAAAGAAAAGAAAAAATAAGACAAAATAAGTAAAATGAAGAAAAATAAAAAATAAAAATAATTTAAAAACATAATAGAATAATAAGAAAATAAGACAAAAAAGCATAAAAGCAAAATAAGAAAAGAAAAAATAAAAAAGTTTAAAATATGCAATAAAATAAACAAAAATAAAATAATAAACAAAAAACTATATAATAAGAAACAAAAATGAAGAAATAAAAGGAAAAGAATTAAAAGTACAATAAAATAAAAATAAAAAAGCAAAGAGATAAACAAAAAACAAAGTAAAAACTAAAAGTAAAATAAAATAAAAACAAAAGACTAAAATAAAAACAAATTAGAAAGTAAAAACAAAAAAATTAAAATTAAAATTGAAATTAAAAAACTAAAATAAAAAATAAAATAAAAAAAAATGAAAAGAAAGAGGACAAGAAAAGAAAATCGACCCCCTCCGTCAGGCTTCGCGGAAAGAAAAATAGGATCCCGGCCGGGGCGCGGCGGCGGCGTCGGCGGGTGTAGACGTCCCGGATCCGGATCCGGAGTGAGGAGATGATTCTCGGGTTAGTTTTCGCGCATTTGTGAGTTTTCGCGGTTTTCTCCCGGCTCCGGCTCCTTCGCCGCTGACGTGGGAAAAAGAACAACAGACCCGGTGAGGTCGGTTTTCACAATCGTTATCCGAGTAACGGTAATAAACTCACTTAGCAAAGAGAGACAAGAGACCCTCGGCCACCTAGTGAGACCTTTTTCTTTTTTTTAATAAAAAAAATTTTTATAAAAAGGAAAAAGAGATAAAGCATTTAAATTTTTTTTGATAATTTCTAAATCATTTTTTATCTTTCATTGAAATGTGTTTATCGGAAGGTAGAGATACAAAATAAAATATTTAAATTTTTTCGGTAATTTCTAAATTACGTTTTTATTTTTCGTTAAAAATTTTATAAAAAGGAAAAAAATACAAAATATTTAATTTTTTTGGTAATTTCTAAATGACGTTATTTTTCGTTAAAAAATTTTTATAAAAAGGGAAAAGTACGAAATAAAATATTTAAATATTTTTGGTAGTTTCTAAACAATTTTCTTATTTTTCATTAAAAAATTTTATAAAAAGGAAAAAAGGACAAAATATTTAATTTTTTTGGTAATTTCTAAATTACGTTTTTATTTTTCATTCAAAAATTTTTATAAGAAGGGCAAAATACAAAATAAAATATTTAAATATTTTTGGTGGTTTCTAAACAATTTTCTTATTTTTCCTTAAAAAATTTTCATAAAAAGGGGAAAAATACCAATAAGGTGCTTAAATATTTTCGGCGACTTCTAAATCACGTCATTTTTCATTAGAAAATTGCATAAAAAGGAAAAAAATATAGAATATTTAAATTTAGTTTTCATTAAAAAATTGCATCAAAAGGAAAAAAAATATAAAACATTTAAATTTATCTGGTGATTTCTAAATTATGGAAGAGGGAAAAAGTACAAATGAAATATTTAAATTCTGGGGTAATTTCTAAATTATTTATTTTTCATTAAAAAATTGCATAAAAAGGAAAAAAACGTAAAATATTTAAATTTATCTGGTGATTTCTCAGTTATGTTTTTATTTCTCATTCCTCCCGTCTACCTGCTCAGAAGTCCCGGAAGGCGTCCAGCTGGTCCCCGGCCGCCGGCGGCTCCGCGGCCCAGTCGCGCTCGGGGCCGGACTCCAAGTGGGACACGTCGCCGGGGCCCGCCGGCCGGGGCACGAGGGGCGGCTGGGGTCGGGGGAAGCACATCCGGGTCAGGGGGCGGCCCCGCCCCGGCTCTGACGTGTCCCCCCCCCAAATGGGAATCCTCGGCGTCACTTTGGGACTTTGGAGGCCGAGATGGGAGGCCGGCCTCCACCCCCGCGCAGAGACCCTCGGCCCCTCGCGGAGACCTGGTTTTCAAAACCCAATGCGGAAGGCTGGGGTGTCAGGATGTGCGAAGTAAATCTATATGAGTGCGATATATGTTATTATGTATATACAAAATAAACGTGACTTATTATTATATGTATGTATATAAAATAAATATAATTTATTATTATATATGTAAATAAATAATATATATTATTATATGTATATATATAAATAAATACGAGTATAATATATGTTATTATATATAAATGCATATAAAGTAAATATAATTTATTTAATATATTTGTTTATTTAATTTATTTAATTTATATGATTTATTTATATATAATTAATTAATATATAATTTAATTTAATTTATATAATGTATTTATATATAATTAATTTATTTAATTATTTAATTTATACGATTTATTTATTTATATATAATTAATTAATTTATTTATATATAATTTATTTAATTCATATAATTTATTTAATATGTTTAATTTATTTAATTTATATTATTATAAATGATATATGTATTTTTTTTAAAATTTTTGGAAACAGGGTCTCAGCGGGTGGCGGAGGCCGGCCTCCAATCTGCGATCCTCCCGGCTCGGCCTCCCCGGGTTTAAATTTTGAATTTGGGCGGGAAAAGGGTTTTCGACGGGAGGTCTCGGGGGAGGGGCCCCCGGAAGCGCCCCCACCTTGAGCTTCCGCTGCGGCACCGCGGCCCAGTCCACGGCGCGGAACCAGCGGTGCCGCTTCACGTCGTCGGCGCCGTTCTGAGGGAAAAGGAGACAAAAATGAGACCCGGGGCCGAGAGGGGAAAAACACGCCCGTCGTCCGGCCATCTTGGAGGCCGAGAAGGGAGGGTCGCGGGTTAGAGGCCGGCCTCTGTCACTTAGCGAAGAGACCCTCGGCCGCCCGGCGGGGACCCCGGGAAGTGAGCCCCGGCCCTGTTTTTTATTCTTCATTTTGGAACCGGGTCTCGCCGAGGCGCCGAGGGCCTCGCTAGGTAGCGGAGGCCGGCCTCTGATCCGCGGTCCTCCCCTCTCGGCCTCCAGAAAGCCCGGATGTGGAGCGTGCGCCCGCCACCGGGTAATTCTCGATTTTCCCCGCATTTCTGGGTTCCTCGGCCGCCGGCTCCGCCCCCCGCGTCACGTGGCGCCCCGCGCGCTCCCGGCGGCCTCCGCGCGCGCCCGACCTTCATGTTCCCGAGCCTCCGCGTGCGGTCGGCCTCCAGCAGCTTCCTGATGAGGTCTCTGCGGGAGAGGAAGGAGATAAAAAATATAAAATAAAAACAGGAACAGGAAGTCGAGCTGCTGCCCCGCCCACACCGGGCAGGCTGGCCTCTGACGATTCGCTGCCGCGTTGTTTTAACGCAATTAATCGATGGCTGTGATATTGACCTCATGTCACTGAAGCATCAATATTATCAATTTAATATTATCACGTGGGAAAGAAAATGAAGACCCCAGTGGGTGGCCGAGGGGCTCTAGCTCAAGCCGTCTCGGCTGTTTCGAGGGGCCCCGGTGGTTTCGAGTGGCCCTGGCAGTTTTGAGGGGACCCCAGCGCTTTCAAGGGGTCCTGGAGGTTTCGAGGGACCCCAGCGGTTTCGAGGGGTCCTGGAGGTTTGGAGGGGACCCCAGCGGTTTCAAGGGGCCCCGGCGGTTTCGAGGGGTCCTGGAGGTTTGGAGGGGACCCCAGCGGTTTCAAGGGGCCCCGGCAGTTTCAAGTGTCCCCGGCCTCCAGGGGTCCCGGCAGTTTCGAGGGGACCCCAGCGGTTTCAAGGGGTCCTGGAGGTTTTGAGGGGACCCCAGCGGTTTCAAGGGGTCCTGGAGGTTTTGAAGGGACCCCAGCGGTTTCAAGGGGCCCCGGCAGTTTCGAGGGGACCCCAGCGGTTTCGAGGGTCCCCGGCGGTTTCGAGGCCCCCGGGCACTGACTTGGCGCCGACGTCCAGGTGCCGGGGGAAGTCGATGTTTCCCGCCAGGATCTTCTGGTAAATTCCGAGCGGGCTGTCGTCGAAGAACGGGGGGAACCTGGGGGGCGACACGGGGTCGTCGGCGGAAAACGGAAGAGAAAATTGAGAAAATGAAATAAAGTGAAAGTCAAGGCGGAAAACCCGGCCGCGGGGGCGGGGCCTCCGAGCCACGCCCCCCCATGGCCGCCGTCAATCAATCAATCAATCAATCAATCACTGGGTGAGTGAAGGAATAAACGGACGGATAGAAAATGGGTGGGTAAATTAACCGGAAAAATTAATAGATAAATTAATAGATAAATAAATATATAAATTAATACCCGGCTGGCCGGGCGGGTCCCCCCTCGGGTAACAGGCCCCGCAGGGCCGGGCTTGGGGGCGGGGCCACACCCTGGGGGCGTGGCCTGTAAAAGCGGGCGGGCCAGCACCCCCAGGACGCGGTCTCTTTAAGTGGGCGTGGCTGGAGGCGGCCCTGGGGGCGTGGCTTATGAAGGTGAGTGGCACTGGGACGCGTGGTGGTTTCTAGAATGGGCGTGGCTAGAGGCGGCCCCGGGGGCGTGGCCTATGAAGATGGGCGGCACGAGGACCCTAAGGCGTGGTCTCCACGTGGGCGTGGCCAGGCCGAGGGGCGTGGCTTGAGGGTGAGCGGCACACCCTGGGGGCGTGGCTGGAGTCACGGGGGCGTGGCTTGTGCAGATGTGTAGCACTGGAGCCCCAAGGCGGTGTCTCTCAATGGGCGTGGCCAGAGGCGGTCCCAGGGGCGTGGCCTATGAAGATGGGCGGCACGAGGACCCTAGGGAATGATCCGAGTGGGCGTGGCTAGGCCAGGAGGCGTGGCTTACGAGGGTGAGCGGCACCCGTAGCCGGAGGTGTGGTCTATAAAATGGGCGTGGCCAGAGGCGGCCCCGGGGGCGTGGCCTATACCCTAGCCCCGAGTGGCCTCTGAATGGTGGGCGTGGCTGGAGTCCTGGGGGCGTGGCCTCTTACTGTGACGCACGTGTGAAGGAAGGCCCATGGGCGTGGCCTCTGGGTGGGCGTGGCTAAAGGCAGACCCCCATGAGGGCGTGGCTTCTGAAGGTGGGACAGGGCTGGAGGTGGACGGTGGGGGCGGGGCCTACGGAGGACCTGGGGGCGTGGCCTCTAAAGATGGGCTGGGCCCGAGGCAGTTCTTGGGCGGGGCCACAGGTAGTGGGCGTGGCTGAAGGCGGCTCCCTGGGTGTGGCCTATTACAGCGGTGGTCGCAGGGGGCGTGGCCTATGATTGTGGGCAGGGCTTCAGGCAGGTCCCAGGGGATGGGCTGACAGTGGGCGTGGCTTGAGGCGGGCCCGGGGGCGTGGTCTCTACAAAGGGGTGTGGCTTGAGGCGTGATTTGGTCCTGGCGTGTGGCGGTGGGCGTGGCTGGAGGCGGGGCCTCTGGAATGACAGGCGGTGGGCCCCGGGCCGCGGCCTACGACGATGGGCGTGGCTAAAGTGGACTTGGGGGCGGGGCCTAGGGACATTAGCATATTTCCGCTGGTTCAGTTTGGCACATGCGGGCGGTTCTTTTTCCTGCGGGGTTTTCTCATTCTTTTCTTATTTTTATTATCTTTTTTTTTTTTGCCACTGGGGTTCCTGGAAGCCCTTCTACCTCCGGGCTGAACCCCCAGACATATTTTAAATTTTATTTATTATTATTATTATTATTATTATTATTATTATTAATTTTTTTTTGGTGGTCCTGGGGTTCCTGGAAGCCCTTCTACCTCCGGGCTACACTCCCAGACCTATTTTATATTTTTATTTTTATATATTTATTTATATATATTATTTATTTATATATTATTTATTTATAATTTATTTATATATTTTTTATTTTCATTTTTGGTGGTCCTGGGGTTCCTGGAAGCCCTTCTACCTCCGGGCTGCACCCCCAGACCTTTTATATTTTTATTTGGAAACAGGGTCTCCTAAGCCAGCGCGGCCGGCCTCGAACCTGCGCCGTCCTCCCGTCTCCGCCTCCCAGGCGTGCCCACCACGCCCGGCTTATATATAATTTTTATACTAAGAATATATAAAAGTTTTTATATATAAAATTTATATATTTATAAATATATATAAATATATGTTATAAATTTTTATATATAATATAAAATTTATATAAAACATTAAAAATATAAAATTTTTTATATATAATATATAACACGTATTTAAAATATATTAAAAATATATAAAAATGTTTTATATACTTAAAATATATAAAACACTTTTATATAAAACGTAAAAGATATATATTTAAAGTATATCAAAGTATTTTCACATATCCTGTATAAAGTATTTTATATATTTGTTTGGCGCCCGCGGACGGGCCCGCCTTGCCATTGTACTTTGAGACAGGGTCTCGCTGGGTTGCCGAGGGTCTCGGCTGGCGGCGGAGGCTGGCCTCGAACCCGCGGGCCTCCCGTCCCGGCCTCCGGGCCGGTCTTATAGGAAAACTCCACTTACCCGGCGAGCATTTCGAATATGAGGATGCCCAGGGCCCACCAGTCCACGGCCCGCCCGTGACCTTTGCTCTGAATCACTTCCGGGGCGAGGTACTCGGGGGTCCCGCACAGCGTCCAGGTCCTGGGGGGAAACAGAGGGGGGTCCGTGAGGGTCGGCGGGGGAGGCCGGACGGGCCGGGAGGCCGGGTCACATTATTATTATTACTATTATTATTATTATTATATTATTGAGGAAGGGAGGCCGGGTCACATTATTATTATTATTATTATTACTATTATTATTATTATTAATTATATTATCGAAGATGGGAGGCCGGGTCACATTATTATTATTATTATTATTATATTATTATATTATTGAGGAAGGGAGGCCGGGTCACATTATTATCATTATTATTATTATATTATTGAGGAAGGGAGGCCGGGTCACATTATTATTATTATTATTATTATTATTAATTATATTATCGAATATGGGAGGCCGGGTCACATTATTACTATTATTTTTATTTATTATTATTATTATTATTATTATTATTATTATTATTAAGGATGGGAGGTCGGGTCACATTTTATTACTATTGTTATTATTATTAATTATATTATCGAGGATGGGAGGCCGGGTCACATTATTTTTATTATTATTATTATTATTATTATTATTATCGACGATGGGAGGCCGGGGTCACATTATTATTATTATTATTATTATTATTATTATTATTATTATTATCAACGATGGGATGGTAGGCTGGGTCACATTATTTTTATTATTATTATTATTATTGAGGATGGCAGGCTGGGTTACATTATTATTTTTTATTATCCATTATTACTATTACTATTATTGAGGATGGCAGGCTGGGTCACATTACTATTTTCATTTTTTTATTATTTATTATTATTATTGGGGATGGTAGGCCGGGTCACATTATTATTTTTACCTTTTTATTACTTTCATTTTTTAAATTATTTTTATTAGTATTATTATTATTGGGGATGGCAGGCCGGGTCACATTACTATTTTTATTTTCTTACTATTTACTACTACTACTATTATTATTATTATTATTATTATTATTATTATTATTATTATCGAGGATGGGAGGCCGGGTCACATTATTATTTTTACCTTTTTATTATTTTTATTATTGTTATTATTATTGTCATCATCATTATTATTATTATGATTTTTGCGGTACTGGGGATTGAACCCAGGGGCATTATTTTTTTCCTCTGAAACAGCCCTTTATGTTCATTTTGTGCCAAGGTCTCCCTGGGGTGCCGAGGGTCTCTGCTAAGGTGCTGATTCTGTTCTCCAGTTTTACTTTTATTTTGGGTGGCAGCGGGTGGGTGGAACCCAGGGATCGGCCCTGCGGGTTTATTTTATTTCATTTCATTTTATTATTTTATTTTCTTGTGGTCCCGGGGGTGGAGCCGAGGGTCTTTTCCTTCCTCCGGCCGACGCCCCCAGACCTATTTTATATTTTATTTGGAAACAGGGTCTCGCTGAGCTGCTGAGAGCAGAAAATAATAAAAAAAAAAAGAAATAAAATAAAATAAAATAAATAAAGCTCGAGGCCGGCTTTGGGAAACTGGCGGGCGAGGGCCGCCGGCATGTTTTTGGTTTAAACCGGGTGAGTCGACTTTCCACAAATTAAAAATATTTTAAAAATAAAATAAAATCAGGATTTTGCAAAAACAATTTAGGTTCTGGCGCCACCTCGTGGGCGTTTGCAGAAAGAGCGATTCCTGTCTTGTTTTGGGGAATTTTTGTCTGTTTTATTTTTAAATTTTTATCATTATCTTTTTCTTTTACTTTTGATTTTTAATTTTGAAACAGGGTCTCACTAGGTGGCCGAGGGTCTCTTTGCTAAGCGGCGGAGGCCGGCCTCTGACCTGTAAGGATGAGTTGGCTTCTATTTTTATTTTTTTTTTAAATAAATTTATAGCGGAAAAAAATTAAAAACGTGCTCATCACCTGCAGGTCTCGGCCCGGCAGATGACGCCTGCAATCCCGGCTGCCGGGGAGGCTGGGGAAGGAGGATCGCAGGTGGGAGGCCAGCCGCGGATATTTAGCAGAGACCCTCGGCCTCCTAGTGGGACCGTGTTTATAAATAAAAAATACAAAAGGGGGCCGGGGGTGCGGCTCTGACGTCAAAGAATCCTGGGCTCAATCCCCAAGAAGAGAAAATAAAATAAAATAAAAAGCCCGGGTCACGGTTTACAAACCAGGAAAATAGTTCAAATAACGTAAATATCTGAAATAAAATACCTCAAATTAAATCAGTAACCCTTCGAGTAAAATAGATATTTCACATAAAATTAATATTTCAAAGATTTCAAATAAAGTATTCCAAATAAAGAATTTCAAGAATAATATTTCAAATAAAACAAATAATACTTCAAATAAAATGTCTCAAAACAAGGCATTTCCTGCTCTAAAAACGAGCTTGAAAGTGGCTCCCTGGGGGCGTGGCCTCTAGGAGTGGGCGTGGCCACAACATCCTGGGGGCGGGGCCATAACGGCGCGGCTAAAGGTGGTCCTGGGGGCGTGGCTAAAGTGGACGCGGGGCGTGGCTGAGTGTGGGCTGGGGGCGTGGCTGAGTGTGGGCTGGGGGCGTGGCCTCCAACGTGGGCGTGATCAAAGACTTGTCCCTGGGGGTGTGGCCTCTAGAGGTGGGCGTGGCCAGAGGCAGGCCTCCAGAGGTGGGCGTGGCCAGCGGGACCCTAGGGTGTGGCCTTTGCGGGTGGGCGTGGCCAGAGGCAGGTCTGGAATGTCAGGTGGAGGTGGGCGTGGCCAAAGGCCCCGGGGCGTGGCCAGACAGGTCCCTGGTGTCAGTGGGTGTGGTTAGAGGTCCTAGGGGCGTGTCTGCGGTGGGTGGGCGTGGCCAGATGTGGCTCCTGGGAGACGTCTGTTGGAGGTGGGCGTGGCTGAGGCAGGCCCTGGGGGCGTGGCTTTGCTGGTGGGCGTGACAGGGTCCCAGGGTGAGGCTTCTGTGGGTGGGCGTGGCCAGAGGCGGGTCTCCAGTGTGTCAGTTGGAGGTGGGCGTGGCCTCTGTGGGTGGGCGTGGCCAGAGGTGGGTCCCTGGCTACGGCGGGCCCTAGGGGCGTGGCCTTTGCTGGTGGGCGTGATGAGGTCCCAGGGTGAGGCTCCTGCGGGGGGCGTGGCCAGGGAAGGCCCCAGGGGCGTGGCTTCTGCGGGTGGGCGTGGCCAGAGGCGAGCGACTGGGAGGTGTCTGGTGGTGGGCGTGGCTAAGGCAGGTCCTAGGGGCGTGGCTTTGCTGCTGGGCGTGCCCAGAGCCAGCCCCCCAACAAACTCCAGGGAGGTGGGCGTGGCCTCCAGCTGTGGGCGTGGCCTCCAGCTGTGGGCGTGGCCTGGACTATAGAATCCCCTCTGACCCCCTCCCTTTCTCTCTGCCGCTCTCAGGCACGAATAAACCTATCCGGGTTTATGAACCGACATCTCTAGATCTCAGGACAGAGCCTCACCCCGGCCATATTTTATTTTATTTTATATATACTTTTTGGTGGTCCTGGGGCTCCTGGAAGCCCTTCTACCTCCGGGCTACACTCCAGACCTATTATATATATAACTTTTATATTATTATTATTATTATTATTATTATTATTATTATTATTATTGGTGGTCCTGGGGTTCCTGGAAGCCCTTCTACCTCCGGGCTACACTCCCAGACTACACTCCCAGACCTATTTTATATATTTATTTTTATTTATTATTATTATTACTATTATTATTATTATTGGTACTGGGGTTCCTGGAAGCCCTTCTACCTCCGGGCTACACTCCCAGACCTATTATATATTATTATTATTATTATTATTATTATTATTATTATTATTATTATTGGTACTGGGGTTCCTGGAAGCCCTTCTACATCTGGGCTATACTCCCAGACCTATTTTATATTTTATTATTATTATTATTATTATTATTATTATTATTATTAATTTGGTGGTCCTGGGGTTCCTGGAAGCCCTTCTCCCTCCGGGCTACACTCCCAGTCCTATTTTATATTTTTATTTGTAAACAGGGTCTCATAAGCCGGCGCGGCTGGCCTCGAACCCGCGCCGTCCTCCCGTCTCCGCCTCCCGAGCGCGGGGATGACGAGCGCACCCACCGCGCCCGGCTAGTTTTAATTATTTTAGAGACAGGGTTTCTTGAAGTTGCTGAAAGTCTAAGTTGCTGAGGCCAGCCTCCAACCTGTGAGCCTCCTGTTTCGGCCTCCCAAGTCCTGGGGTGACTGGCCGGCGTGCGCCACCAGACCCGGCTATTAATTCTTTTTTTTTTTTTAGGACTCGGGGCCACATAATCGGATCCGTGTTGGCAGCAGCGTCTCCATTTACAACCTGAAACTCTTTTTTTTTCAGGCCCGAGGCTGGCTGCAGCTCCAGGGGCTAAATAGGCTCGGGGAGTCTTGAAACTCTCCCCAGCCCTTAATGTCTGAGAAAAAACAATATCTGGCTGACTGCGCCTCGGCCTCCCAGGCACCGGATGATATTATTATTATTATTATTATTATTATTATTATTATTATTATTATTAATTTCTTTTTCTGTTTGTGGTCCTAGAAATTAAACCCAGGGGCTATTCCTCCTCTGGGCTACGCACAATGGAGTACTACTCGGCTAGAAAGAAGGACAACATTATGTCACTGGCAGTGGAGTACTATTCACCTGTAAAGAAGGTCAAAATTATGTCATCTGCCGGGCGTGGTGGCGCACGCCCGTCATGCCCACACTTGGGAGGCGGAGACAGGAGGACGGCACAGGTTCAAAGCCGGCCGCGCTGGCTTAGGAGACCCTGTTTCCAAATAAAAATATAAAATAGGTCTGGGAGTGTAGCCCGGAGGTAGAAGGGCTTCCAGGAACCCCGGTACCAAGAATAATAATAATAATAATAATAATAATAATAATAATAATAAAATATAAAACATAAAATAAAAATAATATATAAAATAAAATATAATATAAAATAGGCCTGGGAGTGTAGCCCGGAGGTAGAAGGGCTTCCAGGAACCCCAGTACCAATAATAATAATAATAATAATAATAATAATAATAATAATAATAATAATAATAATATAAAAATAAAATTTAATAAAATATAAAATAGGTCTAGGAGTGTAGCCCGGAGGTCAAAGGGTTTCCAGGAACCCCAGGACCACCAAAAAAAACCCAAAACAAAACAAAAAAAAAATGATGTCATCTGTAGGAAAACAAAGGAAGCTTCGTTACGCTCTGTGAGAGCGGCCATTTTCGGAGAGTCAAGTGCTGAGCCGGGCGGGCACCGGCGGACGCCTGTCAACCTCGGTCCACTTGGGAGGCCGAGGCAGGAGGCTGGCAGGCTGGAGGCGGGCCTCGGCCACTCAGGCAAGAGACCCTCAGACGCCGAGAGGGACCCTGTCTCCAAATGTAAAAACCCAACAGGGCCGGGGGGGCTCGTGTGGCCCTGTTTCCAAGTTAAACCGAAAAAGTCAAACAGAGCTGGGGACAACTTCTCCGGAAGGGAAGAAAGACAAAAGTAGAGTACGATACACCCCCGAAAAAGGAGGGCGCTCCCGCTGCCGGGGGGACGTGAGCTCTCCCCGGCGCTCACCTGTCCGCCAGCTTCTTGGCGAAGCCGAAGTCGGTGAGCTTGATGTGGCCGTCGCGGTCGAGCAGGATGTTCTCGGGCTTGAGGTCGCGGTAGACGACGCCGCGGGCGTGCAGGTACTCGAGCGCGCACACGATCTCGGCCGCGAAGAACAGCGCGGTGGCCGAGGCGAAGCGGCCGCGGCGGCGCAGGAAGCTGAACAGCTCCCCGCCCGGCACGAACTCCATCAGCATGTACAGGAAGCGCTCGTCGTGGCACGTCCAGAACCTGGGGGGACGCGACCCCCGAGTGACCCCGTGACCCCCGAGTGACCCCTCACACCTCAGTGACTCCCGAGTGACCCTCGCACCTCAGTGACCCTGTGACCCCCGAGTGGCCCCTGAGTGACTCCCGAGTGACCCCTCGCACCTCTGTGACCCCGTGATCCCCAAGTGACCCCTGATACATCAGTGACCCCTGAGTGAACCCTGACACCTCAGTGACCCCCGAGTAACCCCCGGTACCTCAGTGACCCCGTGATCCCTGAGTGACCCCCGGCACCTCAGTGACCCCGTGACCCCTGGCACGTCAGTGACCCCAGAGTGACCCCAGGCACCTCAGTGACCCCGTGTGAGCCCTGACACCTCAGTGACTCCTGAGTGACCCCTCGCACCTCTGTGACCCCATAACCCCCGAGTGACCCCTGATACACCAGTGACCCCTGACACCTCAGTGACCCCCGAGTAACCCCCGGTACCTCAGTGACCCCGTGATCCCTGAGTGACCCCCGGCACCTCAGTGACCCCGTGACCCCTGGCACGTCAGTGACCCCCCGAGTGACCCCTGGCACCTCAGTGACCCCACGACCCCCAAATGACCCCGGCACCCCAGTGACCCCATGACCCGAGTGACCCCTGGCACCTCAGTGACCCCGTGACCCCTGAGTGACCCCTCACACCTCAGTGACTCCCGAGTGACCCTCGCACCTCAGTGACCCTGTGACCCCCGAGTGGCCCCTGAGTGACTCCCAAGTGACCCCTCGCACCTCTCTGACCCCGTGACCCCAAGTGACCCCTGATACCTCAGTGACCCCCGAGTGACCCCCGGCACCTCAGTGACCCCCTGATCCCTGAGTGACCGCCGACACCTCAGTGACCCCATGACCGCCGGCACCTCAGTGACCCCGTGACCCCCGAGTGACCCCGGCCGCCAGCCTCCCGGGCGGACTCACAGGCGCACGATGAAGGGGTGGCGGGCGTCGCGCAGCACGGCCTTCTCGTTGTGCACGTGCTGCTCCTGCTTGAGGCGGATCACGGCGGCCACGCTCAGCACCTTGAGCGCGAAGAAGCGTCCGGCGGCCGCCTTCTCCCGGGCCAGGTGCACGCGGCCGAACGTGCCGGTGCCTGAGGGCGGAAGGAGGACTCGTGAGACCCTCGGCAACTCAGTGGGACCCTCGGATACTTGCCAAGACCCTCACCCGCGTACTGGGACCCTCATACTCGGCAACTTGAGACCCTCGGGAGCTTATGGAGACCCTCGGACACCCAGAGACCCTCAGACATTTACTGAGACCCTCGGCCACTTATTGAGACCCTTAGCGATTCAGCGAGACCCCCCAGACACTTGCCAAGACCCTCATCCCCTCAATGAGACCCTTGGGCGTTTACTGAGACCCTCGCCCACTTATTGAGACCCTCGGCAATTTATTGAGACCCTCGGCAATTTACTGAGACCCTCGGCAATTATACCGAGACCCTCAGCCACTCAGTGAGACCTTGTTTAAAAAAAAAAGGGCTAAAATAAATTAGATAAGTAAATACAAAGAAGAAAAAAAGGTTTCAGTGAGTGGCCGAGGGTCTCCACTCCCCATGAGCTAATTTACCCGGCAGCGTCCACACACAAGATAAAGAAGATAAAAAGGGCGGGTTCAGTTTCTGTGTATTATTATTAATTATTATTATTATTATTATGAGGCAATAAATTCCCAGCATGCCCCTCGGCCCCCGAAGAAATGCCCATGAGAGGCAGTTTATTTAGGAAATTAGGGGTTTCTGGGTCCACGGGACCCAGGCACGCGCGGCCGCAGAGACCCTCGGCAGCCTAGACAGACCGGGTCTGCAAATAAAAAAATAAAATAAAATACGGCTGGGGTGTGGCTTGGTGGAAGAATGACCCTGAGTTCAACCCCCAGGACCTAATAGCAATAATAATATAATAATATAAAATATAATATAAAATAAAAATAATATATTACATATTATTATATATTATATATTATTATAAGAAGAAGATAGCTGGGTGTGGCTATCACTGACACCCTCGGCAACCTACTGAGACCATGTTTGCAAATTAAAAAATAAAATAGGGCTGGGGGTGTGGCTTCGAGGAAAAATGACCCCGAGTTCAACCCCCAGGACCGAATAACAATTAGTAAAAATAAAAATAAAGATAATAAGAAGGAAGATGGCTGGGATGTAGTTACTGAGACCCTCGGCAACCCAGGAAGACCGTGTTTTCAAATAAAAAATAAAATAAAATAGGGCTGGGGTGCGGCTTGGAGGAAAATGACCCTGAGTTCAATCCCCAGGACCTAATGATAATAATAATAATAATAATAATCAGAAGAAGAAAGCTGGGTATAGCTACTGCTGAGACCCTCAGCCACCCAGTGAGACCATGTCTGCAAATTAAAAAAAAATATGTGGTTACAGCAGCCACAGCAAGCCAGACTAGTGATAATAATAATAATAATTATTATTATTTTTAAAGGGCGTCCCCCGGGCTGGGTGGGTTTGACGTCATCTCCCAAATATGTTTTTATGTTTTTAAGAGACACAGGGGCGGGGAGAGGGCGCCATCCTGCCGGGCAGGTTCTGCGTGTTTTTTTTTTGTTTGTTTTTGTTTTTTCAAGAGGTTCAGAGAAAGAAAAAAAACTGCAGTTTGGACGCGTCATCGCAAGACTTGGGAGCGCGAGACCCTCGGCACCTAGGGAGACCCTTTTTTTTTTTCAAATAAAGAGACCCTCAGCCCCCTAATGGGACCTTCTCCCCCCCAAATAGAGACTCTCGGCCTAGTGAAACTTTTTTTTCCCCCCAAATAGAGACCCTCAGCTACTCAGCAAGACCTTCGATCACTTAACGAGACCCTCGGCCACTTATTGAGACCCTCAGCACTTAGCAGAGACCCTTGG
This sequence comes from Muscardinus avellanarius, assembly GCF_963383645.1. Classification (NCBI taxonomy): domain Eukaryota; kingdom Metazoa; phylum Chordata; class Mammalia; order Rodentia; family Gliridae; genus Muscardinus; species Muscardinus avellanarius. Next base: position 376,349 of record NC_137792.1, read on the forward strand.
TCACTTAGCAGAGACCCTCGGCCACTGAACAAGACCCTCGGCCACTTCCTGAGACCTTCAGTCACTTAACGGGACCCTCAGCCACTAAATGAGACCCTGTGTTCAATTCGCAAGACTTCCGGTCACTTAACGAGACCCTCGGCCACTAACCGGGACCCTGTGTTCAATTCAAAACCAGAAGGAGAGCTGGGAAGCGTCGCTGGGCAGCCCAACCCGCCGGGCTGCGGGTCTCTACGCCAAGCGGCAGAGGCCGGCCTCGAACCCGCGGCCCTGCGGCCTCCTCGGCCTCCCCGGGGCCCGGGTGGACCCCGCGCGCTCCGCCCCAGGAGGCGCCTGGAACCTTCCGCCCCGTCCCCCGTTTCCGCCCGGGCCCCTGACGGGGTCGCGCCGACACCCTTAGCAACCGCGTTGCTAGGGAAGCCACCGGGGCCGGCGCCGGGGCCGTGGGACCTGGCTGCGCATGCGCGCTCGCCCCGCCCGCCCGGGGGAACTTGAAACCGACAACAGCCGCCGGCTCCCCGCGCCCAGAACCGCGCTCCTGCGCCCCGGGGACCGAAAAAAGGGGGTCCCCGGAAATAATCCGGCTCCTAGGAGACCAGAGGGCGCCCCGGGGGTCCCCCAAAGCGCGGGGGGGACCCCTGGCCTCTGCCCCCCGCCCGCTCTGAGAGCGTTTGGGTCTTGAAACTCTTCTATTTTTGAATGGGTGCCCCCCATCCGGGGCACAGGGACCCCGAAAAGATTATGACGTCACACAACTTTGACCTGGGGGTTCCTGCGGGTGTAGACGGCCACGCCCACAGCCCGGCGCCGCGTTGTTTGTGTTTGGGTAGAGGCTCCGCGGGGCGGGGCGGGGCGGCGGGAAAGGAAAGGAAGAAAAATCTCAGAAAATTGCTCTAAACAAAGAAAAGGGCGAAATAAAAGAGAAAGAGGGTCCCGAGGACGGAGGGAGATCGCCGACGGTCTCGCTAGGGCATAGAAAGAAAGCCTCGCTAGACTGCCGAGGGTCTCGCTGAAAAGGAAAGGAAAAAAAAAATAAAAGCTGGTCTCAATAGGTTGCCGACGGTCTCGCTCGCTGAAAAGGAAAGGAAAGGAAAGAGGAAAGCAGGTCTGAGTAGGCTGCCCGGGGTCTCGCTGGAAAGAAACAAATAGAAAGAAAAGCAGGTCCCAATAGGGTGCCGAGGGTCTCGCGCACGTACCCACGGTGGCCAGCACGTCCAGGCCGGAAAGGGGCGGCGGGTCGGGGTCGGCGTCGGGGTCGGGGTCGAGGTCGGGGCCGGGGCCGGGTTCGGGGCCGGGTTCGGGGCCGGGGCCGGGGTCGGGGTCGGGGTCGGGGTCGGGGTCGCGCGCGGGGCCGGACCGCGGCTCCTCCATGCGGGCGCGGGGCGAGCGGGGCTCCCGGCTCCTTCGGGCGGCGGCTGCGGCCGGCGGGGGGCGGGGCGGCGCGGTGACGTCAGCGCCAGGCCACGCCCACCCCGGAAGCGCCCAGGCCGGCGCGGGGGGCGCGGCTGGCTGTGAACGTCACGACGCCCCGCCTCTCGAGTGGAGGCCACGCCCACTCCGGGAAGCGCCGGGCCGGGCACCGCGGGCGTCGGGGCGGGGCTTCACGATGACGTCACCGCGCCCCGTCGAGGGCTCCTCCCACTCCCGGAAGCGCCGCGCCCTGACGGGGGCCGCCGGGGCGGGGCTTCCAGGCGTGTGACGTCGGCGCGCCCCGCCTCCTTCTCGAGGCCCCGCCCACCCGCAGCCGGGGGCGTGGCTTCCGTCCTTCTCGGAGGCTCCTCCTCCTGCAGCCCGGCCGCGCCCGGCAGGGCGAGGCGAGGGGCGGGGCTCCGGACTGACGTCACAGCGGGCGGGGCCTGTGGGATGGCGTCAGCGAGGCCCCGCCCCTTCCTTTGATTTTTATTTATTTTATTTCTACTCGTCCTCCAGCGCGCTCGCTCTTTTATATGGTTTTTGTTTTTTCTACCTCTGCGCTGCACCCCCCACCCTGGCTTATTTGATAATTTATTATAATTATAATTATTATTATTATTATTATTATTATTATTATTATTATTGTGTCGTGAGGATGGAACCCACGGGCATTCTACCTCCCAGCTACCCCCGCGGCCCTACTTTATATTTATTCATTTATTTATTTGGACAGAGGGTTCGCCAGGTGGCGGAGGGCTCGGTACCTGCTGGACCTGGCCTTGAACCTGCGATCCTCCTGGCTCGGCCTCCCAAGTGCGGGGACCATTTATTATTATTATTGTTGTTGTTATTTTTATTATCATCATCATTATTTATTTCATTATAATAATAATTATTATTATTCTTTGTACGTGTGTACTGGGGATGGAGCCCAGGGTCATTCTACCCCCGAGCGACGGCCCCAGCCCTATTTTATATTCTTTATTTTGAAACAGGGTCTCCCTGAGTGGCCGAGGGTCTCTTTGCCAAGGGGCATTCTACCACTCACTGAGACCTTTTTGTTTTTACAATTTTTTCTAAATCAATAAAGAAAAATTATTCGAAAGAAATTATTTTATATTTATTATTTGTTATCTGTCTAGATGTTTTATTTAAAAAGTATTATTATTGAAAGTAATTATTTTATTTATATTATTTTTATCTATCTAGACATTTTATTTAAAAATTATTAATTATCGAAATTATTTTATTTCGATTTTTATTATTTTTTGTTATCTGTCTAGACATTTTATTCAAAAATTATTAATTATTATTATTGAAATTATTTTATTTAAAAATTATTTATTATTATTATTGAAAGAAAGTATTTTAATTTTATTTTTTCTATCTAGACATTTTATTTAAAAATTAATTATTGAAATTATTTTATTTCAATTTTTATTATTTTTGTTATATCTAGACATTTTATTCCAAAATTATTATTATTATTGAAATTATTTTATTTTTATTTTTATTAATTTTTGTTATCTATCTAGATTTTATTTAAAATATTAATTATTATTAATGAAAGAAATTATTTTATTTTTATTATTTTTTCTGTCTAGAATTTTATTTAAAATTATTATTATTGAAATTTTATTTTTATTTTTTGTTATCTGTCTAGACATTTTATTTAAAAAGTATTAATTATTATTGTTAGTGAAAGAAACTATTTTATCTTTATTATTTTTTGTTATCTGCTTAGAGATATTTTACTCTAAAATAATAATAGTTATCATTATTATTACTAGGCATATTTTATTAAAGGGAATGATTTTAAAGTGTAAACTCCAGACACGCAAAATACCTCCGCTGTCCTGGGCATGTGTTTCTAGTACCAAAATATTTTTACTTTACTTTAATTTAATTAATTAATTTTGTTTAAATAAACCATATTTTCTTTTTCTTTTTATTTTTTAATTTGGAAAAGGTCTCCCTGAGTGGCTGAGGATTGACAGAAACCGGATTTTTGGGTAGAAACCGGTTTCCTGCGGTGTGGACGGATCCCGAGCGCGGCCGCAGCGCCACCTCGTGGCCATTTTGGGGAACAACACCTTTTTTTTTCCTGCTTTATTTTTTATTTTGTAAAATGAATTTTCCAAATTATCTGTATTTGTTACCCAGAAAAAAACCCTTTATTTTCTCATCTCTCAAACATAAGATTTTTTCCCGAGATTCTTAATAAGAAAACAATATGAGATTATTATTATTATTATTATTATTATTATTATTATTAATTTTATTATTATAGTTTGAAACAAAAATGTTAAGTCGGAGCCCCGACTTTGGGAGGCCGGAAGGGTTGGAGGCCGGCCTCAGCCCCTGAGCAGAGACCCTCAGCCCCCCAGTGAGACCCGGCTTACAAATAAAAAATAAAAATAAAAATAAAAATAAAAATAAAAATAAAAAGGGGTCTGCGGCCTGGGTTCGCCCCCGCCGTCAATAAATAAAAGAAGGACCAAGTAAAACGTCCTGAGCAAGATGGCCCCGTATTTGATCCTCGCGAGCACTTTTCTGGGAGTCCAGGAATTAGAGGTTATTTTTCGAGCACGGAGGAGGCTCCCTGCGCGGTGCTCCCGTCAGGCCCTGCGAAAGCGCGGGAAAAACCGAGGAACAGATAGAAAGATGGAAGTGTAGGAAAATCAGATGGATGGATGGATAGATGGATGGATGGATGGATGGATGGATGGATGGATGGAAAGATAGCTAGCTAGCTAGCTAGATGGATGGATAGATAGATGGATGGATGGATGGATGGATGGATGGATGGACAGGTAGATAGATGAATGGATGGATGGATGGATGGATGGATGGATAGACAGATAGATAGATGGATGGATGGATAGACAGAGAGATGGATGGATGGATGGATAGATGGATGGATGGATGGATGGATAGATAGATGGATGGATGGATGGATGGATAGATGGATGGATAGATAGAGGATAGATAGATGGATGGATAGATAGGGACAATGGATGGATAGATGAATGCATGGATGGATAGATAGATGATAGATAGATACATGGATGGATAGAAAGATAGATAGATGGATAGATAAATGGATAGATAGATACATAGATATATAGATGGATAGATAGATGGATTGATAGATCGATGGATGGATGGATGGAAAGATAGATAGATGGATGGATACACAGATAGATAGGGATGATGGATAGATAGATGGATGGATAGATGGATGGATGGAAAGATAGATAGATATATGGATAGATATGTGGATATACAGATAGATAGGATGACAGATAGATACATAGATGGACAGATGGATGGATGGATGGAAAGATGGATAGATAGATGGATACACAGATATGGATGATGGATATATAGATAGATGGATAGGTGGATGGATGGATGGATAGATAGATAGGGGCAATGAATAGATAGATGGATGGATGGATGGATGGATGGATGGATGGAGAGATAGATGGATAGATGATAGATAGATGGATAGTTATATGGATAGATAGATAGATAGATAGATAGGCGTCAGAAATAGATAGATACCCTGAATGGGTGGATCGATAGGTGGGTAAATACGTAGATGATGTGGAAATACGTGATCCATAAATAAATATACAGACAGATGTCGATATAGATCAGTAGAGAGATGGGCGGGATGGGTGATGGGGGAGAGGGCCGGTAGAGAGGTAGACGGAGGGATGGGTAGATGGCGGACGACAGGAATGATAGGTGATGGATAAGACATAGATACACAAATGGGTGATCAATAGATATGTAGGTAGATGTGATAGGTGGGTAGATGGATAGACACATGGGTGAGGGATAGAGAAATATAATTGATAGATGATTGATACGATGGATGGATGGATGGATAGGTGGATGGACAGATACATGCATGAGGGATAGATAAACATAATTGATGATTGATTGATTGGTGGATGGATGGGTGGATAAAGATAATTGATAGATGATTGATGGATGGATGGATAGATAGGTGGATAGATACATGGATAAGCGGATGGACAGATACATGCATGAGGGATAGATAAATATAATTGATGATTGATTGATTGGTGGATGGATGGGTGGATGGATAGATACATGGATAAGGGATAGATAAAGATAATTGATAGATGATTGATTGATGGATAGATGGATGGATGGATAGATACATGGATAAAGGATAGAGAAATATAATTGATAGATGATTGATGGATGGATGGATAGATAGGTGGATAGATACATGGATAAGCGGTAGATAAGCATAATTGATGATTGATGGATGGGTGGACAGGTGGATGGGTAGAGACGTGGATGAGGGATAGATAAACACAATTGATGATGATTGATGGATGGATAGATAGGTGGATAGATACATGGATAAGCGGTAGATAAGCATAATTGATGATTGATGGATGGGTGGACAGGTGGATGGGTAGAGACGTGGATGAGGGATAGATAAATACAATTGATGATGATTGATGGATGGATGGACAGACGGGTGGGTAGAGACGTGGATGAGGGATAGATAAACACAATTGATGATGATTGATGGATGGATGGACAGACGGCCGGACAGAGACGTGCATGAGGGGTAGCTCAGGTCGACGGAGGTGATCGATGGGCAACATGGAGGTGGAGTGGCGGGGCCGGAGGGACGATGCCCCGTGATGGACGGGTGGACAGTGAGTGGGTAGAAATGGGTGAGAGGTCAGAGGAAATGTAGACGGCCGGGTGTGTGGACCCGCGGCTGGACAGACAGACGCAGAGAGGACCGCGAGACGGACGGAGTGGACAGGAACGGCAGGCGGACACGAGAGGCCTTGGCCGTCAGCGCCGCCATTCCGCCGCCGTCCGTCCGTCCGTCCGTCCGTCCGCCATCGCCGTCCCTCCTGCGGCGTCATGTGTCGTCATTGTCTCCGTCACCATCTACCTGCACGTGTATCTATGGGTCATCACATTCCGCCTGTAATTCTAGGTATCTGTCTGTTGTCCTTCCATTATCCATCTTTGATCCATCCATCCATCCATCTACCTATCAATCTATCCATCCACCTATCTATCCATCTATGTATCTATGTATCTATCTATCTATCTATCCTTCCATCCATCTATCTACTTATCCATCCATTATCCATCTTTGATCCATCCATCCATCCATCCATCTATCCATCCATCATCAATTCATCTATCTATCCATCTATGTATCTATCTACCTGTCTATCCATCCATCTATCCATCCACCTATCTACCCATCTATCCATCTATGTATCCATCTAACCATCTGTCCATCTATCTATCCATCCATTCTTCTATCTATCTATCTATCTATCTATCTATCTATCTATCTATCTTTCCATCCATCCATACATCCATCTACCTATCTCTCTATCCATACATCCATCTCTCTATCCATCTATCCATCCATCTATCATCAATTCATTTATCTATCCATCTATGTATCTATGTATCTATCTATCTACCTGTCCATCCATCCATCCATCTATCCATCTATCTATCTATCCATCTATCCATCCATCTATATCTATCTATCCATCTATCCATCCATCTATCCATATATCCATCTATGTATCCATCTATGTATCTATCTATGTATCTATGTATCTATCTATCCATCCATCCATCTATCCATCCTTCCATCTATCTATCTATCTATCTATCCATCCATCTATTGTATCAAACTGTCCTATCAATCAATCAATCTATCTATCTATCCATCCATCTATCCATCCATCTATCTATCTATCCATCTATCTATCCATCTATCTATCTATCCATCTATCTATCCATCTATCTATCTATCTATCTATCTATCTATCTATCCATCTATCTATCCATCCATCCATCCATCTATCTATCTGTCTATCCATCCTTCCATCTATCTATCTATCTATCTATCTATCTATCTATCCATCCATCTATCTATCCATCTATCTATCCATCTATCTATCTATCCATCTATCTATCCATCTATCTATCTATCTATCCATCTATCTATCCATCTATCTATCCATCCATCCATCTATCTACCTATCCGTCCATCCATCCATCTATCCATCCATCTGTCTACCTATCCATCCTTCCATCTATCTATCTATCCATCCATCTATTGTATCAAACTATCCTATCAATCTATCAGTCTATCTATCCATCCATCCATCCATCCATCCATCCATCTGTCTATCCATCCTTCCATCTATCTATCTATCTATCTATCTATCTATCTATCTATCCATCCATCCATCTACCTATCCGTCCATCTATCTATCTATCTATCTATCCATCCGTCTATCCATCCATCCATCCGTCCATCTGTCCATTTATCTATCATTCTATCTTCCCACCCGCCCACCCACCCTGTGTCCCTCCGTGTCCGTACCCTCATCTGTCCATTTGTCCGTCGACCCTTCCTCTCTGATTTTCCTGCTCATTAACCAGTTTTGTTGGAGGGTCTCCAAGATGGAGGTCTCCAAGATGGAGGGTCTCCAAGATGGAGGTCTCCAAGATGGAGGGTCTCCAAGATGGAGGTCTCCAAGATGGGGGTCTCCAAGATGGGGGTCTCCAAGATGGAGGGTCGCCAAGATGGAGGTCTCCAAGATGGGGGTCTCCAAGATGGAGGGTCTCCAAGATGGAGGTCTCCAAGATGGAGGTCTCCAAGATGGAGGGTCTCCAAGATGGAGGTCTCCAAGATGGAGGTCTCCAAGATGGAGGGTCTCCAAGATGGAGGTCTCCAAGATGGAGGGTCTCCAAGATGGAGGTCTCCAAGATGGAGGGTCTCCAAGATGGAGGTCTCCAAGATGGGGGTCTCCAAGATGGGGGTCTCCAAGATGGAGGGTCGCCAAGATGGAGGTCTCCAAGATGGGGGTCTCCAAGATGGAGGGTCTCCAAGATGGAGGTCTCCAAGATGGAGGTCTCCAAGATGGAGGGTCTCCAAGATGGAGGTCTCCAAGATGGAGGTCTCCAAGATGGAGGTCTCCAAGATGGAGTCTCCAAGATGGAGGGTCTCCAAGATGGAGGTCTCCAAGATGGAGGGTCTCCAAGATGGGGGTCTCCAAGATGGAGGGTCTCCAAGATGGAGGGTCTCCAAGATGGAGGTCTCCAAGATGGAGGGTCTCCAAGATGGGGGTCTCCAAGATGGGGGTCTCCAAGACGGAGGAGCGCGGACGCCTCCCCTCGCGCGGAGCCTCTTCCGCCCCCGTGACCCCCAACCTGTCCCGATTATTCCAGAAAACCCGGTCGATACTGACAGGTGTGGTGAAGACGTCTCCATGGAGACGTTTTGTGGAGGCGCGGGCCGAGCACGGGCCTGGGGGAGCGGAGTTTCCTCCAGTGCCTTTTGCCTGCGTGCGTACTATTCCAAACCGCGGTTTTCTAGAGATGGGGCTTTTTATTTGACTTTTACGCTCTCTTCGTGAAGAAGGCGAAATTGTGTTTTCTCTGAGGTGTTTCAGCCCGTCCCGGTCAATAATACAGAACGACCGATTTCTAAGATAAAATGGAAAATAAACCCGGCAGCTGCGTTCTCAAAATTCAGCTGGATTTGTTTATTTTCATGAAATAATAATATTAATAATAATAAGTATTATAATTATATAATTCGTATAATATTATAATTTATAATGTATATAATAAAAATTATTTATTTAATAGTAATTATTATTTATATATTTATACATAATATATAATACATGTATATGTAATTTATATATAATTAACATTAACATATATTTATATAATATATTTATAAATATATTATTATTTGTATAATAATTATTATACATTATGTATTATATATTATTATATAATAATAATTATTATACAATTATATAAATTATATATATTATATGATAATATATAATATGTAATAACTATTATAATTTATATATTTATATTTTATTATTTATATTTATATAGATATTTATGTTATTATATTATATTTGTATTATTATTTATATTTATAATAGTAATAAATATTTATTATTAATTATAATAATTATTTACTATTTTTCCATGAAATTATTATTATTATTATTATTATTATTATTTTGGAGTATCATTATTATTTTCATGAAATTATTATTATTTTGGATTATTTTCATGAAATTATTATTATTTTGGATTAATTATTATTATTTTCATGAAATTATTATTATATTATTATTTTGGAGTATCATTATTATTTTCATGAAATTATTATTATTATTTTGGATTAATTATTATTATTTTTATGAAATTATTATTTTGGATTATTATGTTCATGAAATTATTATTATTTTGGATTATTATTTTCATGAAATTATTATTATTTTGGATTATTTTCATGAAATTATTATTATTTTGGATTAATTATTATAATTATTTTCATGAAATTATTATTATTTTGGATTAATTATTATTTTCATAAAATTATTATTTTGGATTATTATGTTCATGAAATTATTATTATTTGGATTAATTATTATTATTATTTTTGTGAAATTATTATTTTGGATTATTATGTTCATGAAATTATTATTATTTTGGATTAATTATTATTATTATTTTCATGAAATTATTATTATTATTATTATTATTATTAAATATTATTATTGGCTTAGTACTTTACAAAGTCGGCCTTATCTTTCAGCATCACAGAAAGCACCTTTGTGTTTCTGAGGCGCCATTAAACCCGCAGGACTGGACTCTCCCTGACTTCAATTTTGTCTATTATCGAAAGCCATATTAATTTGAGCTATTGTTTTTTTTTTTCTTTTAAGAATCAAAAATAGGGCCGGGGGTGGAGCTCGGCGGTAAAACGCCCCCGGGCTCCATCCTCAGTGTCGCAAAAATAAAATAAAATAAAAATAAATAAAAAAGAAAAATAAAAATAAGGCTGGGGTGTCGCTTGGAGGTAGAATGCCCCTGGGGCCCACCCCCAGCACCGCAGAAAATAATAATAAATAAAATAAAATAAAAATAATTATTAAATAAAATAAATTCAACAACCTTTATTAAATACTCACAAGCTCTTCTGAATTACGGGAGCCACTGTCTGAAAAAAAGTGAAGAATTAAAAAAAAAAATCTTATTTTTTCTCTCTGGAATTTATGGTCAGAGTTTTTTTTTTTTTTTTAAGCCTATCGAGATAAGTGGTAATCTTTATTTTGAGAGCTTAGGAGACACCAAGAATAATGTTTTTTTTTTTTTCCATTATGGGTAAAAAAATCTATTTTTTCATAGGACAGGAATATAGTTTTCTTGAAATTGTACCGCCGGGAAATGATTTTTTGATTCCTTTTAGATGGAGTGTGACGGGGAAGAAAGGATATAAAAATAAAAAAAATAAAAAAATAGGGAAATACTATTTATTTTCATTATTTATTTATCATTATTTATTCGTTATTAGTATTTATTATTTATTGTTATTTTTGTCTGAGTTTGCGTTTTCATCTGAATTCGATACTATTTATTTTCATTATTTATTTATCATTATTTATTCGTTATTAGTATTTATTATTTATTGTTATTTTTGTCTGAGTTTGCGTTTCCATCTGAATTCGGTGCCCACTAAGAAGTCGTGAAAATGGCGAGGAGCCCTTGAATAATAACTAATGTGAAGAGTGGATTTTTCTGACTCCTCATTTTTAAGCTTTTAAAAAAAAGGTGATTCCGACCAATTTGACACCATTAGTAAAAAAAAAAAATCTTTTTTTTTCTCTTAAAAGCCTAAAAACATTTTTACATAATAGCTGTCAAGTTCTTTTTTTTTTTTTTTAATTCCAAATTTCAATCTTCTTTTCAGAAAAGCTATTTGGAAGACATTTGAATTTAAATAGCTCCAAGATGATCCATCTATTTTATTTTATTTTATTTAGTTTTTGCTTCCAGAAAATCATGAGGTTTCTTCCAAATCACACCGAAATCAGGACGCGCTGATAATGCGTCTCCTGTGGCATTTTCCAGGAATATTACCTCAAAAAATGTGCATTAAAATTTCAGGGTTTTGATCATAATTTTGTTCAAAATGGCGGCCCGAAGGACAGCCGGAGAGATCGCGCTAGGAAAGGTGTTCCGGATTGGAGGAGAAAAAAAGAAAATCAGAATTTCAGAACCAAACGGAGGCCGAAATAGGAGGACCCCAGGGTGGAGGCCGGCCTCGGCTACTGAGAAAAGAGACCCTCAGCCACCCGGCGGGACCTTGTTTCCAAAAAATATAAATAGATAAACAAAAGTAAATAAAATAGGGCTGGGGGCGGCGCTCAGAGGCAGAAGCCCCCCCGACTCAATCCCTGGTGTCACACACACGCAATTTTGTGCCCTTTGAAGAGGACCAGAGGGAAAACTCGAGGGAATGTTGTTCCTGTGACCTGATTGGCTGAACGGAGTCTTGGGGATTGCGCGCTGTCTCTGTGGAAGTCGGCGGGAGAACTGAGCTGAGCGCGCCAGGCCGTGTTGGGGCGGGGCTTGGTTGCTAAGGAGTGGTTGCCAGGGGCGTGGCAGTCATATTGGGGGAGGGGCTTGGTTGCTAAGGAGTGGTTGCTAGGGGCGTGGCAGTCATGGTGGGGCTTGGTTGCTAAGGAGGGGTTGCTAGGGGCGTGGCAGTCATATTGGGGGTGGGACTTGGTTGCTAAGGAGCGGTTGCTGGGGACGTGGCAGCCATGTTGGAGGCAGGGCTTGGTGGCTGAGGAGTGGTTGCTAGGGGTGTGGCAGTCATATTGGAGGCAGAGCTTGGTTGCTAAGGAGCGGTTGCTGGGGCGTGGCAGCCATGTTGGAGGCGGAGCTTGGTTGCTAAGGAGCGGTTGCTGGGGCGTGGCAGCCATGTTGGAGGCGGGGCTTGGTTGCTAAGGAGCAGTTGGTGGGGCATGGCAGGCATGTTGGAGGCGGGGTTTGGTTGCTAAGGTTGTTGCTAGGGGCGTGGCAGCCATGTTGGAGGTGGGGCTTGGTGGCTGAGGAGTGGTTGCTGAGAGCTTAGCAGCCATGTTGGAGGCGGGGCTTGGTTGCTAAGGAGCGGTTGCTGGTATGTGGGAGCAATGTTGAAGGCAGTGCTTGGTTGCTAGGGGATGGTTGCTGGGGGCGTGGCAGCCATATTGGAGGCGTGGCTTCACTGAGGATCTGTTGCTGGGGGCGGAGCAGCCATGTTGGAGGTGGGCCTTGTTTGCTGAGGAGCAGTTGCTGGGGTGTGGGAGCCATGTTGGAGGCGGGGCTCGGTTGCTAAGGAACAGTCGTGGGGGCGTGGCTTCGGGGACTATATAAGGCCCCTCCTCCCCGGCTCCCTCCCTCCCTCTGCTTTTCACCGCCATGCTCTGATCTAGTTCGATACATGATGTACAGTTAGGTGATCAATGGTAGATTGATAAAATGATTGATAAAATATAGGTAGATGGTCACTAAATACATGGCATATATAGAACATATATATAGATGGATAGATATTAGATGGAGAATATACATATATATGTTGTATAGATATTATAGATTATATACATGATAGACGAGAGATGGATTATATATATTTGGTTAGGTATATATTATAGGGATGGATAGATAGACGATAGACGGATTATATATATGTTGTTTAGATATATATTATCTAGATGGATAGACGATAGTTGGATTTTATATATATATATATATATATATATAGGTTAGATATTATCTATTATATGGAGATAGGTGATAGACGGATTATATATATGTTGTTTAGATATTATATATTATATACATGGATAGATAGACGATAGATGGATTATATTTATGTTGTTTAGATATTATATATTATCTAGATGGATAGACGATAGTTGGATTATATATATATATATATATATATATATATATATATATTGGTTAGATATTATCTATTATATGGAGATAGGCGATAGATGGATTATATATGTTGTTTAGATATTATATATTATATACATGGATAGATAGACAATAGATGGATTATATTTATGTTGTTTAGATATTATATATTATCTAGATGGATAGACGATAGATGGATTATATATATATATATTGGTTAGATATTATCTATTATATGGAGATAGATGGATTATATATGTTGTTTAGATATTATATATTATATACATGGATAGATAGACGATAGATGGATTATATTTATGTTGTTTAGATATTATATATTATCTAGATGGATAGACGATAGATGGATTATATATATATATATATATATATATATATATTGGTTAGATATTATCTATTATATGGAGATAGATGGATTATATATGTTGTTTAGATATTATATATTATAGGGACGGATAGACAGAAGATAGATGATAATATATATATATAATGTCGTTTAGTTATACAGCCATCGTGATAGACACCTACCTAGATACGGAGATATCTGAGTCTGTGGAGCGATATGTGAATATCAACGTAGATACGTCGCTAGCCGTGTTGGCCAATGTAAGCGGTGGGTGCGGACGGCCTGGCGACGGGCGGTTGCCATGGCGACGGGCGGTTGCCATGGCGACGGGCGGCTGGACCCCAGCCCGGCGGGCGCGATGCGGGGTCGGAGAGGAGACGGACGTCGGTGCTGGAGGCCCCGCGGGTGAGATGGACGCCGTGATGGAGGGCGGCCAAGGGCCGAGCCACTCTATTATGATTTATTTCGGTCTGGCCTGTCCCCCCAAACCTCATTTGTCAGGCAGCACAGCGAGGTATACAAATAATCGGTAATTTCACGCAACTTCTTGAACAAAATAGTAACCAAACTCGGTCCAGTCGACACGTAAGAGAGGCTTTAACAAAGGCAGAATGCACATTTTTCTTCGAGCGAAAACAGAGTTAATATCCTCCAAGATCGATCCTCCTCCGAACCATGCAGCGAGTAGCAATAAATTTCCCAGAATTCCCGTCTTAGAAAATATATTCTCTGACCACCGTGGAATTAAATTAGAAATTTATGCGACTCAGGTCTCGGGAGAGCGCGCCCGCGTTGTCTGGGACTCCATCACCGATGGGGCCAGAAAATGAAGTTTTAGAGACGGAAATGAGAAAAGTCCTGACAAAATCATATTGGAAACACAACAACAGAGCTTTTTGGTGACACGGGGAAAAGAAATTAGTGGCGAATTTTATAAGTAAACGCTTAGATTGGCAAAAAAAAAAAAATAAAATCCTGCAATTAACTCATTTCTACCCCGTGGAACCAGAGAATAAAGTCAGTTTTAACCCACAGTAAGTTCGAGAGAAGGAAAAAGTACCCGTGAAATAAAAACAGCAAAATATATAATGTCATATACGTCCAAAGATAGATCTTTGAGGGAAAAAAAAATAACATCAAAATTTTCTACCATCTGGTGCGCCATTAATGATGACAATAATACACCAATAAAAATTATAAATGAATAAAAATTTGTTTTTCTAATAAAACTAGTAGGGAGGAAAGAAAAACACCAATCTCCAAGTATCCCAACTCAGAGGCCACAGGAGGGGCCGCATCCGGGTCACATTTAGAAAATTAATCCCGACAGCAAATTAGAAATAAATTTATCCCTAACAATTTGACCACATGGATGGAAAAATAAAAACCTTACAATACCTCCAGGGCCAAAGTTCACGCAAGAAGAAATAGCCAATCGCCAGGGTTTCATGTTACTAAACAAACACAATTTGGGTTTAAAGATTTTTTTAATATATAAAAAAAAAAATGAGCAGGCATTGCAAAACAGAGAAAAAAAAAAATCAAACCGAACCACAGAACAGTCCAATATGGATTCACGGTGAATCATAGGACGCGTTTAAGGAAATCAATGCCAATTTTACACAAACTACCAAAAAAAAAAAAAAAAAAAAGCAGAGAAAAAAAAACCTTCCAGGAATATTTCTTATAAAAAGCTCGGCAAAATACGCTAGGGTTGGAGCCCCAGGTCATCCTGTGGTGGACACTTTTGTTCTGCTGATGATGTTTAAGGCTTTGAAAAATAATTTTAGGAAGTTATTTATAAAAAATTATTTGTAAATTATTTATAAAAATTATAAAAATTATTTATATATTATTTATAAATTATTTATCAAAATCATTTATAAATTATTTATAAAAATTATTTATAAATTATATATAAATTATTTATAAAATTAATTTATAAAGATTATTTGTAAATTATTTATAAAAAATTATTTGTAAATTTATAAAAAATTATTTATAAAAATATTTATAAATTTATAAATCATTTATTAAAATTACTTATAAATTATTTATAAATCATTGAAATTATTTATAAATTATAAAAATTATTTATTAAAATTATTTATAAAATTATTTGTAAATTATAAAAATTATTTATTAAAATTATTTATAAAAATTATTTGTAAATTATTTATAAAAATTATTTGTAAATTATTTATAAAATTATTTGTAAATTATTTATAAAATCATTTATAAAAATTATTTGTAAATTATAAAAATTATTTATTAAAATTATTTATAAAAATTATTTGTAAATTATTTATAAAAATTATTTGTAAATTATTTATAAAAATTATTTATAAAAATATTTATAAATTTATAAATAATTTATTAAAATTACTTATAAATTATTTATAAATTATTGAAATTATTTATAAATTATAAAAATTATTTAAAATTATTTATAAAAATTATTTGTAAATTATAAAAATTATTTATTAAAATTATTTATAAAAATTATTTGTAAATTATAAAAATTATTTATTAAAATTATT
Source organism: Muscardinus avellanarius (assembly GCF_963383645.1). Taxonomy (NCBI): domain Eukaryota; kingdom Metazoa; phylum Chordata; class Mammalia; order Rodentia; family Gliridae; genus Muscardinus; species Muscardinus avellanarius. The sequence continues at coordinate 392,492 of NC_137792.1, forward strand.
TATAAAAATTATTTGTAAGATATTTATAACAATTATTTATAAATTATAAATTATTTATAAAAATCATTTATAAAAATTTTTGTAAATTATTTATTAGAAATATTTATAAAATATTTATAAAATTATTTATAAATGTTATTTATAAAAATTATAATTTATTTATAAAATTATTTATAAAAGTTATTTATAAAAATTATAATTTATTTATAAAAATTATTTATAAAAGTTATTTATAAAAATTATTTATAATTTATTTATAAAAAAAGAAAAAGAAAAAGAGAAAAGCAAGCCCAATTACTTTGGGAACACATAAACAAGATGTCCAAACCCAGGTTATTATGCATGAGCATAGACTGAATCATAAATGTCCCTGCTGGGCTCCTGTCATCGACCCCACATCAATTCTGTCTCTATAATTTTTTTTCCATCTTTTCCTGCAAAGAAGCCTAAACTCGGAATCCCACCCTCTCACGCGGGCACTTGAGGATGCCGCGGTCCAGTCTCCTCGGGCGGGTTCTGTCTAGTTGCACTTCGTGGGGAGAGCCCGTTGTCATCGTTATAACATGGCACAGCCTGGCGTCGATGGCTCGAGCGCACCGAGGACGCTGCTCACACCATGGCCGCCCGTGGGGGCTCGGCGAGCTGACGCCAGGCCGGTCAGCACGCAAAAGGGGATTCATCCAACCGGCTCCGCGGGCCGTGTGGACGGCCAAGGGATTGGTCCGACCCGCTCGCACAGGCCGGCTGGCCCAGGGTCCAAGAGCTGGAGTCGCAGAGTCAGGGCGGCCCAAGATGGAGGCGCAGGGACTCTGCAGAGAAACCGCGCTGGAGCCCAGGCCCGAGCGCAGGCCTCGGTCTACACCGCCCGCCGCCGCTGACCCGCCTTCCGCAGGAAGAAAGAGCCCAGCTCGGTCTACACCGCCCGCCGCCGCTGACCCGCCTTCCACAGGAAGTGCCCAGCTCGGTCTACACCGCCGGCCACCGCTGGCCGCCGCTGACCCGCCTGCTGCAGGAAGAGCCCAGCTCGGTCTACACCGCTGGCCGCCGCTGACCCGCCTGCTGCAGGAAGAGCCCAGCTCGGTCTACACCGCCCGCTACCACTGACCCGCCTTCCGCAGGAAGAGCCCAGCTCGGTCTACACCGCCGGCCGCCAATCATCTCACGAATGCAGTCAGGGACTTCCCTTCCATCTACCATTACACATGTCAATCATCTCAGCGGCACCTTTAGGGCGGGACTTCCCTTTCCACCCGCTGCATATATGGCAACCATCTCAGCGACACTCAGGGCGGGGCTTCTCCTTCCATTTGCCTAGACACATGCCAATCATCTCATCAACACGTTTAGGGTGGGACTTCCTCCTCTACCTGTAGTTCCATACGCCGTATAGTCAACATATTTAGGGCGGGACTTCCCTTTCCGTCTGCCCTCACATATGCCAATCATCTCACCAACACGTTCAGGGCGGGACTTCCTATTCAACTGGCAGTTACACATGCCAATCATCTTAACATATCCAGGGCGGGACTTCTCCTTCCATTTTTCTAGATACATGTCAATCATCTCATCGACATATTCAGGGCAGGACTTCCTTTTCCACCTGTAGTTACATATGTCAATAATTTCATCAACACTTTCAGGGCGGGACTTCTTCCATTTGCCAGACACATGTCAGTCATTTCATAAACACGTTCAGGGCGGGACTTCCTGTTCTACCTGTAGTTATAGATGCCAATCATATCAACACCTTCAGGGCGGGACTTCCTCTTCAACTGACAGTTATACATGTCAATCACCTCACCAACACGTTCAGGGCGGGACTTCTTCCATTTGTCAGACACATGTCAGTCATTTCATAAACACGTTCAGGGCGGGACTTCCTCCTCAGCTGGCAGTTACACATGCCAATCATCTTATCAACATATTCAGGGCGGGACTTCCCCTTCAAACTGGCCTGACATCTGCCAATCACCTCATTAGTACATTCAGGGTGGGATTTCTCCTTCCATCTGCCATCACACACGCCAATCGTCTCAACACATTCGGGGCGGGACTTCCCCTGCAACCTGCCCTGACACATGCCAATCATCTCATCCACTCAGCCAATCACATCACCTTAGGTGTTTCATAATCCTGTCACACTGGCCACGCGGATGAACCAGCACAACGTTTCTCGCGTGTTTCTGGGCGCCTTGTGTATCTCCTGTGAACCAATTCTTGTTCACGTGATTGTTTTCCCCTTTGGAACTTGTTCCTCTTTTTTTTTGAGATTTGAGCATTTTCTGTGTCTCTTGGCTCGGCGCAGACTCTTCCCTGAAGAACTCACGGATCTGTTCAGAGTGATGCCATGGCGTCGTGAGGGTCGTCGCCTCATCAGTGGATAAGCTCGCGGTAGGGACGCGCTGCGTGCTGAGCTGGGCAGGTGGGGGCGGCTGGAGAAATGGAGTCCGCGGGGCTGTGGCTGTAGGGACTGGGCTTGTGTCTCGGAATCCCTTTCCGTCTTGCCAAGTCCCGCCCTCAACGTGTTGACGAAATGATTGACATGTGTCTAGGCAAATGGAAGGGGAAGTCCCGCCCTCAATGTGTTGATGACTGGCATGGACAACTGCCAGTTGAAAGGAAGTCCCGCCCTGGACGTGTTGGTGAGGTGATTGGCACGTATAATTGCCAGTTGAAGAGGAAGTCCCGCCCTGAATATGTTGACGAAATGATTGACATGTGTCTAGGCAAATGGAAGGAGAAGTCCCACCCTCAATGTGTTGATGACTGGCATGGACAACTGCCAGTTGAAAGGAAGTCCCGCCCTGAACGTGTTGTCCACGCACCTATCTATCTATCTAGTTATCTATCTACCTCTGTTATCCATCCATCTGTCCATCTATCAATCAATCCATCTGTCTCATCTGTCCTTATCTATCCACCGATCTATCCATCTGTCTATGCATCCATTTACCTGTTATCTATCCATCCGTCTATCTATGTATCATCCATCCATCTATCAATCCATCTATCTATCGATTGATCTATCTATCCATCTATCGATTTACCTATGTATCATCCATCCATCAATGTATCCATCCATCCATCCATCCATCAACCATCTATTCATCCATCCATCTTTCCATCTATCCATCCATCTCTCTATCCATCCCTCTATCCATCCATCCATCCATCCATGCATCCATCAATCCATCTATCAATATATCGATCGATCGATCTATCTCTCCATCCATCCATCCATCCATCCATCCATCCATCCATGCATCCATCCATCTATCCATCCATCAATCCATCTATCAATATATCGATCGATCGATCTATCTCTCCATCCATCAATCCATCTATCTATCGATCGATTTATCCATCCATCCACTCATCCATCCATCCATCTATCTACCCATCAATCCATCTATTGATTGATCGATTTATCCATCTATTCAACCATCCATCTATCGATCCATTTATCTATCCATCCATCCATCGATCCATCTATCCATCCATCCATCCATCGATCTATCTCTCCATCCATCCATCCATCCATCGATCTATCTCTCCATCCATCCATCCATCCATCCATCGATCTATCTCTCCATCCATCCATCCATCCATCCATCCATCCATCCATCCATCGATCTATCTCTCCATCCATCCATCCATCCATCCATCCATCCATCCATCCATCCATCCATCGATCTATCTCTCCATCCATCCATCCATCCGTCCATCCATCCATCCATCGATCTATCTCTCCATCCATCCATCCATCCATCCATCCATCCATCCATCGATCTATCTCTCCATCCGTCCGTCCATCCGTCCGTCCATTCCCCCCCCCCCCACGTGTCCGTCTTTCTCTCCATCCGTCCTGACCAATGAGCATCTATCTGTCTCCGGCCCTGACGGGCGTGGGACCCGGAGCCCCTCCGCGCGTGTCTACACCGCCCCGCCGTCTACACCGGCCTCGCCCGGGAGCCGGGCGCCTCGCGGCCCCGCCCACTCTCCCGGCCCAGACCCGGATGCGGAAGTGCGGCTCCATCCCAGGCCCAGAGCTGGGCTCGCGGGTGTAGACCGACCAGAAACCACTTAAACCTAGCACCCGCCAGCAGGTGCTAGGTGCTAGGTCTCACGATTTCAATTTCCTCTCACCCCTGCGGCATTTCGCTCTCTCTCGTACTTTTTAAAAATTAGATATTTTTTTGAGGGGGAAAGTCTCCCTGGAACCATTGATTCGAATAAGATTTTTCTCTGCAACCCATAATTGATTTTTTTTTTTTTTTTTTTTGACAGCTAGGCTCCTTCTGGTCTTTTTTTCTGAATCCACGGAAGCTTTTTCTATTTTTTTTTTTATGGTAAGGGAATAAATATTAATTGACTTGAGAGGGTCTCCGTGAGAACACTGCGGTGAAGAGTTGCATTTCCTCTGTGCTGCTTTGAAAAATTTATATATATATATATATATATATATATATATATATATATATATATATATATATAATTTTGTGCTGCTTTGAAAAATTTACATTTAAAAAAATTATTTATTTATTTATTTATTTATTTATCTATTTATTTTTTGCTCCAATGCTCCAGGTATAAAAAGACGGAAAATTAACCTGGAACCTGCCTGCAGTTTACTGAGGTCTCAGGAGAGTGTCTAAAATTTAAGAAATGAAAAAGAGCCTTTAAAATCTGCTCACAATTTATTTGCTTTTTGACGGCCGGGTGCCGGATGGTAGAACCTTTGCCAAAGTTAATGACTGTCTTTTCTACTCTTGAATATATATATATTTAATTATTTATCTTTTATTTATTCAAATAAAAAATTTATTTTTATTTTAAAATTTTATTTAAATATTATTTTTATTTAAAAATAAATCAATACATTTAAAATAAATTTAAAATTTTAGTTATATTTTAAAAATAAATAAATTTAAAATAAATAAATTTAAATTTTTAGTTTTATTTAAAAAATAAGTAAATTTAAAATAAATAAATTAATGCAAAAAATTGTGCACAAATTTTCATTAAGATTTTATTTTTTTTTTATTTTGAAAAAGGATCTCACTAAGTGGCCGAGGATCTCTTTGCTAGGTGGCGGAGGCCGGCCTCCACCCTGCCGGCCTCCTGCCTCGGCCTCCCGAGGACTAAAAAATTACCCGCATTTTAACACGTGCATTTATAATAGAGGAGATGCAATTAGAATATATCAGAGGATATATTTTATATTTCTAGGTGTTTTGATAAAAGAAATTAGTGGTCAAGCTAGTGTTCCTGAAAGAGAAATATCTAAAAAGCCGTATTTCTGAATAGATTCGCATACCAATGGGTCTGAAATTGAGTCAGCCTGGTAAATACCCACTAATAGAAATATTCACAGGTGAGGAAAAAACAATAAAATAAAATAAAAAGCCGTATTTTCTCTTTTCTTCACTCACGAATATCAGCTCAAGCCAATATTTTCTCCTTTGCCGTCGGCCAAATACGAACCTGTCAAGTTCGCGGATTCAGAAGGGCCGGACGCTGACCCCCGGATGGACAGCGTCAATTTAAATTTATTTCCAACTCAAATTCGGCGTCAAAATTCAACGAGCCAAACCTCAGATTCCAAATATAAGTGTTCAAAGTCCGAATGTCAAATTCAAAATCCAAACTCTTTAAAATTCGGATATCCCCAATTAAAAAAATTCCAAGTATTTCAAAATCAAAATTTAAGTATTTCAAATTTAAATAGTATTCAGCTATTCCAAAGTCAGATATTTCCAAATCAAAGTTAAAATATTTCAGATTCGAAATTCACGTATTCAGAATTCGAAATTTTCAGGTTCAAAATTCAAACATTTCAAAATCAGAACCGAAATATTTCAGATATAAATATTCTTCTCATATCCCAAAGCCAAATATTTTAAAATCAGAGTTTAAATATTTCAAGTTCAAAATTCAGATATTCAGAATTCAAAAATTTCAGGTTCAAAATTCAAGTATTTCAAAATCAAAATTGAAATATTTCAGATTTAAATATTCAAATATTCCAGAGTCAAATGTTTTAAAATCCGAGTTTAAATATTTCAAGTTCAAAATTGAAATAATCAAAATTCAAAGATTTCAAGTTCAAAATTCAAATATTCAAAACTCAAAAATCTCAAGTTCAAAATTGAGGTATTCAAAATCCAAAAATTTCAAGTTCAAAATTCAAATATTCAAAATCCTAACTCAAATATTCTAAATTCAAATATTTCAAATTCCAAATTCCAAATTTTAATTTGCTTTCTTTTTCCTTTTTTTACTTACTATTTATTATTATTATTATTATTATTATTATTATTATTATTATTATTATTATTATTTAGTCTGGGGATGGAGCCCAGGGGCATCGGCTCCGCGCTGCACCTCCGCGCTGTTTTTATTCTTGATTTCGGAGCGGGGGTATTTTTCCTTTCTCTTTTTCTCCATCTTTCCCCTCTACTTTATTGGTGTCTCTCCTGGTTTTCAAGAGTTCTCATTTTTAATTAATTATTTATATTTATTTATTCATTTATTTTATTAATTTATTAATTATTATTTTATTATTTTATTATTTTTATTATTTTTTTCATTTATTAATTTATTTTTCAATTTTTAAATTGGTGTATTATATTCATACATCCTATTGGGTCACTTTTTAACTTTTTATGTCACTCTTTTCACATATGGGAGGGAACATCCGGCCCTCGCTTTTCTGCAATTCCGTCTGATTTTCTACAGATGACGTAATATAGGGGCGAGGCAGCCATGTTAGAGGTTGGGCCTGGTTGCTAAGAAACTGTCACTGTGGGTATGGAAGCCATGTTGGAGGCGGGGCTTGGTTGCTAAGGAGCAGTTGCTGAGGTGTGGCAGCCATGTTGGGGGCGGGCCTTGGCTGCTGAGGAGCGGTTGTTAGGGTCATGACAGCCATGTTGGAGGCAGGGCTTGGTTGCTAAGGGGTGGTTGCTGGGGGCGTGGCAGCCATTTTGGGGGGCTTGGATGCTAAGGAGCGGTTGCTGGGGGTGTGGCACCATGTTGGAGGCGGGGCTGGTTGCTAAGGAGCAGTTGCTGGGGGCGTGGCAGCTATGTAGGAGGCGGGGCTTAGTTGTTAAGGAAAGGTTGATGATTGGCAGCCATGTTGGAGGCGGGGCTTGGTTGCTAAGGGGTGGTTGCTGGGGGCGTGGCAGCCATTTTTGGGGTCTTGGTTGCTGGGATGTGGCAGCCATGTTGGAGGCGGGGCTTGGTTGCTGGGGGCGTGGCAGCTATTTTGTAGGCAGGGCTTGGTTGCTAAGGGGTGGTTGCTGGGGGCGTGGCAGCCATTTTTGGGGTCTTGGTTGCTAAGGAGCGGTTGCTGGGGTGTGGCAGCCATGTTGGGGGGCTTGGTTGCTGAGGCGCGGTTGCTGGGGATGTGGTGGCCATGTTGGAAGCGGGGCTTGGTTGCTAAGGAGCAGTTGCTAGGGGCGTGGTAGCCATGTTGGAGGCGGGGCTTGGTTGCTGAGGGCGTGGCAGCTATTTTGGAGGTGGGGCTTGGTTGCTAAGCAGTTGCTGGGGGGGAGGCAGCCATTTGGGGGGGCTGGGCTGCTGAGGAGCGGTTGCTGGGGGTGTGGCAGCCATGTTGGGGGCGGGGCTTGGTGGCTGGGGGCGTGGCAGCCATGTTGGAGGCGGGGCTTGGATGCTAAGGAGCGGTTGCTGGGGGCGTGGCAGCCGTGTAGGGGGCGTGGCTTGCTTGCTGGGGGCGTGGCCTGGGTTATATAAGGTCCCTCCTCTCCCTCCCTCCCTCTCTCTGGCGGACACCTTGACACCCAGACCCTCCTGCCGCCCGGGAGCCATGGCGGGGACGGGAAGGTGTTCAGGGCAGTGGCTGCCCAGGGCAAGAATAAAAATAAATAGTAAAATAAATAATAAAATGAATAATAAACTAAATAATAAACTAAATAATAAAAATAAATAAACTAAATAATAAAAATAAATAAATAATAAAATAAATAATAAAATAACTAATAAAATAAATACTAAAAATAAATACTAAAATAAGTAATAAAATAAGTAATAAAATAAATAGTAAAAATAAATAATAAAAATTAATAAATAATAAAAACAAATACTAAAATAAATAATAAAAATAAATAATAAACTAAATAATAAAAATAAATTATAAAAATAAATACAAATAAATTATAAAAATAAATAATAAACTAAATAATACAATAAATAATAAAAGTAAATAATGAAAATAAATTAAATAATAAAAATAAATAATAAAATAAGTAATAAAAATAAATAAAATAATAAAATAAGTAATAAAAATAAATAAAACAAATAATAAAAATAAATAAAAATAAATAAAAATAAATTATAAAAATAAATTATAAAAATAAATTAAATAAATAAATAAAAATAAATAATAAAAATAAATTAAAATAAAAATAATAAAATAAATAAAAATAAATAATAAAAATAAAATTTATAAAAATAAATAAAAATAAATACAAGTAAATTTATAAAAATAAATTTTATAAAAATAAGTAAAAATAAATAATAAAAATAAATAATAAAATTAAATAAAAATTAAATAAATAAAAATAAATTATAAAATAAATTATAAAAATAAATTATAAAAATAAATATTAAGCCGTGGATGGTGGTGCACACTTATGATCCCAGCATTTTGGAGACTTGAGACCAGAGGACCGCGGTTCGAGCCCGGCCTCAGCTACTTAGCGAGGCCCTCGGCAACTCAGCGAGACCCTGTTTCAAAATAAAGAATAAAAAATAGGGCAGGGGGTGGAGCTCGGAGGTCGAATGCCCCTGGGCTCCACCCCCAGACCCGCAAAAAAAAAAAAAAAAAAAGAGTAAATAAATAAAGAATTTTACCACACGGGCGGCCTGCGGACCTGGGTGCGGTTTCCATGGCTCACACATGTGCGAGGTACAGAAGAGACTTTGTAGACGACGCTCGCGCATCAATAAAAAAGGAGAAAAATAATTCAGAACAGAAAAAAAGAGGGACTTTCACATGAGTAAATAAATAACCAGGGGAACGGAGCGGAGACGGCCGGTCACGTGATGGCGGCAATTTCACAGGCTAGTCTATTAAAAATAATAAAGGATATTAAAAAAGAAAAAACAAAAAACAAGCAACAGTAGCCACCAACACAGGACGATGACTTTCCAGGGTCTGTCTGCCGACATCATCTTGGAAAAAAGAAAAAAGAAAAAAAAAACAACAACACTCGACCAGAGCAAATTGCTCGAGATAATGCTGCAAAAATAAAAAATAAAATAAGATAAAATGGAACTCAGACCCGTCTGGGGCTCTCGGCTCCGTATCGTCTTCCTCCTCCATCTTTTACGGACATTTTCTCTCCCTTTTCGCGCGCAGGATCATTTTCTTCGTTTTATCGGTGGCCTCGCAGGTTCAAAAATGTTGCTTTTTTATTTTTATTTTTTGCGGGTCTGGGGGTGGAGCCCAGGGGCATTCGACCTCCGAGCTCCACCCCCAGCCCTATTTTTTATTCTTTATTTTGAAACTGGGTCTCGCTGAGTGGCCGAGGGCCTCGCTAAGTAGCTGGGGCCGGCCTCGAACCCGGATCCTCTGGCTCCCACTTAGGAGAGGAAACATATACAGCCCCGAACTTTCTGAGCCTGGCCGACCTCAGCATTGTAGTCTCCAGTTCTATCTGTGTTTCTGCAAATGATATCACCGGGTCCTTTTTCATGGCCGAGTAATATTCCATTGTATATATAATATATTATATAAGCTACCTTTTATATGCATATATAAATATAAATATATTTATAAATGTAAATATAAATATATAATATATATTATATACGCCACCCTTATATATATATATATTTTATATATACGCTACCTTTATATATTATATATACGCCACCTTTTTATATATATTATATATACGCCACCTTTATATGTATATTATATATACGCCACCTTTATATATATATTATATATACGCCACCTTTTTATATATATTATATATACGCCACCTTTTTATGTATATATTATATATACGCCACCTTTTTATATATATTATATATACGCCACCTTTTTATATATATTATATATACGCCACCTTTATATATATATTATATATATACCACCTTTATATATATTATATATATGCCACCTTTATATATATATTATATATACGCCACCTTTTTATATATATTATATATACACCACCTTTATATATATATATTATATATACGCCACCTTTTTATATATATTATATATACACCACCTTTATATATATTATATATATACGCCACTTTATATATATTATATATATACGCCACCTTTATATATATATTATATATACGCCACCTTTATATGTATATTATATATACGCCACCTTTATATATATATTATATATACGCCACCTTTATGTATATATTATATATACACCACCTTTTTATATATATTATATATACGCCACCTTTATATATATTATATATATGCCACTTTATATATATATTTTATAGATATGCCACCTTTATATATATATTATATATATGCCACCTTTATATATATATTATATATACACCACCTTTATGTATATATTATATATACGCCACCTTTTTATATATATTATATATACGCCACCTTTATATATATTATATATATATGCCACTTTATATATATATTATATATACGCCACCTTTATATATATATTATATATATATGCCACCTTTATATATATTATGTATATGCCACCTTTTTATATATATATATATTATATATACACACCACCTTTTTCTGTGTCCGTCCGTCTTTCCGGGCCCCCGGCCATCGTGAGTGTCCGTCTGTCATCCCAGGACCGGGGAGGCTGAGGCAGGAGGCCGGCAGGTTCGAGGCCAGACTCGGCAATTCGGCGAGACCCTCGGCCGCTTAGTGAGACCCTGTTTCAAAATTAAAAAAAAAAAAAAAAAATAAAATATAAAAGAGCCGGGGATGTCGCCTCGGAGGTAGAATCTCCCCAGTATCGAAAAGAAAAAACATAAAAATGGCCCAAACCCGGTATTTCTATGAAGGAAATTTCTCACGTAGCTTTCAGACATCCCATAATGTTTCTGCAGCAGAAATTGCTATATATAAATTATTTGCATATATATGCGAAAAAAAATTCTTTGAAAAATTCTCATTCTTCTTATTTTTCTCATTTTCACAAATTGTAAAGTTTTCTAATTTTTCTAAATTTTTATTTATAGCCAGGGAATGAAGAGATCTGGGCCTTTTATCGAGGTTATCACTTCAGCCTCAACTTATAACTTGTCGCATCATGGTTACTTTAAAATAATCTTTTTCCCGTTTCTATAATTTTTATTTATATTCAGGAAAAGGAAGAACTCTCATTTTTCTCCGTCTTTAAGAATTCTCATTCTATTTCACTCACTTTGAGGATTTTTTTATTTTACTCATTTTAAGAATCTGTATTTGTAGCCAGGAAAAGAAAGAGCTGACACTTTTGCATTTTTAGAAATCACTTCTAGTTTAATCATTTTCAGTTTTTTTATCCTTAGAATTTTTTTTTCTTTTCCTGAATATAAATACAAATAAGAAAAACGAAAAAATAAAACATTCACCATTCACCAAAAATAAGTGGAGGTAAACGTGGGTTTTCTTTTTACTGAAGAGAGATAAAAATTGTAAAAATTGGGAAGAATAAAAAATAAACTTTTTTTCCGTGTAATTTTTGAAGAAATTCCTATCCTCTTATTTTTATGATTTCTATTTTTCCTCGAATTTGATAATGCTTACTGATATTTGGGAAAATAAATAACACTTTTTTATAACTTTAAATATTCTCATTTATATTCCGCAAATAAGAGATTCTGTTTTTCATATAATTCTCAAAAAATTCCCATCGTTTAATTTTCCTCCATTTTATAACATTTTTTCTAAAATTTCATTATTTTTTTTTATATTCAGGAAAAGGAAAAAAGCTCATTTTTTGCATTTTTTTGAACAAATTCCTCATCGTTTTCTGGTTTTAATTTTTCTCAAATTTTCTAATTTTTTTTTTACATCCGGGTGGGGGGGAATCTCGCTTTTATCTCCATATAATTATTATTTTTTTAAAAAATTGTTACTTTTATTTTTCTCAGCTTTGTCAATTTTATTAAAAATATTCAGGAAAAGAAAGGAATCTTTCTTATCTATCTCCATGGAGATCATAGATTGTGCAAAACCTGTGTTCAACCTGGTCTCTTTTTAATTTTTTTTTAACCTTTTTTTGCTGGTCACTTTATATTTTATTATTATTTTTTACTTGTTTTTTCTGTTTAATCTGGTCACTTTATCTTTTATTATTTTATTATTATTTTTTCTGTTCAATCTGGTCCTTTTATCTTTTATTTTTTTTTACTTGTTTTTTTTTTTCTGTTCAATCTGGTCACTTTATATTTTATTATTATTTTTTCTGTTCAATCTGATCTCTATCTTTTATTATTTTTTACTTTTTTTCCTGTTCGATCTGGTCACTTTATCGTTTATTTATTTATTTTTTACCTTTTTTTTCTGTTCAATCTGGTCACTTTATATTTTATTATTATTTTTACTAGTTTATTTCTGTTTAATCTGGTCACTTTATCTTTTATTATTTTTTACTCTTTTCAATCTGGTCACCATCTTTGTTTTTTCTGTTCAATCTGGTTACTTTATATTTCATTGTTATTTTTGATTTTTTCTGTTCAATCTGGTCCCTTTATCTTTTATTATTATTATTTTTTTACTTTTTTTCTGTTCAATCTGGTCACTTTATATTTTATTATTATTTTTTACTTATTTTTTTCTGTTCAATCTGGTCACTTTATCTTTTATTATTTTTTACTTTTTTTTTCTGTTCAATCTGGTCACTTTATCTTTTATTATTATTATTTTTTTTACGTTTTTTTTTTTTTTTCTGAGTGCCTTCCTTAGCTGAAAAGAATCCCCAGCGATATTCTGAGAAAAAGCTAAACCTGGGGCCCTATTTTATATTTTTTAAAATTGGAAACAGGTGTCTGTGGGGAGTGGCTGACGGTCTCTGCTCAGCGGGTGCCCTCGAGCCCTTCCTAAGCTGAGCTAATAGGATTTTTTTGTTTTTGTTTTTTTTTTTTCTCCCCATTTCTATTCACTTTTAAATTATCAGGAAATTAAGGAGCCAATCCTCCCTGCCCTCCTGGTGCATTGGCAAAACATTATTAAAACAAAATCACACCTGGTTCCAAGAAATACCACGGTATATTATATATAAAAATATAAAATATATCAAAATATAAAATACAAACTCTCGGTGAAATTCCGTAGCATTTTAAGGCCCGAAAACATCACGAGATGGTTAAAAAAAAAAAAAAGAAAGAAAAGTAAAGAAAAACCACCAGGCGCCACCTTAAATTAAAAAAAAAAAAAGTGTAAAAATAAAAGAAAAATCAGCCAGGTCCCAGCCGGGCGCCTCATTAAATTAAAAAAAAAAAAGTGTAACAATATATTAAAAAATCTCACCAAAAAATGTTGCTTTCGGGTATTCTCAGAATTTAAAATGTCAGGCAATACGCCGACATTAGAGGAAGTAAACATTCAGAGAAAAAAGGAAAAAAAAATGTGGCAAGGAGGTATTCTTGGAGGCTGAGATACTTTTTTATTTTTTTCTTTTTCTGTTCAATCTGGTCACGTTATCTTTTATTATTTTATTAATAATTAATTGTATATTAATATTTTAAAATAAAATAAAAATTAGTATTTTTACTTTTTTACTTTCTTCTTTTTCTGTTCAATCTGGTCACGTTATCTTTTATTATTTTATTAATAATTAATTGTATATTAACATTTTAAAATAATATAAAAATTAGTATTTTTACTTTTTTACTTTCTTCTTTTTCTCTTCAATCTGGTCACGTTATCTTTTATTATTTTATTAATAATTAATTGTAATATTAATATTTTAAAATAAAATAAAAATTAGTGTTTTTATTTTTATTTTCCTTAGCCAAAAAGAAACCCGGCAATATTCTGGCGGCAGGGTGGAGGCCAGCCTCCTCCGACCCGGCGCAGAGACCCTCGGCTGCCCACTGAGACCGTTTCCAAGTTTAAAACATAAAATAGGGCCGAGGCTGTAGCTCGGGGGTCGAATCCCCTGGGCCACCAAAAAAAAAAAAAGAAAAAAAATTAATTTATTATCTCCAAATGGATTCTGGTAAAAGGGAGGGGGCTGCATGGAGGAATAATTGATAATTAATACGGATTAATAAGCATTGATCGATGGAGGTTTCTATAGGAGAGGGTCTCGTGGGTGGGAAATTTGAAAATATTGATTATATTTTTACTCCTGTCTCTTATTCCCACTTGTGGGTCATTATTTTAACCTCACAGCTGGACACTGGGGAAACCAAGGTGCGGCGCGATTTTTATTTTTGTTTAACTTGTGAAATACACGGCGCGACAGGCGGTGTAGACACGGCGGCGTCACCCACCCCGGAAACTTATATATAGGTCTCTATAGAAAAAAAATTTATATAAAAATACATTTACATATAAAATGTATTTATACAGATATATAAAAATATGAAATACGTTTACATATAAAATGTATTTATAGAGATATATAAAAATAAAAAATACGTTTACATATAAAATGTATTTATGTAGATATATAAAAATAAAACTGAAATTTATATATAAAATGTATCTTATAAATATGTAAAAATAAAACAGAAATTTATATATAAAATGTATTTACATAAATATATAAAAATAAAACAGAAATTTATGTATAAAATATTTATATAGATATATAAAAATACATCTATATAGATATATAAAAATAAAAAATACATTTACATATAAAATGTATTTATATAGATAAATAAAAATGAAACTGAAATTTATATATAAAATGTATTTTATAAATATGTAAAAATAAAACAGAAATTTATGTATAAAATGTATTTATATAGATATATAAAAATAAAACAGAAATTTATATATAAAATGTATTTATATAGATATAT